>NC_048539.1:9580312-9905985 GCF_902806685.2 Maniola hyperantus | reverse complement strand
TGTTGAAACGGCAGTCGGTACTCGGTAGGTCATTACATTACAAATTGCATAATTATTACAATTAGGCGGAACAATGTAATACCAAATAAAATAATAGATAAATTGTTAAATTATTTACAAACTGGCTTAAATTAACGAGTAGATAGAGCGGATAAAAGTGTTTTTGTGCAATTGAGTGGCATTGGAATGCAAGAATGTTGAATTCAAATGAATAAAAAGGTGAATTTATTAGACCTATACAACAGTAGCTCTTTTTTACGTATTACATTAAAATATAATATGCACATTTTAAATCCATCGTCATCTTCTTACGTACATACCTATTCATATATTAAGATGAACCAAGTTTTTATATCACATTATGTATTAAAAACCTAAATGAATTGCATTAGCATTATAAATAATCTTATTATAGAAATATAGTTATACAAGTAATTCATAAAATCTTAGATAATAGTACCTAATACGAATGAGCATAGCGATCATATTATGTGATGATCATAACTAAATTTTTCCTGCGACTTCGTTCGCGTGGAAATGTAAGTAATTCCTGTACATTTTCCCGCTGCAAAAAGCGACCAATCTCCAACTGCATAACAGAAGATATAACCACGGTGTCAACATCGAAATCGCATTATTTGTAAGAAGGTAACAAACAAACGCTGTGATAGCCTAGTGGTTAGGACGTCCGCCTTTTAATCGGAGGTCGGCGGTACGATCCCGGGCACGCACCTCTCAACTTTTCAGAGTTATAAGGAAAACATCGTGAGGAAACCTGCATGCCTGAGAGTTCTCCATAATGTTCTCAAAGGTGCGTGAAGTCTATAACCAATCCGCACATGGCCAGTGTGGTAGACTATGGTCAAACCCTTCTCACTCTGAGAGGAGACCCGTGCTCTGTAGTGAGCCGGCGATGGGTTGATCATGATGAACAAACAAACAGACGGGCACGTTTTGAACTAAGCTAAGTACTTATTATAATACACTTTTTGATATCTTTACTTTCAAAAAGCTTAATGTATTCGTATAGGTATGTCTAGTCGTATTTCCCCTTGTTTTCTTCTTGAAATATTATTTTACAAACACAAAGTGAGCATAAAGCCTTGAGTTCACAAACGGAATCCCTCACAATATGCATTTGAATTGTGAATGCTATATCGAGTGATGCTCGAGTTCAAAACGATGCCGTCTATTATTCTTACGTATACGAGTGTTTCTTTGCGATGTTCATTCTTTTATACCTGGCTGAAGTGAAACCAAAAAGAAAGACTTACCTACCGAGCGAACATTGTAAGACGTAAGTAACTTTCCCACTACATAGAAGAGAAGTTTTATATCCCGAAGACGGCTTAAACATGACTCAATGATTTCAATCAATCAATCAGCCAATGGCAATCGGGGTATGGGGCGGGGGAACGCCTTGCATACCCGCACGACACCCGCGCTATGCCGCATCGGGTTAGCGCGGTGTGTCCCCACCCCTATTCCCAACTCGACCTGTCGCGTACTATAGGTAGGTGCGTCACGCGTTGCTGCCTGATTTGGAACACTTATTTCTTTAGAACCAATTCAAAATTCCGCTGGTTGTTTTGAGATGTCGAGAACTTAATAATTCGCGTCAAGACTTTAGAGTTAAGACGATGATGCCAAACACTTGGTATTGTACTGATTCTACTTGGGTACCGCGTCCTCTTGGTCTTAACTCTTACCTAAAATCAGAAATGTAAATCGCTGACAACACAAGACAGATCGCCTTGGCGGTTAGAGACGAGAAGAGCCGACCCTACGTAATGAGATTAAAGATAACGACAAAATAGATAGACAGGCGAGTTAGAAGAAAAACGTGTCAGACCCAGGCTAATGTTATCTTCTAATATGCGGTACTCCTTATATCTTCCGCCCTATTCTATAAAAACAAAAGGTTTGGGTTCGCATTACCGTTATTTCGATATTAGATTTCTATCTTATATCTATTTTATAACATTGTTTGTATGAAATAATCGTATAAGAAAATGTGACAAGGACAGCGAGATTTATTATCTATCTTCCTTTTATGCTTTTACCACATACTTATTTTGTTTCATTTTTCTTGCAATTTTCTTTGATTTAGGTGACTCGACTCTACCTATGTATGCTTTTACTAAACTATTATTCATTTACTAGACGATGCCCGACATTTCGCTGGCCTGGATTTAGGTTTTTAAAAAGCCCGTGAGAACTCTTTGTTTTTTTAAAGTTAGCAGGCAGACATACAGACACACTTTCGCATTTGTAATATTATACTTTCTAAATGTCATTTTCTCGTACTATACTGAAACTAAAACATAATTATTGTGATTAGCAATACATACCAAAGTTCAGTAGAATTAACAGAGGAACCTCAAAAACATAGTTAATAAAAAGTACCTAACACTGGTTTGCCATTAGGTATGATTAATGATTGTAAAAATAAAATACCCAAATACCCAATCTAAAAGTCCGATTACGTTGTCGTAGGTATTATGTTTCGTAACATTTTTTGTAAGAGAAGTAAGAATATAATACCCATCTACGCGACAGGGCTTCCTGTTCCGGCGTAAAATATCTTATTTTGTACATTTTTATGGCAATCTCCGGAGTATTGGAACTCTTATGTTATTCCGTCGATGTAAAACAAGTTCAATTATTTGAAAGGTCCTGTTATTTATCTTTAATCTGTAAGTAGAAATACTATAGTGTTATTTAAAAAAATTATAGTTCATTAAAATCGATTACAAGTTCTTTGCAATATTTCTACGTAAGTGACGGTGCACCACGGAGTAGCAGTTCAGATAATACCAATATACAGTACCCGGTAGGTAAATATTGTACATCGACCTTTAGAAAGAGATAGCGGTTTTGTAGAGCGTAGTCTCTGTCGTTGAGACCGACAAAACGTCACAATAGTTATGATTGACAGAGACAACACTTTACGAAGCCGAAATCTCTTTCTAAAGGTCGATGTACAATATTTCCTGCCGGCTACTGTAATAAAGCTAGAGTTTCCTAGGAAAGTGGTGGCATACCATAGCGACCGATAATGTAGCATCGACCAATCGCAATTAGTATCGACCAATCGCTGTTCAGTGTAATAATTGTAATTAGACAAGGTTTCAGTGACAGCACTTGACCACAGTTCACTACATTCGACGACTACATTTTGCGTTGTAGCGGTAGACGCTACCGCTTTCCTAGGAAACCTTAGCTTAACCGAGGGAGTACTTATAGTTTATTAAATCAGTGCCACTATCGGTTCCTGTATGGAATTATAATTCTAATTGGTTCTAATTCAAAGAACTAACTAAACTAAAGAACAAAGAACTAGGTTAAAGTCAAGTTTATTCTTTTGGAGTGGTTACCTACTCAAAATTCGGTAAATTCGGCAAGAATATTTTTTTTCTGAAGTATTGCCACAGGATACTAACTATTATTATGCCAAAATAGTAGAGAATTCAATTTATTACGCAAATAACTCGTATAACACGGAAATGGTATATCAAACGATACAAATAATCCGAATAAAGCCATAGGCGGTTTCAAGTGTACTCGTTTTGCTATTATAGAGTTCCCCCTTGTCATGTTCTCTAATTCTAACAAGGGTTTTTGTTCTACCACCCGCAGGCTTAGGTGCTATACTTATTCATACACGACGCGGGTTCAAATTACAACTTTGATTAAATATTTGTTCTTATTTCATTAAAATGGCTCCCATTTAATTAACCAAATTTATCTCTTGGATAGATAATAATTATTATTGTGTACTTATCCAAGAGAATTTTCTTGATGAATTCGTGTTATTTGATGGATTCAGATTTTTAATAAAATATGTTATGTGGAAGAGGCATATATTTTTTCTCCTGATATCTTATCATCTCAAATTCAAACCACTACTTTTTGCGCTACTATGCTACATCATCTTCACATCATCAAAGGAAAAGCTGACTGATTGACTGGCTGACTGACTGATCTATCAACGCTCAGCTCAAACTAAAGGACGGACTGGGCTTAAATTTAGCATGCAGATAGCTATTATGATGTAGACATCCGCTAAAAAAGGATTTTTGAAAACAACCCCCAAAGGAGTTAAATAGGGATTTGAAAGCATAGTCCACGCGGATAACATCGCGGAAATAAACTAGGTAATATTATAATCATGTCTAATATCTAGTAATGGCATCAAGCAGGTAACTCCCATTTATTTTTACGTCAACGCCAGTAAAAAGAGGTTTTTGGGCTGAATCAAACTGAATCATCAGTATCATAGCAGATTTTTAATGTAACGGTCAGTGTCCTTTTGATTGTCAATGATTCATGGTTTTTCCCATGATAAAATTTTAATGGGTTAAAAATTCTTTTGATTCATCATCTTAGATAAGAATAAAAAATACCTGAATATCGAGGATATCTTATTCGTAATATGCACGTATGATATTTGTTTGGAAATCCCGAATAGAGCTATCTGAGATATTTAGAAAATAGAAACAACCTTGCTATGCCAAGGTGCTCACAACACAAAAACAAATTATTATTCTTAATCCATTTTCACCCGACTACGGCAAAGCCAAAAGGAAGGGTTGTGTTATTACTTATTTGTAAGAATGTCAATTTATTTTGTTGTGATACTAGCCAGTATGGCTATATTATAAATATGAAAGTTTATCTATCTGTCCTTCTGTCTGTCTGCCTACAACTTTTCATAGCTCAATCCGCTTAAACAATTTTGACAAAAGGTACAGAGATAGCATTCATCCCGAGGGTGGACATAGGTTCCTGTTCCGAAAATTCAAAGAGTATCCAGTTTCCACGGGTGTATAGAAAACCTACTTCCACGTGCATGCAGTCTATTTAATACAGAGAAAGCTAGCATCCTGTATACGGATATAGGCTACTTTTTATCCCGGAAAACCGAAGAGTTCCCTTGGGATTTTTAAAAACCTAAATCCAAGTCGTGGGCGTCATCCAGTAATATATGTATATAAAAATTCAGAACATTTCAATTAAAAATATGACACAGCATCTCGACAGCTCAAAGCATCATTCAGAAATATAATACACTTCGATATCCACAATTAAAAAAATAAAACCTGCAAGCGTTGATCACGTTTCGCCCCTCGAGAGTTGAAGTACGTTATAGATGTCTCTCAGTTAAGTGTCTCTGACCTAATTTCTTAGGACAAGTTGGTTGTGATATTTAAGCGTTTTCGTGCAATACAAAAAGTTTATTCGCGTCGTCGGAGAATTGGAGTCCTGGAGTATTGAAGCCTCTTTTATTATCTAAATAGGTACTATAAATGGAATCAACGAGACCGTCTGCCTTTCCACCAGAGAAGTGCTAAGTTGCGTAGTTAAGGATGTAAATGATAATATTACCAAAATGATCGTTTGATTTTATAAGGAAAAGGCTTCGACAAAAAAAAACTTTTTACATATACATTGAAGCCCGGGATGCGAGCTAAGTAAGAATTGGAGCTAGGGTTCTACTACCAGCGATGCATCACTTAGCTTGCCTCAAGCGCCTTCCCGGTACAGCTACAGCTAGACAATTTCATAGCTGATCTTACCCGTCTCGCTACACCACATATAGATTTGGCGGAATTAGACACATCGTTTCGCAGCTTACCTTCAACCTCGCTCACTGCTTAGCTTCCTCGCACATCTCTGGTGGAAATGAAGCCTAAGAATCGCAAAAGCCGCACGTAACGCATATTTCTATTTCTGAAGTTCTTTTTCCATCCCATCCACAACACAAGCTGCCAAAGTGCTTTTATATTGAATTGCAAAACTTTTGCAGTGGCACACTAAAATTATTACGAGTATCTCTTGCAATGTTGATGTTAGACAGCAAAACATTTTGAATCTATGTTGCCCAGCATCAATATTGCAGGAAATAATATTATTACTAGAAATGAGTAGGTATGCCAGTGCCATGGGACACGTTTTTCATTTCAGTGTAAAAGCATTTTGGCAGCTGGCGTAGGGACGGGTCTTCGGAGATAGATTCCCAAACAGTTTGTAATACTTCATTGCTAGTAAGGTAAATTGACAAACGCAGAAATGTTACAACTATTAAATTGTCAAAATACTAGGATAGACATACCTAAAAGAAATGCTAAAAATGTATAAGCAAAAGTAGTTAAAAACTACTTATTCGTATTAAGTACAATTATAATTATATTCCGTGACATTGAAGTTAAGCAAATATTTTATGGGATGATCTTGAGCGAAGATAAGACACAGCCGTAAAGTTTAGTAGAGGCTACTGTGCTTGTGTAATTAAGGGCCGTTGGAACACATTAGACTCTAGAGTCTAGTCGGTAGGTAATGCATTGCATGGCCTCTTGGCATTGACTAATGGTCCGTTATATTGTCTAATTTTCCCTCACATGGTCTAGGAAATTACCAGTTTAATTATATTTTTGCTGTAGATAATGCTCGCGACTTTGTCCGTGTTGATTTAGGAATTTTAAAAATCCAGATGGGAACTCTTTTTTCTTGGATCTTCTTTCTCTTACTCTTGGATTTTCCGGGATAAGGACACTTTTCAAAACATATTAGAATAAAAAAGTCCTTCTCCGGATTGCAAGCTATCTCTTTTATTTATCAAAATTCAAATAGATGATCGATGCCCTCAACTTTGTCCAGATGAATTTAGGTTTTTCAAAATTACGTGAAATCTTTGATTTTCCGGAATCAAATGTAGTCTATGACCTTCCCCGGGATACAAGCTATCGCTGTACCAAATTTCATCAAAATTGGTTAAAAGGGATGAACCGTGAAAAACTACAAACAGACAAAGACACACTTTCGCATTTAAAATATTAATATGCATATGTATAGTATGATCACAGTTTTACGAGTAAAACTTTGGTATGATGGATGGTAAATGGTACGGTGTAGGTATATATAAAATCATCGTTAACTCTAGCAATGAATATTCAGTTCTGGTTCAGCTCGGGAGGTAAAAGTTTCTTGAAGAGATTTTCACAACACAATGGTCCTGTGCCACTTGTAACACTAGCGGCTCTATGTGCGGCGGCGGCGCTTGATAAGTACATATGAGGCAGGGGATAAGTATTCAACTGAGATCACCATTCCACCACCCTCGGTCCTCGGTACAAGAATTGCTTGATGTCGTTAATCTTTATGGTGGGGATCTTACAACGCACTCTGCGTATTCAAGGATCTATATTCCAGGACCTTAGGAGATGGGATCTAAACCTTAACAACAATTCACTTCAGTTTTCAGTTATAATGCAAAACTTGCAAAAATACAACGTGTACATTGGGCTAACGAAGATTATAAAATCTGCAACCATTGATCACGTTTCGCCTCTTATGAGGTAAAGTCTGTATCGGCGTCCTTCAGCTAAAGTGGATAACCCAATTCCTTTGGACAAGTTTATTCTGACACTCGAGCGCTTACACAAAAGATTGTATGCGCTGTTATTTACAAGCATGGCCCAGAAATATCGTATCGCATGAATCCCGTTCTTTATTTATTAACAGCCTTCTTACTTACGTCTACTTAAGATGTCTCATTAAGGAGTCTTCTTCTATACTAGGTTTCTTTTCCGCGTTTTAGTACCGGTTTATATTTTATACTCTTTGTATTTTTACCCAACCTACTATGGGGTCTATAGCTATAGATACAGATCCTTTTTTAGTATAAAGATCTCAGAAGATGAAAGATAGAACTCTTCTAGGTATATGTACCTAAATCTTATGTCAAAAACTTTTGATAGAATAAAAATAATAAAGCCCATTTTTTTCAATGAAAATCCTATTGTTGTCTCGAAAATGGGTGCATTGTGTTAGTTTAATACATCTTTCAGTTTATTTACTTCCTCTACTGAGTATTTTTACGATATCATAAAATATAAACCGACGCTCTAATTTTAACTTCAGCAAGTCCACAACATAAGCTTACATCGTAAAACAACTTCCCTGCCAACATAAATGTCTGTTCACCGAATATATTATGAACAATAACAATTTATACATTGTAAAATAAAAAGGACCATGGGCATTTTTGTATGAACTCTGGCCTGGTAACCAATAGTTCTAATGCTTGTTAGTTTATTGCTTAGAACGTATAGTTACTGTAACATTGTAGTTTATCTCATGAAAAAAGTTATATTTTTTGTGACGATTTTCTGTTGAAAATTCAATCAACAATGGAAAAGTTCATGCTGTGCTACATTTTTGGTCAGCTTATCACTTCGGTAATTAATCTTAGAGTGATACCTAAGCAGAACCATTGCAGTGTGGAGCGCGAAAAGACCGAACTTGATTGCATGCAATGCAAGTTGCAACATTGTTCTTCTCAGGTACTTACTGGGCGTGCGAACAAAATGACGTCAGTGAAGACATTTTTTGAGAATAACATACGTACTGGAATGATTTAAGTACTGTAATATAAACGGTTTATAGGTGAACTGTTTATAATTACAATGAATACTAATGAAAACTGCACGTTTTTATGGTACCTACTTGCAGGGGTGATATTCTCTTTTCCCCAGTGGTTTACAGCGTTCTGCCCATAATAATATGTGCATATATGCTTTCATTTCATTTTCAAGTGGTGTTTATTGGATATGCCGGCCAACTTGTCCCATCCTCCTTTCTTATTGTACAGCAGCGCAAACAGCCACTCAGCTTGCGTTAGGACTTAGAACGTTGGGCCGCTCAGACATCTTGCATGGTGCACATCTGAGGCACCAACGCATGATTGTAATTATATGAGGTCGGAAATTAATAAAAGCTTTTAAAACACAAAAACATACAACAATAATAACATGATCAAACTACTAAATAGGAATTGCAAAACTGGACTTATTTTAATTTTAATATTTGTCGACTTATAATAAAATTTTAATTAAAATTGTTAACACATTCTAAAATATACCAACAGTCGTTATGATTATACTTTTGGGTCAAAAATTTGGTTTTAATTATTATTTCCTAACATTGCGGCGTGCTTACTAATGTTTACAATTATAAGGTTTTTTATTTATAAAATAGGTGCTATTTGCGCATAAACTTAATATTTCACAGAAAGGATGTGAAAAATCACGTAATTTCATTGCTATTTTACTTAAAAATAACCTTTGAATATTCACGAAGCAAAATCTTGTAAAAGTATGAAAATTATTACATTACCTAAATTACATTACTTACATTTCGCGCGTGCATGTGTAAACTAAAGAGCGCGCGAGTAAGAACACTCGCATTCCTGCGTGTAAGAAAGAGTATCTAGCTTTCAATTAATAGTAAACAATCGTTTTATAAGTTTCACAAATTAATGAATTATTTTCCCGAGTTAATTTCCGTACTTACAATCATATTATGTGTGAAAAATCGCCTGTGAAATGACTTGAGAAAAATAGTGATTTCACCAAATGAAAATGATTTAAAATTAGCAATCATGCCCATTGCTAGCGCCTACCAGTTGGCAAACCTGTTTTAGATCACGACCAAGTATGATATGTGAGTGGCGACGCGAGGCGTGGTGCGCCGAGGTCGTCTAGTGCTAAGAAATCGAAAGTATTACCACGACTTTGCTTGGTTAATCTTTGACCCAGCATTTTATTTACTGGTTAGAGTATCCTTATTAATCTAATCCAGATTTTACTGACTATAGGGAAATCGTTTTCGCCATGTTGTCACATCGTAGGTAAAAAATATAAAAAATATATTTACCTTATCAAAATATATTTCTAGCTAGGCCGTCACAATAATATAGTGGCGGATATTATGGCGGCCACGCTCTTTCTAAGTTTGGACGCGTTAAACTTATTTTTCCCAGTAATAAGTATGACTTTAATAAATTAAACAAATTGGAGAAAACTTCTCGGTGACGCGATGCTTTTCACGCTTTGATGTCATAAGTTATTGATGCAAGGAGGTGAACTAGTTGTCATTAATATCGACAATGCTTGCGAAATGGTAAAGTGGAAATAAAACGCACGGACCTATAATATTATGATTACTTGTACACGTTTCACTATTTTACGTTCGTGCTAATTCATTCATACTTACCGTTTATACCTATTTCGCTAAGATTTGAAACTGCTTACGTTAAAATTTGTAATACTACGGTCTACGAACACAACTTTAAACTTTTTTTGGGCTTATGCGAACAAGCACAGCTTTTTTAAAACTAATTTCAAAAACATTAGGTACAGCGCGTAGGTAGGTACTCAGCGTATTACTTTTTGCAATTTTACTCAATAACTCTGCAAATCTAAACTGATTGCTACAATTATTTTATATTTGAAAGGATATACCGCCAGGTTGGTCCCATTTTATTTTAATGAAGATCTACCGAATTATTTACCTACGGAGATGGAGGATAAAACTTGTCAAAGGATAGTAATCACTCGCTATTGTAATTATAGATAACTAAACTTTCAACGTTAAAATAAGTTGTATTTTTTAAAGTATTTTTTTCACTTTATCCGTAGGTACGTTAAAAAATACAAAAAGATTTTATCGCATCTTGACGTTATTCTGTTGTTACTTACCTTAGTAAATGGTCTATTTTCTTTACGTGATCAACTTTTACGATACTTTAATGACTATCTAACGATAACAGCTGTCTTTTCCACCTGGACATGTTCCAACAACTTGCTAAAGAAGTAATAACATTTATCTTAGGTGCTTGCAGAAGCTAATGAACTGAACGGTGACCGATCAATTGACAAAAAACAAATGACAAAGTTTCATTTCCCAAACAAATTTTGGCAAAATTATGAATCGTTTTATGATCGTTATAAAACTTATGTTTCTACAAATAATTCACTTGATAAAACAAATTACCAGACAAATTGTCATTTCATAAAATATCATTTGACAAACAATTGATTTCTTTAATCGTGTTAATTAGTAAAACAACATATCGCACTTTTTTTTTTTTGATAAAATGAATTGTTTGATAAATACTATAAGAATTCACCAAATCTTTTATATGTCGACCGGGTCGACGGAAGAGACTGCTTACTATAATGGGCTCCGTCGACGGGCCCCGGTCGACGAGAAGAGACCACCACTATGGTGGGGGGTCTCTCTCATCCCCCCCGCTCCCACCATCAAGAGCGAGCGAAGCGAGCTCGGGACTTGGGGCACTCCGACTCGGAACGGTTAGGTTAGAAGGGGATGGCGGGGTCTGTAAGACCCCGCCATCCCCTTCGTGGGTTATTTCTTTTTTTACCACCCAGAAAAAAGGAGCCCCGCGAAGCGGGGCTCCGTCGACGGGCCCCGGTCGACGAGAAGAGACCACCACTATGGTGGGGGGGTCTCTTTCCTCCCCCCCGCTCCCACCATCAAGAGCGAGCGAAGCGAGCTCGGGACTTGGGGCACTCCGACTCGGAACGGTTAGGTTAGAAGTGGGTGACGTGGGTTATTTCTTTTTTTACCACCCAGAAAAAGGAGCCCCGCGAAGCGGGGCTCCGTCGACGTGCCCCGGTCGACGAGAAGAGACCACCACTATGGTGGGGGGTCTCTCTCATCCCCCCCGCTCCCACCATCAAGAGCGAGCGAAGCGAGCTCGGGACTTTGGGCACTCCGACTCGGAACGGTTAGGTTAGAAAATCCCCTTCGTGGGTTATTTCTTTTTTTCGCACCCAGAAAAAAGGAGCCCCATGATATCATCTATTATTTTGTAAAATCGCGAATTTGAAAAACAAATTATTTGGTGAAATAATAAATTTTTAAATGATATTTTTACATTCAGCAAATTTGCAAAGTAAAACATTTGTGAATAGAATATTTGTCAAATGATCTTTTGTAAAATGATATGTTTGCGGTATACGACGTGTGTGATTTGATTAGTTTTTCAAAAGTTTTTGGTGAACTGATAATTTGTCATACGTTTTTTGTCATTCATTAGTGAACCGAACTGAACTTCTGCTGCAAACAGTACCTACTACACCAATAAGCCTTTTTGGCCATTCCTAGTACATTTTTCAATCATTTTATATTATAACTAGCTTTTTCCCGCGACTTCGTCCACGTGGACAACCCAAATTTCAATCCCCTATTGTACCCCTTTAGGGGTCGAAGTTTCGAAAATCCTTTCATTACGGATGTCTACGTCATAATAGCTATTTGCATGCCAAATTTCAGCCCAATCCGTCTAATAGTAGGTATGAGCTGTGCATTGATAGATCAGTCAGTCAGCTTTTTTTTATATTATTGATATTTACATAAATTTTCAAGAGGGTGGATTTATTTCAGACTGTTCGGATCGCTCGCGTACCAGGGCGAGGTCCGTAAAAAGAATTGTACATTGTAGGTTAAGTAATTCATGCTAGACCAAATCGTATCTATTGTCCCGGCTACAACACAGCCCGCTCGGCGTAGCGTAAATCATCCCTCAATTCATTTCTCTCCATTCACAAAAGAAAATATGAGTACCATATTATTATGTAGTAATTCGACCTTGAAACCAGCCGTTCATGTATATCAACGTTTTTATCGTAGAAAGATTGTTCTGAACAATAATTACCCTTTTGTATCTAAAACAGCCTCGCTTGCCGCTTCCTGAGATACGTTTCGCCGAGAACAAAGCGGAGTCTCTCCCCCACATATCAGCACCTCAACAAAGACCTCGCAAACTGTTTTGTATTCTGTTTTCATATCATTTACATTGTTATTTTATGAATGTTGAAAACCACTGACTTCTGAAGTTTTATGTACGAATTTTATTCGGCCTTGTTACTTTGGTACTGGGTACAATACGTCTTGTTCTTCAAAGTAGTATTTTATTTCTATCTTAGTATTAGCTGTCGGCCGCAAGTCTGTCTTAGGTAGAGTTTATGTCTACGTCTCTAGTACGACTGCAAGCCTCTAAACCATCTCTAAACAAGTTTGTTTCTTGGTACCATTCTCAACAACGTGTGCAGGAAGTAGGAACTGAAAAATACGTATTCCCTTCTTACTGAAAAATATATATTTAATGAATAACTAATTATTATTATTTATTAGTTTTGAGGCGAGAGAGTATTATATCTATGAGAGCAAGAAATACGACGCCGCTCGATCGTGTGACGTCATAAACCTATTTGCTCTTGGATGAATTATTATCGTCCAAGTATTTGCTATTAGGTATGACAAAAACTTTAAGCTGAAAAGCGCACTTTGATTTTTATCATCCCACTCATTTTAAAGGAAAAATAAAAACACGGTGTTTCTTGTAATTTTTCCCATTTTGATGCCTCTAACTGAAATTGATAGCCAGACACAGATACAGTATTAAAATTTAGTAAATAGGTAGGTATGTACCTAACAAAATATTTCGGATATTAATTTGCTGAAATTTTATTTGCCCTAATTAAATTTTAATGAAATGTTATTTCATTGATTAAAATATCTATCGAGTTATTTAATGTTTAATCTGACTGCGGTTTTACTAATTAGAACAAGACCGGAGTTAATTTGATGGACGTCCGGCATTTGCTTAATTTGCGGTCACTCAAATAGAGACATTGTGACGTCACAGCAATTTGGCAAATTGCTGTGCTGCTAATAAGCCTCTCTAAAAAAATTAAACTGCTATTAATACTGGTACATTAGTTTGACCTGGAGTTCTGCTAGAGTAGGTAAGTACTTGACCACGATGGTCAACAACTTTTGTGACATTAAGCTACAAAAATAGTTGCTGTTACAGAAGCCTTTTTGTGGTAGCCATATCGTATTGTTAACAGTAATGAAAACTTTGATCTCTCGGAACGATGTAATCAGTGGACATTCATGTTTCGTTAAGTCTAATTTACCTTTTTATCTAAAAAAACAACAAGTATATAGAATTACATGATGCCCGCGACTTCGTCGGCGTAGATTCAATTTTTTTTGAATTTCCGTGGGAACTCTTTGATTTTCTGAGATAAAAATAAATCCATGCCTGTCTCCAGCATGCTAACTATCTCTGTAGTCTGAACCAATCAGATGATATCCGGGACTTCGTCCACGTTATGTCTTTAAAAGTTCCGTGGGATCTCTCTGATTTTCCTGGCAATAAAGTAGCCTCTGTCCTTCCCTGGGATGCAAGCTCTGTACCCGACCAGTTAAAGAGACGGGCCTAGAAAAGCTAACAGACTGACAGATACAAATTTGTATTCATAATATTAGTACGGATTAATAAAATAGAAAATTAATATCTATAAGTAATCCTAAATTATTAGTACCTAATAAAGTTGATTTTATATAATTAAGTACCAAACATCTCAAAACTAACCAAGTTTTTAAACAGGAAATAAATAATTCCATAACGAAACAAAAAATTGAAGACGCTGTATTTCTGCTTGATTAAAATGTAAACCATAATATTAATATATCTCACACAAAATGTATGCAAAACAATATATCTATCGCATACCGGTTGTGGATCCAACCCGGGAAGGTGATCAAGTGACATTTAGCTTGGATTCTTCCGCAGATCAAACTGTCAATTAATAAACCAGTCTAGAGCAGCCACATGTAAAAATCGTCCTGGACACAGGTTGGGCAGTTTTCCACTACACTTTAAGTGCATGCCGGCCCAAAAGACGGTCAATAATTCTCGATGGATAAGTAAACATAAAATTTCACAGCCTGGCATCTCATGTGTAAATTGTTAAAAAAACTAGTGCTTTTACAGATTCGTATAACATTTTCGAAATAAACCATTGTAGCCTGTTTTCATCGCTATTTACCTTTGACCTTTTACAGGTTAATGCCTATAAAACTAATTTCGATAGTGAAATTACTGCATAAGTATAAAATAGCTATCCCGCGCTCTGTTTTTTTGTTTGAATGCATTAATAAATGCACCGATAAAGACTATCTCTTGAATATGGTTTCTATAATTATATTAATAGGTGCCTATCCTAGGATATAAATAATTAAGTACCTAATACTCTAGAATGCTCACATAATTAGCACGTCTTAGTTAGCACTCTGTACCCATCGGAATTGGGGCTGAATGAGTCAGTTAGTCGTCTATTAGAGAAATATTATTTCTATTTCTGCTTTTATCGTACCGTATCTGTGAATGGAGACGAACAACGAACATGTTATAAAAACATCCGCCTGAGAGGAGGCGTCTTTAAATTAGCATGCCAAATTCATATTTTGTTTGAAAATAGCTAAGTGGATGATTATAACGAAAGAAAATATTAGCATTTCATATACCTCATATTATCTAACATTCTATTACATAAAAATACAAATTTGTTGTCTTTAGAGTCTCTAAAATCTTAGGTACCTATTATGCAAAACATTGTAATCAAATCACTATCTAATTATTATTATTACGAATAAATTTCGCTTATTTAGGTGTCATGATTTTAATATTATTGTGACACAGCTAAGAAATATCTAAGATTTTTTGAATCCTTCTTCTTTATTTACTATCGAATTATACCTATATAAAGAAAAGTCCTAACTCACTCATCAACGCCCAGCGCAAACCCTTGGAAAGCTGTGCATCTGTGCACACCTCTGTGGCTCTTTATTATCTATCTTGTAGGAATTTTGAAAAATCCGGCCTTATTATAAAGGAAACTCTGAAATTTCCTGTATAATAAGGCCGGATTTTTCAAAATTCCTACAAGATAGATGATAACGAGGAGTTACATATTATTAACTTGGTAACAATAACCATAATTAATTATTATTTACATTAACTTTTACATTCACTAATTACAATTCTCAGTATTTTTCGAAATTTCTCCAGGAAAGGAGTAAAAGCTGCCTTAGCCCTTATCAATCATCAACTACTTACTTACCTATATTATAAATGCAAAAGCGTGTCTTTGTTGTTTTATTTTTAATCACGCCGCGCAATGAAGAGTGGTATACCGTGATTTTTATCCCGGAAAGTCAGAGTTCCCACAGAACTTTGAAAAATCTAAATCCACGCGTACGAAGTCTTTTATAACTTAGTAAGCAATTAATATGACTTGTGTCGCGCGTCTCCGTTGTGCGTCACGGTCGCGTACCGCAAAGTCT
Source organism: Maniola hyperantus (assembly GCF_902806685.2). NCBI lineage: Eukaryota > Metazoa > Arthropoda > Insecta > Lepidoptera > Nymphalidae > Maniola > Maniola hyperantus. The sequence goes on along the minus strand of NC_048539.1, from coordinate 9,889,980 downwards.
ACCTTTATAAACCTAAACAATATATTATCAATGCGTCGATACTCTATACATACTCTAGTATTAATTAATAGATTTCATACATTCAGAGTTCAAACTCGAAAATAGTAAAGGAAGGCCAAACAGAGTGAAAGTGTGAAGGAGGGAGGGAGGGAAGGCTAGGCTGCGAACTGCACCAGCTTTACGTGCCAAATGGTAGTTACGTAATCGTATTAGTTGCGTTGTACAGTTTAACAGATACTGTAATAAAAATATTCATATTATATTTGGCAGTAGGAAAAAATTGTTAATTATTATTTATAATTTTGAAAACCAACCGTAAGTAGAACATGTGACTGTTTAGGCTAAGTCATTTAACTATTTTTTGGATCTATGACGACTACTTAACTGTAATAAGTATGCTCCATATATGTCGCAATTTCCGTGGTCACCAACTAAACTAGACCTAGTCCAATTAGGTTCCTAATTTGGAGTATCCAATTTGCTCCAAGACTATTTACTTATCTTTTATTAAATTGCCAACGAATAAATCCATTCTTGTCACCATTACGAAGACAAGTAATAAAAAATATTTTACTGCGAATGATTTTGGGCTATAGCAAAAATACCTACTTAGTTTTAACATTGAAAGAAATAATAAGGCTTATTTCTTGTGCTATATCTGAATATACCTACAACAACAGAATAAAAGAGACTTGAACGTTGACATCAGTGGCCTCTTTGTTCTGATATGAATAAAGGAATTAGGAAAGGAATCTTTTTAGTTTGCCCAAACTTGCGTCTAACAAGAATCAAGCCAATACCTATTCCTTCAGGAAAATATTTGTCCGGATATACATATATTTCATGTTATGAAACAGGGAATCAGAAACGGTATTGTTAGATTCGCCTTTTCGTTCCTTATTCTATTTACCCAAGTAGGTCGCATTGACAATAGTTAAGTAGGTAGATATTTTAATAAAATAATATTATTATTTTTCGCATAAAATGTGGTTATAAATCAGATAGGTATTCATGTATTGCGTAAAGAGCGTATTTAAACATTAGAACTAATAAGTTCCTAGACTTCTTTTTAAAAGAGATATCGTTATTTTAAAATGAACCTACCTGTGTGTTAATATCTAAATGTAATGAAGCAATGATTTATAAACTTTTATTTATGTCTCTTCTTCATCATCATCATGTTAACCCATAGCTACAACTACTGCACGGGATTTTCTCTTAGAATGAGAAGGTTAAGGACATAGTCCACCACGATGGCCAAATGTACTTCATTTCACATATAATATTTGAGAATATTATAGAGAACTTTCAGGCAGTGTCCTCATGATGTTATCCTTCGCCGTTAAAGAAAATGATATTTAATGTCACTTAACTATACTTATCTTTAAATAGAATGGACAGTATTATAATCGAAATTAGTTGTGGGACTTAATTCAATAACTGTAGAGATCAGGTTAATAAATCATTTAATTTCTAGTACGTAGTTCGCAATAAGCATCTAATTAACCAGTTGCATATTCATCATCCATTAATTTGAGATCACGCAGCCATGGACATCCGAAGATCAATAAATAAATTAGTAATAATATTAATACTTTACCAATATAGTACAGCATCATGAAAACTATACTTATTCGAATTTTGAATACACAACCAATGTAATAGCGAAAGGTCAACAAAATCACAATTTATGTAACACACTAAGTACCTATACAGTTTATGACCATAATGTGTAATTGTGTGTGTGTAGAACCTTTTTATTAGTAAGACTAATAATAACTTGCCTTCAAGGATTTCTTACAATGAAACACGTCGTCGCCCAAGTTTTTTTTAATTCGGAAGCGGACGTAAGGCAAAAAACGGAAGTTTCGCCACATATGTATAGTAAATAGCCAAGGTGAGAATAAATCTATCTTAATCTGGGCCTTACCCTTGCTTGTAAGTTTTGAGCAAGTTTTCTCGAAGTATGAAGGCGAGGAGGTCGCAGCTGTTCCGTACTTACCAACTTCCAAACAACTTTTACCTCTTATACGAGTATCTTATATATATATACCCTTCTTTATATAAAATTCATTATCGAAGGATTTTTTGATACTTTTATTATTATTAAAACTATTTCTCAGACATATAATATGTAAATGTGGAAATCTCTACAACTAATACTAATCAAGGATACTAGCCTATAGTCAATCTCGTATAAATAGTTTCACAAAGAGTAATATGGAATGCGGTAATCATGTCATACTATTGTATCGAGTCATGCATTGCTGTTTGACCTTACACTAATAAAAAAACTACATAAAAAAAAACAGGTACCTACTCAGCACTAAACAGTTCTACGACTGGAAGAGAAAAGTTCAATATTACTTACTAGATGATGCCTGCGACTTCGTCTGCGAGGATATAGGTATTGCGTCATGGCACAACGTGCCTCAGGTCGAGGGTCATGGATCTAAATGTTGCCTAAACTTGCACCTGTCTCTACTACGAAACTTTTCAATTATGTGATTAGAATTGTCACACAGGCCGTTTTCCGTCAAGCGCATTCCAGTTTTACCGAGCGTAAACCGGACAAACTTTTCTCACCTTTTCATACGTAGTTACTCATAGATCCTAACATTAGTACTAATGTGGTGTCAAACAAAAAGTATACATTAAAGAAGGCCTTCTAAATTAACAAGCCACTTTCGAGTAAGTCCTTTTCGTAAAGAAACTATAACCCGTATTCAGCGCTATTTCCATTTTACTTTTTGCATGTTTTTGTCCCTAGATTACTTAGAGACAACTACTACTTACGGAACATAAACGTCAATGTGTACATATCAGATAATAAAAATTCAGGATACAGTATGTACCACACGAGTAGATGTATGTACCATGCAATATTAATCTAAATACTAGTAATATTTGGGTTCAATTTCCAACGAATTCTGTCCAAGAATTTTAATCAATACAGTATCTCATTGGCAACGGATAGCGCCCTCGTAACTCTTGAGGTATTTACCAGCGCTCTGAAATAATAGCTCGATCGGTTACTTAAAACGATAAAATTTTTAAGGCCTGGACAGACTCAACGCGTGAGGAAAGCGAATTCAACGCGCCTTTTAAGACGAGCTTCCTGACGCAGTCGTAAGCACTGTGGTCTTATAAGTGGAAGTTCCTGGTTTCGATTTTCAGCTGGGGCAATTTGTGTAATATATCAGCCTACCGTCAATGCTATGCCCTCAAGTAATTAAAAGTTCCGGTACGATGTCGCGTAGAGAACTCAAGACTACATCATCACTTACAATCACAGTCATCACTCACACGTGACCTGACTTTTATATATTATAATAAAAAAATGCAAAACAAGGAATTGTATGAAAGTGTTCACAAAGCACATTGCGTAGTGCTCGTAGAGTCACGCTGATATATTCGTCGCGTTATTGCGCTCTGCGGTATGGCGTATTTCAAACCAATGATTTGTCTTCAGACAGTTATATAAGTCAATCATATTATCATACATGCGTTTACTGTGACTTTCGCGCATCTCTGCTGACGCGGTTTGTCTGCCTAAGCCTTTACGCTCTATTTACGTGCTTGTGGTCGCTGAATCGTAGCCGATAGGTGTTTCGTTTTCCTAGGCTCTAATGACAGGGTATTAGATCCTTCTGTCTCTGCTCTGAATCACTTGGTAATAATATATAGTTTTTCTTAGTTCTTTTTTGGTAGTTTTCTCAACATATTATGGGGTAATTCACAAATAATTGCTCGAGAATGTTACATTTATCTGGCGAACTTTCTATATAAAAAGTTGTGCGTTGTTTGTTTTCTTCGTACGCGTACCAAAGTCAAAAGTATATCTAGGGTAATAAATTGAGGTCACATTGAATTTTTTATATGAGAGGTAGGTACCTACTTACAGAAGCTCTTATTCACAGAGAAGTTGGGGTCGAATTAACAAATTCCTGAAAAGCTGTTAACGCATTGGCGGTTCGTTTGTTGCTGCAAATGTTCATGGGCGGCAGTAATCACTTAACATGCTTGCTTTTTTGCTTGTCAACCGGTCAAGAGCGAGTCAGGCTCGCGCACCGAGGGATCCGTACTACAGTCGCATTTTTTTGACATTTTGCACGATAATTCAAAAACTATGATGCATAAAAATAAATAAGATATAGTTATCCTACTTCTAAAATTGAAAATACTAATTATTCGACCACAATTTTTTTTGTGTGATGTAACCCGTACACTGTAGGTTCCTTGACACACCGACAGACAGACAACAAAGTGATCCATTTTTCCTTTTGAGGTACGGAACCCTAAAAAGAAAAAAAACTTCTTTCCAGAGCTGTAGAAAACATTTATATAGCCCCCACCCCCAAATAGACCGTCCAATTCGTATTTCCATTGTAATAATGTCATCGTAGTATTATTAATTACATCATCAATATTGCTCACGGTATAGCCAGGTAATTGAGAAGGGTCTTCATGAGTATAATTAAATTAATTCATCTTATTTGACAACTTATTTACACAATATTAGCTGATCCACCTGGCTCGGCCACGTATAAACTTATTACTCTACTTATTAAAAATATATACCTTTCTTCTGAAATGTTCTAAATTATGGTGAAAACAGCATTGTAATCCATTGAGAAATTTAGAAGCTATAAATTCAATGACAAACATAGACAAAGTGTAACTTTGTGTTACACTTTTTATTCGGAGATAAATCTTTTTTTTTTACTCTAACCGCAAGAATTGGATAACAAAAACAAACCTTTTCATTTGACTGCCGATTTTTTTAATCGCTAATAATTTTAACTGTTGATTAAATTTGACATTTTCACAGATCACCTATACAAAAACTAAAAACTGCAAGGTAATTCTTCATTTAAGGGTCTTTTGGCGAAAAAAAATCAGCCCCCTTATTCTCATTAAGTAAATTAACCAACTTCAAATTTAGAATAACTTAAGTTTTTAAAGATAATGTTAGCCTTCTAAGTAAATATTATTTCTATACCAAATCGAATTCATTTCTCGTGGGTACTGTCCATCAACCGATACGATAATAAATAATTAAGTAATTGATTGAATGGTAAACATTTTGGAAACCATCCAATAAAATAATGCAATTAATAATTCATGATTTAAAATAATAATTAATAATGTTTCATATAGAGCTTAACTAGTAGCAGCTTCTGTAAATTGATAAAGGATAGATTTATTCACTGTAATGTGGCCAAGAAAGAAATTGTAATAAAGCAGGCAGGCAACAGTTTTGGAAATTGTAATTATCTGCATAATAAAAAAATACATAAAAAAATATTTAAGTAAATATCTACTCAAGTATTTGGGGCAGCTTTCAGATATTTTCCTATTGAAGTTTGAATCGTGTTTTGGTAAACACCCAAAAGATATCATTTTCAAATATTCAGAGATATAGGGCTTATAGTTTTTCTTAAATAATAAGCCCTCAGAGCTCTCACATAGAGTATTGAACAGCAAAAAAAACTCATAAACGTAGTACTTACCTAACTTAAAAAACAAACAAGTGATGGTTCGATAGGGAGCCTTTGCAATTAATTTCAGTTTCCCATTCATTCTGATGCATGGCAATTGATATTTCACGCCGTTGACAGCTATTTTTCATGCGAATTTTCGCGGAGTGCGCGATGAATTTTGCAAAAACCATTTTTCACTATGACATCGTACGCCATTGATCTGTACGAAGCCCTATATTTCAAGTGATGTCATATTTTTATAAGGACTATACCTACTGATTATATCTTTAGTTTTTTTAAAGATAAACTAAACCCAAACTTTTATTTGCTTTGTAGTTAGAGAAGTGCCATATAATAGGTATACTTCTAATAGGCTGTTTGGTGGGATGTATCCAGACATCCCACCAAACAGCCTCAAAATTTTCGTGCTTCTTGTCATTCGATAAATTGGTAGGTACTGTCTGTACCTCTATGCAACTCTTATAATATTGCAACATAGAGTCAAACGGGTCAAATAGATTAAAATGTATTTTGTTTTAATCCAAAAATATTTATTAATCGAGTTCGTGTAATCTTTATTTGGTCATTTTAATAAAGTTTAATAATTTAATTAGTTTATTACGCTTTACCGTTGACCTTAACAAATTGATGTTAACAAACTATTTAAAGTAGCACTATAAACATAGTAAGTATATGAAAATTAAATTTTATCATTCAATAACAGTAGTTTTGAAGGCAACAAAGAGGTCAGTAATAAACATTAACGTGTTATAGTCACGATCGTAGTTGTGTTTAGTTAATACGTTTTCGATCTGTCAAACGGACCTTAACATAGCTTAGCAAGTAAGGACCTTGTGGGTGGTAATGGCCCGTGCTAATTGCTTACTGTATAGTTACAATAATCTTAAACTATTCGTCACGGATACAAAGCCCGTTATGGAGACTGTTCGCTTTTTCTCGACTAGGCTTAAACTGATCACACTGCCTTAGTAATATTACTATGATGGAAAGCACTATAATACCTTAATTAATTACCTATCTATCAGTATAATCTGTAATACACATGATTTAGCTAACTTACAAATTTACCTCAAAGAAGGTTTAACACTAATTAAGTATCTAGTTGTATTAAAAACATTGATTTAAAAACTAGACACCATAGCGCTGGTCAACAATTTGCAAGAAAAAATTACGTAGATCTAACAATTATAATTATGGTGTGTAAGGTATACACTAAACGAACGATGACGAACATGTTTTGAAAGGCGAAGCAAGCGAGCAAAAATATATAATCAACTAAGTAAATTGGCTAGACTTATATTCATAACTAGGTGATGCCCACGACTTCGTCCGCGTGGATTATGTTTTATGAAAATCCTGTGGGATCTCTTTGATTTTCTAGGATAAAAAGTAGCCTATGTCATTCCCCGGGATGCAAGCTGTTTCTGTAATAAATTTCATCAAAATTGGTTGAACAGACGGGCCATGAAATGCTACCAGACTGACAGACAAACAGACACACTTTTGCATTTATAGTATTAGTGTGAATGTTTTTGTTACTTGACATTAAATAAATAAATAAATAAATAAATAAATATCTTTATTTGCAGAAAAAAAGATTTGACACATGACTTTGACCACTGGCTCCCAAAGAAGTATAAACTGTGTCATGGGAGCCAGAGCCTTCCCTGTTACATAAGCTTTTTTAATTTACAATACAATTATTGAGTATCTAACTATTACTTAATAATAAAATCTAAATTAAACAATAAAATAAGATATAAAGTAAAATAAAATAGAATAAAATAAAAATTCACATGGCGTGTGTATATGCGTATGTGTGTGGGTGTATGATTGTGTGGGTGTGTGGATGTGTGTGTGTGTGTGTGTGTGTGTGTGGGTGTGTGTGTAAGTAAGTGTGTACATTGACTATTAATTCCAGGTTAATTCCATAAAAGTAAAAGAAAAAATACGAATGCTAGTAAAACACTGTCATTGAGTTCTACAGAGCTCTTATTCAGCGAAGTTGACAAGTGGCCACTACGTTTTCATAAGGCCAAGAGCAAGAGCTTGTGGCCTTAAGAAAAAGTAGACCTACACACCTAACCGAGGAATGGAAGCGAACGATTGTTTTATTTGAAGCCTTCGTTTATAAAAAAATAGATGCTGCTTATATTTTGAATGTGGCCTGTATTTGATAAGTATAAGCTACTCGCATATATAAAAGTAGTGTGCTATTATTAATATTTCAATAAATTATTCATCATCATCATATTTTAGCCTATGGATCTCCATTGCTGAGCATAAGCTCCACCGTTTCACCACACCGTTTTTAGCAATCCTCATCCCGCCACTTCCCGCTAACCTCTCTAAACTCTACGATCCATCTTGTTGGACGGCGCCTCACAGTATCCACTCTTACTCATACGCGGTTTTTATAGTACCTAGTTCTATCATTTAATCTAAAACACGGTCTCCCATTTAGAACTTACTGGCTCCAACAGCCATTGCTCCTATGACAAGCATAGGCCCTGTCCACTGCAACTTTGACTTACATACTATGATTTAGGCTATGTCATGTCAGTTTACCTTGCTTCTTCTACGAATCTCTTGAATAGCAATTACTCGCGTCTATTCGCCGTGTCTGCACTTGCCTTCGTAGCTGTGGCCCCACACATGACAATAAGTTGGCCGTGAGAACATTTCATAACCCCACAATAGGGGCAATTTAAATCTGCTGCAGACACGCTCGGACTTGCGTTACTGCATGCAATACTTTTGTTGAGTAATGTTCATTGCTTAGCAATTAATGTTAGTTTTAAGAAAGACTGTCATTGAGATAAAAATACCATAATTGACTTTTATTGCTGTTTGATTGTTAAACTGGTTGGATTTCGCAGATTCGTGTTTTTAGTGTAGGTACCTATTTCTCACGCTGCGAAATAGCTTAGTTATCTAGAATTTTGAACACAAAAGTATTTGCAATATTTAATTGTAATTTTGGACAGCATCTAAATACTTTTAATTATTCAATTGTGCCTAGATATCATCATATTTTATTTGCCTGTTTAATAAAGAAAAACGTATTTTAGCTTGCTTTCGCTCTATGCTAGAAAGGTACCTAATTAAAATACTAGAACCCTCAGTAAAGTTGTCCTAATCTAATCCATCCCTGACCAACTTTCTTGAATTAAAGTTTCATACCTATCAAGAACTAATATCTACCTACAGTTTATGCCTACATAGGTACCTACCTATCTACTTAATAAGTATATAAATCTGAGAGTGTATATTTGTTCGTTTGTATTTCTTTACTTACCTAACTGATTTTAACGAAATATGGCACAAGTATATAGCTGCAAACCGATAATTTATTCCGGGAAAACAAACAGTTTTCGGGATCATAAAGAATCTAAAATCACGCGGACGAAGTCTCAAACAAAAGCTAGTTTTCCATAACTAAATTACCTAATACAGCAAGACCTTTACTATTTTTAATAAGTACAACAGTTATGACGCAAAAATAACTGAACAGTAACGGTTTTTTGATATTATATTTTTATTTTTATTTTTTCACGGGTCTTGTGAAATTGATTGCGTTACATTATGAGCCAAAGACAAGCACTGGAAAACCGGATTATACGAGTTTTAATAACGAGAATTAATATCTATCCTAATCACCCCTATTATAAATGTGAAAATCTGTTTGTTTGTTGGTTTGTCCTTCAATCACGTCGCAACGGAGCAACGGATCGACATTATTTTTTGCATGAGTATAGTTTAAGACCTGTAGAGGAACAAAGGCTACTTATCCCGGAAAGTCAAAGAGTTGCACGGGATTTTTAAAAATCTAAATCCACGCGTACGAAGTCGCGGGCATCATTTAGTAAGAAGACCTATATAATTAAATAATAATGATGTTGCCATAAACTATTTTTTTTCAGAAATGAAACTGCTTGCGAAATACATAAATATGTACATAAATAAACGTAATAAATATTATCCCGGTAACGTAATAATAATATAGCCACAGCCGGCCTTTCAGGAATATCTAGGTACCTACTTAGATTGCTAGTCCGATCCAAATTCCAGAAAGTATTAATGAAGCACTAATGAACCGAATTTTCTCAGATTCAGATCAAATTCTGTCACTAATGATATTCGTTTCGGTCGAAATTTTCTGGAGCAGTAGGTGTTTTCTCGGATTCAGATCGGTTCAGTGCACAAGCAATCTTAGTGAATAGTTGTTCATACGTGCATCATGCCGCGTGCATGTTGGTCGGAAAAAAATATTAATGCCGTTACTCGTGTGTAACGTTTTCTTATTCCAATTCCAGTAGATCATTGATCGGTACCGGAATTTCCTTTGCGAATATTTTTGAGCGAAATACTATTTTATATCCTGTCAGACTATCGTATGAATGTTAATGTTGTAACTTTACCAGATAATAACTGTACATACCTAGAACGTCTTTGTTTATTATGTTTCTTTACTCTTTCATTCACTTTGATATTGCGCCTTATGTTTTCTGTTTATAATATAAAGGTTATGAGATACGCAGAGAAACTTTCAGCTTTTATAAAATAACGAAGGTCTGGCACGCGCTGGCCCTCTCTATTAGTTAATTTACCTTATATAATTACCAATTATCTAATGAGTCCAATATTTATGGGTAAGTACATTGGATTTTAAAACTCATACTTGTTAACCGATCCTCTGTTGAATAGTTGATTTCCATACCTACCTATCCTTTTTTTAAAGTTTTTCTTGCTTTGTGTCTATGAAAACTTATACTGCGTTAGAAGACATCATAGACTATAGGCTTCGATAAAGACTCATTTTATATCGATGTATAGAGGGTTAGACAGATAGACTTACGTAAATAATAAGGTTAATACCTACTATTATTGCATCGCGTAGCAAAAACCGTGTGAAGTAATACAACAGAACTATTTATATGATATCTGTAATAACATTGAAATACGTTCACCCAGATGATTCTTGAAGCATATCGTATTATGCGGATATGAAAAAAAATGAAATCATTCACAAGTACTTATTGCCATTTCTTGTGCTTTCAGACTTGAGTGCCTAACTGTCCGTGAAGGAAAGATTTCAGAAGAATTATATTATGATATTTTTAGGGCATAGTGGTTGCAAAGTGAGCTTTAATACTACTGGTAATAGGGAAACAATATAAATTAGAGAAAATAAGAAAGTGATAATTGTTTGCATCGCTATAGCGCTCTTGATTATAATAATTATTATTATTATTATATCTACGTACGTAAGCGTAACACGTTATGTAACATAATTATGTGTAATATTTTTATCTTTTGAGATACTTAAATAGATTTTAGATTTCAGGGCTAAAAGACAAACACTTTTATCAACTTCTCAAGGGCATTGAATTTAAATCTGATATTTCACCGCATGTAGGTACAGTTTGTCGTAAATAAAAGTGTATTCGAATGTCAGTGATAAATGAAAATTGATACCTATTCCTATGAGACTTGGTTAATGGAAAAACTGTCGTGAAACGAATTTGTAGGTAAATATACTTAGTAAAACAAAATTCAACAGATAAGATTGGGCAAGATAACCAATGTTGACTCAAGTTTTTAATTGGATGGAACTTTGGCTGTGCTTTGGTTGTCTTTGATAGACGGACTTTTCTGGTTAACAGTTCTTCTGTGACTCAGTCCTGGTTATCCTTATAGGTACTATCTAGATAATATTATCTACTCTGCACTCTGATCGCAGTCGATTCGTAAATAACCACGTGTCCTGACAATAACTGTGTATAATAAATAATAAGGTAGATATAGCAGGTACGTACCACGATGATTTTAAATAAATCGTGTCATAAATTATCGTAACCAGCTATTCATCCCTAAACAGACTGATTAAAATTGGGAACAACAAACAAACAGAGAAATAAAGAAGAAAATCTAAGAAAGGATTCAAAAAAACGTAATATTCGGAAAATAGAGGAAAATATAATAATAATATTATATAGTATATACCTAATGAAAATCACTCAGGATAGTTTAAACGCTAAAATAGGGGTACAATACAAATCCATAGGTAAAAATACACGTCACAGGTAATTTGTAGGAAATGTAATATTTACCTGGCGCTGTGCCTGTACTCTCACCACATATAATATAACAAATGCTCAGTGGAGTCCATTTTGATACCACACATCACGTATCTTGTTTCAAATGAAGTATTTATCTCTATTTATTTCTATAACTAGGGTCCCAGATAAACGCTTTTTCTTTCTTCCTAATGATAAATTAAATAAACGTACAGCACAATGACAATAGCAACCCTAGCCTGTCATGTAATATTGCGCACGCTAAATGGCCCCAGGAAATTAATGATGGAACCACACAAAACATCGTCAAGCCTATTGTGTGCATACATAATTCCTCCCTCTTTAATTAGATGTCCGTTTTATGCCCGCAATATATCATAGCTGACGAATGTGAAAATATATGACTTTTTCTTAAGAGGAGTTTATTCGTAGCGTGCTCCAAACAAACGTAGTTTGGGTCTTATTAATCTAACTCAACTAAACTTGTAGACACGTTCTAGAAATAGCCCAGAAATTATTGCAAAAACCTATAAAATTTTTGATTAAGCTTTAAGGGGAGAACAAGAATTGCCGGAACTCTTTATAAAAAAAAATCTACGATCACCTATTGCCACTATGGCAAATTGGGTATCATTTACGTATAAATCTAGGATGTAGAATTTATTGCTGGACAGAATTCATGCACTACGTAACAATATAAACCTAGGACGTGCCTATTAGTACGTAGAGAAACGTAGTGACGCGTTTTACGTCACGGCATTCAAATCGTGAAAGCGGCGCGTTCCGGCCTGCAGCACAGTTTCTATGCACGAAACCGACGAACGCTGCGGATCGGCCATTATACGAACGCGCGGAGGCCATTTAAACGTTTTCAAGGAAAAATAACATTGCCAGATATCTCGATTATATAGAAAGAATGACCATGATAGCACGAATGAATTTTTTATATTTGGTTTCGAATTAGCACTAGAAGCGCGGTATCCCGTAGAACCGGTCTTTACGTAACGCCAAAAAATAACCTTAGGCGTAGTCCGCGTCAGGTTGAGATCGCAATCGGGGTATAAGAGGGGGGTGGGGGGGGGGGGGGGGGGGGAGACCCCGCACACGCGCGTGTCACCCGCGCTCACCCGCACCGGGTTAGTGCGGGTGTGCGGAGCGTTCCTTCTTCGATTGCCATATCGACCTGTCGCGTATTATACGTATCTGTTCACGTATTACAGGGTGGGAGCGCCCGGAACATTAAATATACCTTTATGATAGGATAGGCATGCAATTGTTTATTATTTTGTTTTATATGTTACTAGACGATGCCCGCGACTTCATCTGCGCGGATTTAGGTTTTTAAAATCCCGTGGGAACTCTTTGATTTTCTGGGATCAAAAGTAGCCAATGTTCTTCCCTGGGATGCAAAGCTATCTCTGTACCAAATTTCATTGAAACCGGTTAAACGGATAGAAAGCTAACAGACACACAGACAGACACACTTATAATATTCGCATTTATAATATTAGTATGGATTGTGAAATGTACAATGAACATCAAATTCAGCTTAAAAGATTAATATGTCATATACACTTAGAAAAATCGGTTTTCGGCTTGCCGTAGGTAGAGCAGGAAGTTAATCGAGAATCGAGAGTAAAAAGGACACTTTATTTGCATAGTTGTTTTTAGGAATTGAAATACATAGTCACTTTAAAATATAAAATATCTGCCCGAAATAAAACAGTTTTTATTCAAACATAATTTTATCAGTATCTTTGGCATAGTGCTACAAACTGTCCTCTTGGCGCGCGAGGAGTCATTTTGTACGGACTAAGTACATATCAAAAATTTCCAATAAAGTTCAATTAAATTTTTTTGACACGTTGTTTAAAACTGACAAATTACGAGTAATTAAGTCATAAACATTGAAACTTTTTCCCTGTATAAGTACCTTAATTTACCACGAACTACATTACTCGAATCATTGATAGTTTTCACTCAGTGAATAAAATATTATATTTCACGGTTGAAACCGGTTTTATTGAATTTTGTTCATAAAGCTTTGGATTTCAACGTTGAATTAATTCCAAAATAAACGGAATAAATCTGGACCAAACTAGCAATGTGAAAATCTAGCATAACTTATCTATACTAATATTATAAATGCGAAAGTGTGTCTGTCTGTCTGCTAGCCTTTCACAGCCCATCCGTTCAGCCGATTTTGACGAAACTCGGTTTAACGGTACAGCGATAGCTTGCATCCCGGGGAAGGACATAGGCTACTTTTTATCCCGGAAAATTAAAGAGTTCCCACGGGATTTTTAAAAACCTAAATCCACGCGTACGAAGTCGCGGGCATCCTCTAGTTCATTATAGATATATATTTTTGTTATCATTTAAATATATTCGCCTAATCCACGTGTGAAAATATAGTCGCCTAATCCACGGACCTAATACTGTTTCATGTGAGGAACGTTTAATATAAGATTTTTTAAGCTTAAATTGTTGCTATGCACACAACAACACAAGTAGTCCTACTATCGAATATCAGCTACACAGGATTCTACTAACTTCATATGAAACAATAAAATTCATAAAGGCAAAATAACGTTAGGCGTTTCGTCGAGCAAAATTTATTATTTCCTATCTGAAATCAAAGATTTATGACTATCTTGAATCAAAGGGTTATAGGGAAAGCGTTGAAGGATTTCTCTTCCGGTTTTTGCATTGTTATCCTACTTCAAAATATTTATGCCATTTCCACCAAAATGTAATTTGCTTGGGTACCAAAAAAAATAACCATGTAGACCTTTGCACGCCCCCCTAACGCTTGCAATACAAACGTACAGTAGCCGGCAGTACATATTGCACATCGATCTTTAGAAAAAGATTTCAGTTTCATAGAGCTTTGTCTCTGTCACTCATACCTTTGTGATATTTTGTCGGTCTCAACGACAGAGACAACGCCCTACGAAACCGCTATCTCTTTCTAAAGGTCGATGTACAATATTTCCTGCCGGGTACTATAGTTTGGTTCTCAGTTGAATATTCTATAAAAAAAATTAGGCACATTCTAGACACAAATATCTGTGTTTTTGGTTTGTAAAATTTTTGTAAATAAACGTGTAGTTTCAAAGTTTACACCACGATTTGAGTTGAATAATTAATATTCAAATGAGAACCAAACTACGTTTATATAGAGAGCACTGGGGATCGCGCAAGGGCCACTTTTCTTTACCCTTTTTGTAGCCAGTAAAGTGCGGTGCCTATATTTGATTTCCATATAAAATTCCACCCATCTATCCAGTTCACGAGCCACATTTTGACACTTATGTCAAAGATCGAAAAGGCTAACCTACCTTTTCGAGAGCACGACACCAAATGCCGTCCTCCGCCTTACTCATCCACATACTTCCCGTCACCTACCTTTGAAAATTGTCTTGAAATAAATCAAATCCTCAATTTCTTATATAAGTAGGTACTGAAGGTTCCAGTCGATGGCTACCTACGCATAAGGACGAGTCAGCATGATTTAGAAAGGTCACGAGGTGAATGTTAAGTACAGAATGACTTGCGCATTTTCCTGCGAGTCAATTTCCTCTATCTTCCCAACTTGCAACCCCAATATACGGCTGTCTACTTGGAATATGTGGAATATTCTAATATATTTCTTTTTTCCGGGAGGTGATATTAAATTACCTTCAATATCTTTATACCGACATTGGAAGATTGCATAGACCAGGAAGTTTGCTTAGAATAATAAGAGTTTGTTTTTGCACGCACCTTGTATTTACAATTTAAGGAATGGCTTTGTGAGACAAACCTGCATATCTGAAAATTCTCCATATTGTTCTCATAGGCCAATCCACACTTGACCAGCGTGGTGGATTATGGCCTAAACCGTTCTCATTCTGAGAGATGACCTGTTCTCAATAGTGGGCCGGCGAAAGATTGAGATTACAATGATGATGATGATGAGATATACAGTGTATTACATACAGGGTGTAACCCGAACGCTTATAGCATATAGCTAAGCCAGTTTGTTGGTCTCAACTCTCGGTACAATTTAACATTGGAGAATCTAGTTAATCAGTTTATTAGTAGTTTCATTACGTGCGAACTCAGGTACATATTAACCCTGACACCTCGTGTCGAGCACTTCAAGCCTCGTCTTAAATCTATCCAATTTTGGAATTATTGATTAAGGATCCGAAACTTCCACTGGATGGATAACGCTATTCACTTTGAATGGAATTTGCTCCAATAACGGGAGAAGCAAGCCAGGCCTATTTACTTGAGGATGAGTCGTAACATTTTATATAACCCGGATATCCTTTGTAGGGATGCACGCAACCACGAAATGTTCAGATAAATTTTGACCTTAAGGATAAAGGTTTTTGTAGATAATGCGGCCTTAACTATTTATGTTCTCATATCTTGTATTAAAATCAACATAAATTACCTTACTATTTTAATAAAGTTTATCACTAGAACAAAAAATAATCAAACACTTAGTTCGCGTTTAATTTGCAAGGTTTATTATTTGAACGTATACTAAAAGAATATTATTGGAAGACTAGCTGATGCCCACGACTTCGCCCGCGTAGATTTAGGTTTTTAAAAAAACCGTGGGAACTTATTTTCCGTAATGATTTTCCGCAAAAAAATCCTCTTTCGTCTTTAACTATACCCATGCAAAAAATCACGTCGACCCGTTGCGCGTTGCTTTGTTGCAACGTGATTGAAGGACAAACCAATAAACCAACAAAAACCCCCACTTTCGCATTTATAATATTACTAGCTTATGCCCGCGACTTCTTCCGCGTCGGCCACAGAAATTTGAACCCCCTTTTTCACCCTTTTAGAGGTTGAATTTTCAAAAATCCTTTCATAGCGGATGTCTAAGTCATATTAGCTACGCATGCTAAATTTCAGTCCGACCCGAAACTACTTACTGGAGTTGGAGCTGTGCGTTGATAGATCAGTAAGTCAGTCAGCTTTTCCTTTTATATATTTAGAAGAAGATATTCAAGCAAAGGTACAAAGATAAAAATAAGCGGACAAAACCGCTGGTAATCTCAGACACATTTTTTGTTTTATTCGTTTATTATATCTTGAAAACTTTTACAATTTATTCTCCTCATACAAAAGCAAATGAGTAAGAAAAAATTAAAATGAAAGTTTTGTAACGATTCTTTTGTCTCCACCTTTTTTAATTAGCAAGAACAACAAATAAGTACGAGCAATTCGCCATTACTACACCTCTATTCTTACATAGACTAGCTTATGCTCGCGACTTCGTCCGCGTGGACCACATACATTTCAAACCCCTATTTTACCCTCTTAGGGCTTGAATTTAAAAAAATCCTTTATGAGCGGATGTCACGTAATAACTATCTGCATGCCCGGCCCGATCCGTCCAGTGGTTTCAGCTGTGCGTTGATAGATCAGTCTGCACTCTGCAGACAGTTTATATTATTTATAATAATATAAATATAATAATGAAATAAAGGTTAAACCTTGATAACGAACAATCCAAGAATTGCCTACGATAATACAATTGATGTTCTATTTTCATTTCTGCATATGAAGAGCGGTGATTGCGTAGTGGTTAAGACATCGTCGGCCTCCTTTTCGACAGGTCGGGGATTCGATCCTGGGTATTCACCACAAAATTTTCACCTCTAAGTTACCTATCTGCGTTTTAAGCAAATGAATATCACTTGCTTTAACAGTGAAGGAAAACATTATGAGCAAACCGGAATGTCTGAGAATAATGTCCTCAAAGGTGTGTGAAATCAGCAAATTCACACTGGGCCAGTGTGGCGGACTGTGGCCTAAACCCCTTCTCATTCTAATAGGAACCCCGTGCTTAATAGTGGTCCGGCGATGGGTTAATCATGATGATACAATTTTCAAACAAAAATTAAAATGCAATTTATTTTGTTACAGATGTGACAGCGGGCGGCATGATCGCCACGTGATCGAGCGTGCTCAAATAACATTGTGCCAAAAATGGAATATTTATGTAGTCGAGAGACAATATTGAAACATTAGTATTTTCCATGACGAACTATTTAATTCTAAAAGTATCAATGATACGGTGAAAATAGAAGAACACAATGGGACGGCGACGTTGGCGATTTGCGACAATCGCTGCTTTCCTCCTCTTCATAGCAAGGGGCACACAGTGTCAAGGTATGTATCCTCTTACTGTAAACTTAACTCCATCCATATAAACCATTGGTTACCAAAGTGGTCCAGGTGGACCCCCAGGGGTCCACGGTAGACTTGAAAGGCGTCTACGTTACCGTGACAAAAAATGGGGGCTTACAATTCGTCGGTAAGTGGGGGTCCTCGAAAATCTGCTTTCGATAGTGAGGAACTAAAATGTTGGCTTGACTTTACCTATTAATGTAGGCAGACAATATTTTAAGAAGCTCAGCGACTTGCACTTTTTTGATTGGCCAACTTTACTTTTTTGACATCCACTCACAGCACAATCAATTAATTAATTAACAAAACTCCCCATTCGTGGTTGAAACTCAGCCGCAACGCAAATTTCCATAGTTAGATCTTCACATTTTTTGTCGAGTTTTGGGAATATGGTAGAAATGTAGCAGCAGGGGGTCCACTGGAATCAGCTAAATTTTGAAAGTGGTCTATGAGAAAAAAAAGTATCAGTCCTTTATGATAAGGAATATCTTGAAGAAAAGGTAAACAATTAGCTTCTCGCTGGAAGAGGTGCACTATACGCAGCCTATACGACTTTGTAGCCGCCAACTGACAATTAAAATATCACGATATGAGTGAAAAATCGACCTTAAGAAAGCACCGATCAAATCGCGTCGCTTACGCGTTTCTCCGAGAAGGTCTCTGCGATTTGTTTATCTTTTAATTAAGCTAAGGAAAAACCAACTAAGTACCTATAGTACGCGACAGGTCGAAATAGCCATCGGGGAGGGAACGCTGAAGGGCGAGCCCGGGTGACGTGCGGGTGTGCAGGATGTCCCTGCGCCTCATACCCAGCCGCGCGTCGCGGACTATATATCAAAATTTAGGAACTTTAAATTTAAGGCTGATCTGGTAATTACCACCCAACTGTCAAATCCAATCAAGAGATTAAGCGTTCTGGTGCCATGGCATGCAGCAGCATGCATCCAACACTGGATCAGTGTCACAATGCTTTCTCGCAGCTTTATCGATGCAAATCCATGAGAGAAATGTGTCGCAATGTACTTGGGCTGCAGGACTGATTATGGGTATGTGTTACCCCTTCCAAGTTATCGCACTTCCATCTTGGATTGTATCAACACGTCCCATTGTATGAGACTACAGCCGAGCTCTTACACCACTGATATAGGTACACCTACAGATATGCAACTAGCGTGGCCCCCTCAGTCCCTCTCGCTCAAGCAAAGGTACTTACTTGTGAAATGTTATTCCTTCTATTTTACATTCGCTTCGGCTATTGTAGTATACTGCAACCCACAATTGCACAAAAACTTCAAAAACAAAAAACAACAAAACAAATCAATTATTTCTTTAAAATACTTGAGTCAACATAACCTCAGTTCACGTTGTTTGTCAAGATCTCACATACAAATACATCTTGACAAACAAAAAAAGTGGCCACGGTGATAAGGACAAAAAATAATCATTTTGTCACTTTCTAATAATAGCTTTAATGCATTTAGTTATCTCGCTCTAGCATTAAGTGTCGCAATATGGCCTCTTCTACAGGTAGTTATTCTGAGTCTTACACAGTCGGGAAATAAATACCTTAACAAAAATTTATCCCCTCAACTTTAATCTGAAAGGCATTTCCGTGTTCGTCTCTAACCGATATATTCAGGTTACAGTAAAACATTTGATCCTCCCCATTTCCCGTACACTAAATAAATTGAGTCCTTGGTGTCATCTTGCTACGTGTGTCGCCCAAATGGCGGCCTATTTACCTACTACTCATAGGCTTCAAACATAAATTGGCGAGTGCCCTTCGTAGCCAAGAAAACTATAGAAACGGGTAAAACATTTGATCTCCATTGACAAAAGAACTGAACTGAAAATCCATATTCCTTCCGTTCTTTTTCTAAAAAGCGGCTAACTCGAGAGAGACCCTCCTACAAGCAAAATTTCAAGTTACTAGACCCGAGTTGTTGACTACCCGTTTTCCCATTTTATAAGTTCGTACACAAATCGCCCAATGACCTAGAAAAGCATAAAAGCTGTTGCTAAACATGCATCTTTACAAAACAAAAGAAAGACGCGGCAAAAAAATTATCTTCGCTTTAGCCAGACTTCATAAAATTTACTAAGTAGGTACGTTATCCTACTTTTATGTTCTAGCTACGTTCCAAATAAATCTATCTACGTATCCTATTTTACGTAGGGAATTGGCTCCATATTTACTATAGGTAGGTACACACACAGGAGCGTCAAATATCGGTAGCCTATTTACCGAGAAAGTAGTTTTACCTTATACCCTGGTGAACGACCGTAAGATCCCTCTGCTTTAGAAAACACTATATAGCTGATGTATACGACTTGGTCCGCATGGATATATTTTCTTTAAAATCCCGTGTGAACTCGTTCAATTTCCGGTATAAAATCTAGGTATCTTAATATAATATCCGTCTTCTGGATATCAGCTCTCTCTTTACCAAATTCCGTTAACATCGGTTCAACGGTTGAGCTGCGAAAAGGTAACAGATAAACATAAATTTATCATTTATAACATTAGTATGGATTTATCAAAGTTCATCAAAGTTTATCAAAGTCTCTACGACCTCTGTGACCAAAGAATAACATAAGGTCGTAAAAATTTATTTTGACATGTTCAATTATAATTAAACAAGAGATATTCTGCTGCGTGTTTCATAACTGGCTCTCTATATCTACTATTGATCTATTGTAGAGCTGAGAACATGGCCCCGATCGCACCTAAATTAAGCACAATTTATGCTTCAGTGACTAAGATCTAAGAAGAACATGAAATTCATTGTATGTACTGATTATACCTCAACCAAGTGAATCTTACAAGCTTACAAGTAAATTCTACTACAGAGTACCTACCTAATTACACCTTTAAGGTAAGATACTGACATGTTTCACAAATTAACATGCCTACTAGTAAAATTAACTAACACTGGGTCGGTTTACCCAAAAGTCAAGACCGACCCGATCCTACTGAAATTAGGTGCTCAAAGTAAGTCTTCAAAACAGAGCTACAGTGCTATTAAACATTTGACCTTTTAAACAAACTGTCATCGTGGTCACGTTGAACCGATATGTGCCACCTACACTAAAATTAAGCCTTATTCAACTAAGAGTGACAATTTTGCTTGAAAGGTTTACCACAAATACTAAGCTATTATTATTTAAAGATACAAAGTAGAAAAAATTGGCAGTCAGTGGAGCCTGCCGACAGTGAAAACTTAAAACTAAAAAAAACTAATTTTCAAATTAATTGAATACCTATCTAAAATGAAAATTCCATATTTTGTTGTTTAGTCCATCCCAAAATCGCCAAACGCGCCTGAAAAGTTTAAAAAGTCGCTTCAAAAAGTAAAACATTCCCGCTGAATTAGATGACACAGTGATCGTGGTCACTTTTCTCTGTCGCCTAAACGGCGTTCCATTTATTATTCACCGGGTAAAGTCACGAACGACCCAATCGTTCTGAAATTAAGGCCTATTCATAGGCAAGTCTTGAAGCGTTTCAGTAAAAAGATCTGACCTTTTCTAACATTTAAGCACACCGTACCGCAACGCATTGCAGGCAGCGACGAAATTAGGTTTGGCTGATTGAGTTGAGGTAGTAAAACCCCGAAACTTCTAATCTTTATGCTGACCTTATGACTGATCTATTCTTTCGGACTGTGTAATACTGCTGGCCCTACTGGCCATTACAGCTTCACCGGTGGGAGAAGTTTGGGTTTGAGCCCTAGGTCTCGACGACATTGGACGACGTCTTTCTAAGGGCGCCTCCTGTGAGACTCGGACCTCGGCTTAGGATGACGTTATGACGAATGGTGTATGGGACTAGGATGATTTGTCCGCACGCCCCCGACGTACGTCACGCTAATGATATTATTAAAATCCCTCATTAACAGAAAAGGTTGTCCAGTTTAGCATTAAAATCTAATTTTCTTAGTAAAAAAGGTTAAGAAATAAAAATCAAGACTAAGATTATTTACATCATCAATAATTTTTTACCAAGCGCATAATATCTCAGATGAATATTAGATTAATTTACAGTTTTAAAATACGCTTAAAACGCTCTCTTCAAAACTGATTGAAATCCAGTAGGTAAACCGATCCCATCTCGACCATGCCCGGTAAATTAAGTAAAACGTGCCGCCCACGTGTCACGTGAACCTGCTAAATTTATTATTCAAGAGCTTTGAGCACGAATAGTCCTCTGATAACTCTGAAATTAAGCCCCATTCATACGGCGAACTATTTACGTATAAACTATTGAGTGAATTTGTACAATCAGAACCATGCGTTCATCACGCGTTCGAACGGGCTGGATTTTAATAATTTAAATGTAAATCTAAAGTTATGTGATTTTTAGTTGAATATACGTAGTTGAGGCAATAATATTAATTTATATCTTACTTAACACAACATTTTGATTAGTTTACCTAACAAAATTCTATAAAACATGTTGAATTCCTATCTATAAACCGTGTCTTAAAAAGATATGATCTCCTACCAAAGCATTCACTCATAAACTTCTGCATTATATCAGTACAGATTTGTTGTTTGTGGTCCAGATTATGCCTACGACTTTGTCCGTGTGGATTTAGGTTTTTGAAAAGCCCGTGGGAACTTTTTTATTTTCCGGAATAAAAAGTAGCCTATGTCCTTCATGATGCAAGCTATCTCTGTGCTTTCGTTAGAAACGGTTAAATGGATGGGCCGTAAAAAGCTAGCAGACAGACAGACAGATACACTGTAGCATTTATAATATTAGTATGGATTTTATATTTATTAAATTCATGGAACAGAAAAATTCTGTTCCGTGATTAAATTGTTATATTTTTCTCCTCTCTTTTGAGTAGCCATTGTTATTTTACATACTTACATACCAAAGCATAAATGATCGTATTTTTACAGCTGAACATTTCAAAATGTTCAATACCTTTTGTCATGCATAGAGACTCAATGCGAAATATCGTTGTGTTAGCGCTGTGCAATTTACTTTTATTGAACGATCGGATCCCTTGAACCGTGCCAATATGCATGATGCAAATCTTTATAGTTATGCTACATAATAAAAAGTGATCGACGAAAATATGAAACATACGAAGCGTTAAAGCGGCAAAATTTCACAAAATATCTACCTACTATTTTTATTAAATTGGTAATTGATATGATACTTAGGTCATATTTAATTTATATTCTATTCTGAAATGGGAAACATCAAAATAGCACTATGTGATGAACAGTTATTAGTACAGTCTGTACAGTATTTTTGACATGCACGCCCTAATCTAAATATATGACTGACTGACTGATATCAACGCACAGCTCAAACTACTGAACGGATCGGGCTGAAATTTGGCATGCAGATAGCTATTATAGTAGGGATTTTTGAAAATTCAACTCCTAAGGGAGTGAAATAGTGGTTTGAAAATTGACTTCGTCCACGCGGACGAAGTTGCGAGCATAAGCTACTCTATATATATTTAAAAAAACTGTCTGATTGATTGACTGATCTATCAACGCACAGTTTAAACTACTGGAAGGATCATGATCGGGCTGTTTGGCATGCAGATAGCTACTATGACGTAAACAACCGCTAAGGAAGGATTTTTGAAAATTCAATCCCTAAAGGGGTTAAACAGGAGTTATGTTGTCGGTGTATATTATCTTACATGACTCCACATCTACTGTATGGTGATTTTACTTGCGTTCCTAAGCGCCGCCCGTCCTAAAAGGATCACGAGCGTTCCTACAGTGTATACGGGGCTCAACATAAAAGCCAAGGCGTGGGCAGGGTAGTGCACGATTATCCATTTCAATGGTCCAAGAGCTTTGGTAATTTTAAGAAAGTTAAAACTCTAGCAAAATAGACTTGCCAACTGATCCATAGTTGGCTTACAAGTTTTAATTTTAGATCGCCGCCAGGTACCTTAGATCTCCTCAATCAACCATGCCAAGATACTTTGCATGGCATGAAACAGGTTAAGCTTAAATTTTACAGAGAACCATAATTCTGGTATTTTTGAAAAAACAATTTTAATCACATTTGCTACTTTATTTTTTATAATCATCAAGATACTCACATTGAAATATCACAGTTTTTTCATTGTGATATTTCAATGTGAGTATCTTGATATCAACTTCATGAAATTTTGAATCATATTATGACCATAACTTGCGAACCACAGCGGTTCGGCTTGCAGGTCTACTTTATCCTCAGAGTAAATATCGTACTCGTAGGTACCTACGATTCGATTCGTAGGTACTTACTATACTGAGACTTCACTATATAGACGCTACGAAAAAACATCTTCAAGAACACAATTTTAGCCTTTATGGTTTGAAATTAGGGGAATAAAACCTAATTAAAATTTTAATAAAATTAATATTAAACTAAATCGAGATATTAGGGAAACACCGGAAATGGCAGATTTAATCTTTGCTTATTTCCTTCTTACTTACACAGTATACTGTCGAGTATGTGAATTAGATTATTTTCGTTTTCGTCTCGATTCATTTCTGTAGTGGCAATTGTAATGAGACATATCAAGCACCTCCGCAATATTTCCTACAGGCTCTCGGTCAACAATGTATTAGTTGTAAACAGCAGTGTGATTCTCTAAGGTAAAATAGTATTTACATCGGTCGCACATCGGATGTTTCCTTAGATGTAGCACATTTGTTATTCTATTAATCGCGTTCGACTCACCTTTGCGACACTAGCGCTTCACGAGCGAGTGTGATCGATGTAGGAAACGGGTTTTTGACATTTATGTATGGAATTTGCTATTCTAATTGCTCGCCTTCGAGTACATCGTACGCCCTCGCCTTCGATTCTATGTGTCAAACGGAAAAGCGTCTCCGGTGTAGCTTTTCTCTACGATGCACCATCGATGCACGAGTTAAATTTCGTTGTAAACATAGAAAAACTTTAAAAGAAAGGTGAAAATGTGAGTTTTATTTTGTTATTTTCTATAGTAAGTATAATTAAATGATAAAAAAATATCTGAGTTAACTATTTATCGTTTTTCACTTCAGATGGCTGCTCGCTTAGCTCAAGTACATTTTTCTTATTAGAAGAAGCTAAACAAGAGGAATACAAAATAAAAAGGCGTGCAAAAGGATGTCAAATACGTGGTCTTCGTCTGCTCTCGACGGACGCATTATGTAAGAATATTTAGTATCACGGAGGAACTTGTGGCAATGATAGAAAGGGATTTGCTCCCCTACATCAAGAGTTAGTCGTGCAGTGGTGTATGTATTATTTGGAGTTTAAAACGAAGATTTAGATGCCTTCTAGTTCATAGCGATTATGACCCAGGGATGGTGGCCAGAAGATTCATTATACTTAGCATGTTGCATGCACGTTTTACACAACATACTACAACATTACCAGCCTTGTCATTTCCAAATGACATAATCCGAGAAGAACATAGGATAATGAGCATGCTGCAAAGGAATCCTCGTCAAAGCAGAGCAGAGGGCTTAGAAGAAGGACAAAGGTGCCGAGAACTCCTTGCTAATCGCTCGTGGCGTGCAAGACAGATGCAATAATAAATAAAAGATAATTCTCAATTTCAAAGCCTTTATTTATTCCTTATCTTAATCTTAACTATTTACATATATTTTAATGTTATGTACATTTTATATCTTATACCGTGTGTGTATTAGTGTTTTTCAATAGTTAATTATAATATATTTTATTGCATTTCTCGTTCATTTGTTTTTAATATTTGTGTGGAAAAGATAATAAAAGTGCAATATAAACTTAGTTTACATTTTTTTACCATAGAAAAACAGACGGGTTTTGTTATAGACTTTTGGTACAAAAAAATGAAATAATTCCCACAGGATTTAAAAGCTTCTCAACTGCTAGAGGCTCAGGAATTTTAGTGTCCTCCACTGCTTGAGAAGAATTCATGATCATCGTGATCAACCCATAGCCGGCTCACTGCAGAGCACGGGTCTCCTCTCGGAGTGATAAGGGTTTTGGCTATAATCTACCACGCTGGCTATGTGCAAATTGGTAGACTCGCACACCTTTGAGAATATTATGGAGAACTCTCAGGCATGCAGGTTTTCTCACGATCTTCTTCTTCACCGTTAAAGCAAGTGATATTGGATAAAAAGCACAAAACTCCGAAAAGTTAGAAGTGCGTGCCCGGGATGGAATCCCCGACCTATAGCCTAGTGGTTAGGACGTCCACCTTCTAATCGGAGGTCGGGGGTTCGATTCCGGGCACGCACCTCTAACTTTTCGGAGTTATGTGCTTTTTAAGTAATAAAATATTAATTGCTTTAACGGTGAAGGAAAACATCGTGATGAAACCTGCATGCCTGAGAGTTCCCCATAATGTTGTCAAAGGTGTGTGAAGTGTACCAATCCGCACATGGTCAGCGTGGTAGACTATGGCCAAAACCCTTCTCACTCTGAGAGGAGACCCGTACGTACTCTGTGGTGAGCCGGCGATGGGTTGATCATGATGATGATGATGATGAATCTCCCTTGTAAGTTCTTCGCCTGCAACAGCCACAGTTGAGATATTATGAAAGAGTTGAAATAATTAACTAGTCAAAAAAAATCCGTAGGTATATTTTATACTAGCTTATGCTTGCGACTTCGGCTGCGTGGACTACACAAATTTCAAACCAATATTTCACCCCCTTAGGGGTTGAGTTTTCAAAAATCCGTTCTTAGTGGATGTCTACGTCATAATAGCTATCTGCATGCCAAATTTCAGGCCGATCCGTTCAGTAGTTTGAGCTATGCTTTGATAGATCAGTCAGTCACCTTTTTCTTTTATACATAGGTATAAAAGCTAGTATAGACTAGCTGATGCCCGCGACTTCGTCCGCGTGGATTTACGTTTTTCAAAATCCCACGGGAACTTTTTGATTTTCCGGGATAAAAAGAGCCTATGTCACTCTCCAAGTCTTTATCTATACCCATGCAAAAAATCACGTCAATCCGTTGCACCGTTGCGACGTGATTGAAGGACAAACCAACAAACTAACAAACCAATAAACAAACACACTTTCGCATTTATATAATGGTAAGGATATAATATATAATAATATTATACACACCGCAGGCTCGAAATAACTCTCCAAGTGTGGTAAACTTTCATCATTTATATATCATTCTGAAATAAGAAAAAAAATAGTACTTTATATTATTATATTAAATAATTTTTCATATTAATTACGTACCCATACTAGCCATACCTAATACCTACTTAAACTTTAAATGCGAAAGTGAGTCTTTCTGTCTGCTAGCTTTTCACGGTTCAAAAATTAAACCAATTTCGATGAAATTTGGTGCAGAATTAGCTTACATCCCAAGGACGGACATAAGCTAGATACTTTTTATCCCAGAAAATCAAAGAGTTCCCACAGGATTCTTAAAGGGCCATCTATTTAACCCATTTATGCATTTATTTGTAATTTGGTACAGAGGTAGCTTGCATCCCGGAAATTGACATAGACAACTTCTTATCTCAGAAAAGCAGAGTTCCAACAGGATTTAAATATTCATTTATAGAGATAACATAGATAACAGACAATTCAAAATCTTCCTATCCTTTTGCAAAACTTTCTCCACCCATAAGAGAAACAATTATTAGGTTATTTAGATCTGCTACTGCTATATTTTCATCCATACCACTGCCTGTTCTTTCTTCTAGCAATAACCATGCTACTGCATTTTCTCTTTGCATCATCTTTTTTATCTTTCCAATACTGTATTGTATGACAACATTTAACACTAGGTAGATACTAACATTTATACTCTGCTTAGAAAGTAGATTGTGTCTTTGAAAATAATATTTACATACCTTTTGCTATTGTTGCCAAGTTTTGATGCAGCCATTTGTATTCATCCAATATTGTCCAACTTCTTGGTGATGCTTGGTGACTACGGTCTCTAGCAAGGGCAGTGCGAGCGTGCCCAGTTGCTAACCATGGTTTTTACTCCATAAATTTGAACAATTTTTCAAGTTGAGCAGTGGATGGGGCAATATTGCGAGGCACTGAAATTTATAATTAAATCGTTGGTCAACACCAAAAGAACAGTTTGATAGGCAGTCTGACACAAGTTTAAAGCCACTGATATCGGAGTAAATTAAGTTTAATTAAATACTCACTTGTATTTTAAAACAAAACACGATAAAACGACGTACAAAGACGAAGTTCACGCACTATTTGTTGAGTTGTTGTGACGACCTATGAAGTCACCATGGCAGTAAAGGAATTATAAGTGCTCCACTAACCACTTGATTTATTACGTGCAGTTTGTTTTAAGACTAGAGTTTTTTGTCGAGTAATCGTTTTTCAAGGGTGTAGGTGATCAGTAATTTACCAATACCATTTTTAATTTTGTGCTGACTGACATCTTGCACGGCGGGAAGCAACTTTTTTTTTAATGATGCAAAACAAAGGCAAAGGTCTCCTGCCTATGTCCAAGATTTTTTTAAATAATGATAATTTCTCATAGTATTTTGCATTTATTGCTTTAACTTTGTGTAAAAATAGCAAATGTAATCATAAATGAATTTTAAACCCACTATAAATGCCATATTTCGTAATCGTAACTTTTTATCGGTATGAAAATAAAAATAGGATGACATCACTGGCTCATCCGAGATAACATCGTAGAGCCCGTCTCAACCATAAGATCGCCGACGAGCTTAAAGCCACTACAGAATCACAAATTTACAACCGTTGCTGGCCTGGTCGATCTGTACGATGTTACCTCGCAGACCACATCGATGTTGGCAACGTTGAACCGTTCTTTAGAGAATCACATAGCAGGTCCTAACCAATGCATTTCTGTCGGTCGACCGGTTTCAAGCTTATATAAGCCTCAAACGTGATTCCTTTTTCTGTATATCACATAAGTAACTAGTTCTGCGTTGGTTTATCAAAGTTATTTGCATACGGGTCGGATTATAATAGAAACGGGCATTGTTGTCTGTTATGTTATCACAAGTGGCATCGTTTCGTATGGAAATAGATCAAGCCATGGAATGTTCTTACAAGTATTTTTAGCTTTCAGTTCCCATAAATATGGGAAGCTCGATTCTGGAATTATCTACCTAGTATAACCTGTATATATACATAAATAGAAATATACACACCTGTAGGTACCTAAAAAATCATGAGATGAACACAAAGTTGAGAAGTTTCATCTGTACATCGATGGCCATAATCGTAATAATTGGCAAAATACTAATAGGTACTAATATGTTTACGCACAAACCAAGTTTTGAATGAAATGAAGCCGAGATTTTTTTCTAAGAAAATTCTTTAGAAGAATTCATTTTCTTGGAATGTTATTTTTAATTTAAAAAAAAAAAAAAAATTATCTACGGAATATTATAAAGCATGCGTAGAAAAGAATAAGGGTTTCTATTTCTATACACATGGTCTGGTCGGTACATTTGATTCGCAATTTTGTATTAACAACAAAACCGACCCGATCTCTACTCCGAACTCTAGGTAGGTTACATGTAACTGAAGGTCTGCGACCAGCCAGTGAAAAAGCGATCTTGCGCAATTTTCTTCATTTCCGAGTATTTATGACTTCATAATATTGTGTTCGATTTTCGAAACTGCCTGCGTGGGTTTAGTTGAGTCTGGGTTTACAATTATTGATTCTTTGCCCGACTGCAGCCGTATGTATAAATCTGCAGGCAGGCCGAGCGGCCTTTATGTCGAACATTCATCCACTATTGTATACGATTCCACCGCCCGGGTGTGCCGACCCAACTGTGTGTACAGCAACCCTAAAATATCACAATATAGGTATTTTCCACAGTACCTACATACGTATCTAATACCAACAAAGGGGCAAATTGGGAGCCGCCATTTTTAACATCGTTAAGGCCGAATGTATGAGTTTAATAATATATTTTTTTATGTTTCTATTATAATATAACGTCCGTGAGACTGCGAGGGACCCCTTGGGATGTTTGTTTTTTTAAGATCGTTTCCCATGACTATAAAATTGCGGTGATAGATATAAATGATAAAATAATCGTCAGCCACTCAACCAGTGGTCGTTTATATTTTTACACCCATCATCAGGCTGAAATAAAAATTATCTATCTAATAACCGGTGATAGCCTAGTGGTAAAGACTGCCTTCTATTTGAGGGGACCGCAGCTTGATCCCGGATCGACGCACCTGTAACTTTTCGAGTTAGGTATATGCATTTTAAGCAAATTTAAAAAAATCTGCACTTGGCTAGCGTGATGGACTATGGGCCAACCCTTCTTACTCTGAATGGAGACTTGAGCTCAGTAGTGAGTGGACCTGCGATAGGTTGAAATAAATATTAATTACTCTTAATTTCCTGTTAAAAATTCTCTTACATTACAGTATATCTAATTACTACATCTAAGGGACTTTAGTTATTCTAATTCTGTAAATTCCCAACGCGTCTATTTCTATGTGTTCTATTACTGTAAACTTGGATTATACTCACATCCCTTTTATTCCCGGATGTTCCGTTTAAGGGGGGATGTGTTACAACCCTAGCCTAGGCCGCATATTGCTGAATTGCTATATCAGAAATGACGCCAATAATAAATTGTCAATCAGCAGTATGTGGGTCTATAAAACGCTACATCTCGACCAAATCAATCAGTGTTCAATTCTTCGCTAGAGCTACGGACTTGGTTTTGCACGCCGGAGAGAGAGACACTCCGGCTCGAATTAATACCCCTTCACTGGGGTCCCGCAAGTGGTTTAATCCAAGTATCTATAATTATTAACTCTGTAACAGTGTGAAGTGTGGACAATAAAAGGGGTATCTATCAAACTTGGTGGTTGTTTCTATGAGCACCAGACACCCCCACAATAACATTGGACCTAAATTTTTTTTATTTTTTATTATTTATTTATTGATCAAACATAGGTACACTTAAACATACTTACTTACGAGAACTAATACATAAAATACATAATAACAAAACCAATTTGTTAAGTATGTAGGTATACAGAAAAATCGACTGTCCCTAAGCTAGGTATACACCTGTGTTTTAGGCGACAGCACTCTCCTTAAAATTGATGGCTCATTTTATATACAAAAGAAAAGGAATCTGCATGTAAGGTAGATATTATAAAATTAACAATTTTTACTATAATTATTAGAACTATAACTATTAGTGAGTGTGTGTGTGTGTGTGTGTGTGTGTGTGTGTGTGTGTGTGTGTGTGTGTGTGGGTGGGTGGGTGGGTGTGAAAATTGGGCTGGTTTCTCGTATATTTGATTTTATTAAAATTCTTAACTCTTAGTCGCTAACTCAATTAGGTGTGGTGCCTATTAGGGAAACACACTATGCGAGCCGGTACCTCGAGTAGCAAGTTCAAACATTTCGGTAAACTTTGTACGTGTGTTGGCCCTCTAATTAGGGATCAGAAACCATGTAGGTATGCCATGTATGTAAGAGGTAAGCATTGATTAAGGATCATCTGCCCATATTTTAGTAACATACCCATAAACTTTTCATTACAATTAAAACTTTGTTGACTTCACACACCTTTGAGAGCAATAATTATGGAGAACTCTCAGGCATGCAGGTTTCCTCGAGATGTTTTCCTTCACCGTTAAAGCAAGTGATATTTAATTACTTAAAACGCACATAGCTCCGAAAAGAGAGGTGCGTGCCCGGGATCGAACCCCCGACCTCCGATTAGAAGGCGGACGTCCTAACCACTAGGCTATCACAGCTGTAATTTAATATTAAAACAGAATTCCAATATACCGTGTTAACATCCCATGCCTTAAGAAATATCGTTGTAATTCCCAGAAGCGATCAAACAAACTAATCGCAGAACTTGTTACTAACAACTATTGTCCAGACCACCGCGTTACGGAGATGAACAATTCCATTTTCGAGAAAACTAACTATTAACCCTGAAGTAGCACTGGGATTAATGGTTGTCATGAACTATTAAATCAAAAAGTTTATATTTCTAATGAAATTCTTGAGAAAATCAATAGTGCCATTAATAATTTCATGATGAAAGTGATAGTATGTAGGTACCACGTAGGTATGAGGCGGGGGGCTGCCCCGCACACCCATACGTCACACGCGCTTGTCCGCACCGGCTTAGTGTGGGGGCTGTGCGGAAGCGCGGGGCATTCCATCCCCGCTTGCCATCTTGACCTGTCGCGTACTATAGTACTTACCCTAAAAATTGTTTTTCAAGATTTTATATAACCTAAGTAGGTACCTACTTAACTCTTGGTCCGCGTACTTAATAAAATATTATACCTATGCCAAATATCAGCTTTCTTGTGCTAATAGTCACAAGCTAAGCTAAGCTAATGGATAGACGGACATGGCGAAACGAACGAAAGGGTTCTTTGTTTACTACGGAACATCGCGTCGGAACCCTAAAAAAGTGACGTGACGAAATAGCTGTGGCCCTACCGTGGTTGTTTGACAGCTACAATGTCACGATCGCAATCATCTCTGATTGGTTCATGCTCGCTCACTATTGGCTATAATGCATTGTTGCAACAAGAATCGCACAAATTCAGCCAATCAGAACAATTGAGATTGTAATAATGATTGTTGTGATGATGATGAATCGCCCTACTGAGCCCCTTGAGTCGCAAAGTATTAGCGGTGTAAAATGATCGTTACAACTCCACTCCGTGACAAGACGACCGATAAAACAAACTAATCAAAACGCGAAACTTGTTACTAACAGCTATTGTTCTGTCCACCGAGCTTTACGGACCTGAACAATTCCAGTTATGAAAAAGAAAACTTTTAATTCAAAACACTTGGGATCAGTCAAGAGTTTTTGTGAAATATTAGAACTGTAACCCAAAGTGAAGCCTTTTTACCCGACTACGGCAAAGCCAAAGGGAAGGGGTATGAATTTAGCAATCTATTTTTGTATGTGTGTTTGTATCTATGTGTGTTCCACAGTAGCGCCTAAACTACTGGGCCGATTTTGATGAATGAGGTGTCATTTGATTTGTTGTTATGGTCCGGGTGACATAAGGCTACATTTTAAACGAAGAAAATCGATCTGACGGATCCATTAAAGTGGGGGTTCGCAAAAAATATTTTTTGCTATTATTTCGATTGAGGTGTCAAATGAAAAAGAAATACTGAGTTTAAAAATATAAATATAGTAGGTACCAACTTTTCTTTTTCTCGCTATTAGTTAATTATGCTTAATGTCAAATTTTTAAGTACCTATTTAGTTAATTATTTTATTATGGCGTTTGGGGCCTCGAAATTCCACGACACATACCAACGAAACAATTCACTTCCTTGTTTCTAATACGCAACATTTGTCGCTATGTGCCTACTAGAACTTGTCACGTGTAACACGTGTCACGTTGAGTAGCGTGAGGTGAGGACTTATGTTCCTTTAGGGATAATTTAGAATTCGAAGTAAGAGCTATAACTATTCTAATTAATGACGGGCGTTAGGCATCGTATATGTAGTTAAAAAGCGTGTTCAATTCTGTATACCTAGGTATAGTGCGCGCAAAACAAGTAAGTATAGTCTATAAAATTAAATATACAAGCCTGGGTGATATCTGTTTTTGTACCATGTGCATGTCAGAAGCCCTGTGTTCAGATTGGACTTCTTTATTTAGGGTTCCGTACCTGAAAAGGAAAAACGAAACCCTTACAGGATTACTTTCTTGTCTGTCTGTCAAGAAACCTATAGGGTACTTCCCGTTGACGTAGTATCATAAAGGTAGGTAGGTAGGTCTTATAGCACAAGTAAAGGAAATTATTTGTAAACCGTGAATTTGTGGTTACATCACAAAAAAATTAAAATGTGTTTATGAACAAATATAGTATTTTTAATTTTCTAAGCAAGATAACTAAACTTAGTGGGCTATCATATTAAGAAAGGACTTTACCTGTACATTCAAAAACGTTTTTTTTAATTATTATTATGCATTATGGTTTTTGATTTATCGTGCTAAATGTCGAAAAATACAGTACGAAACCCTCGGTGTGCGAGTCTGACTCGCACTTGGCCGGTTTTTTCTAAGAAAAATAACGAGTAACCGAGCAGGCGGGTCAACTGATGTTAAGTGATTACCGCCGGCCATGAACATGTGCATCACCAGGGTAACTGCCGATGCGTTGCCGGCCTTTTAGGAATTTGTTGGTCCGCCTCTTGAATAACCCCATATTGTAATCTAGCGGGAACACCGCCGAAGGGAGTTGGTTACACAGTTTGCATGTGCGTGGAAAAAAGGATCTGGCACAACGGGCGGTCGAAGTGCACCAGACACCCAGGTGGTGAGGGTTTTTGGCGTACTATAACAGACTCTATCAACAAAATTCATAGTTTAAAACGTCATTTATAATATAATATAATAGAATACCTCTCACAATGGTTCTAACATAATACTAACTAGTGCAATAAATCTAATGGAATAATCGTTTTACCAGCTCTTCAATATGCTCGAGCTCCCATTATACGGACGAACAAAGGAGATTAATTCCCTTTACGATGCTCTAAGAAGATTGTGATAAATCCGATAGGTGAAACTTTGCAGCATACAACGTTAATAGTTAAACGGTAAGGAGATAAAGCGCTGAAATACGATAGTGCCTATAGTACGCGACAGGTCGAGATGGCAATCGGAGAGGGAACGCCCCGCACACCCAGTGAGGGGAAGCGCGGGTCCCCCGCCTCACACCTCGATTGCCATCTCAACCTGTCGCGACTATACTCGTATGTCGATAGAATTGTTGTGCCAAACTAAAGGCACCCTTAAAGTTAATTCCGCCATGTCCATCTGTCCAGCCGCAGCTTGACTTAGTAGTAAAGAGTATTAAATAAAACCTCTAAAACTATAGATAAATGCTATAAATGTATATCAAGCAATAGACGTTCATCGGTTGAGATGACATTGAATAGGTACCAATATTCAAATTGGTAAGTTAAATTATGTAATTTTAATTACAGATTTCCAAAAATAAAGCTTTATTTTACCAATTATTTTTTATTCCTAACGGTCTAAACCAGCAAACTGCAAACATTTGGCAATTTTCAACACCCATGGACTTCTAAATGGCGTTCAAAAAACCCTTTGGGCTATAAAGAGCCTTTAAACCCCTTTTTCCACGTCATTCGCAGGCCTCTAAATACGTGAGCTTAATTACCTTCGATTTACGACATACTACATCCCCAGTATTAAATACCCTTAATTTTTTATGTAACCTCCCCAAATACGAATGTTAAGTAAACATGAGTTTAATGATAAAAATTCATGAGCTTTATTATGTACTCTTCAATTCAGAATACACCAT
Organism: Maniola hyperantus; assembly: GCF_902806685.2. Classification (NCBI taxonomy): domain Eukaryota; kingdom Metazoa; phylum Arthropoda; class Insecta; order Lepidoptera; family Nymphalidae; genus Maniola; species Maniola hyperantus. The sequence goes on along the minus strand of NC_048539.1, from coordinate 9,854,896 downwards.
GACCCATTGCCGGCAAGAAGGGTTTTGGTCAAAGTCGGCCATAATAATATTTAAAAAAATATTAAAACTTTTATACAATTATAAAATTAATAAAAAAGTATAGCAGTATGTTTACGTTACCGTACTGATAAATGAAACTGAAGGTCTAATAAAACGCCATGTCTATTTTTATATGACCTACTAAAAAAAATGTATATAATACTTGTTATGACATTATGTAATGGAATATAGGGCAATAGGTAAAATGTACATATTATCCAAAGAGATATATGCAGAATTGGCTGAAGTTTGAAAAATTCACCTACAAAACTTATTACGTTGAAAAATGGATAGTAACTGCGGAACGAGCATAAAAGCCATATAAAAGCCGTCTCATTTGATTGTGATAAGTTGCTCAATTTCCTCTCCTCATATAGCAGGAATATCATTATGTGTCTCAGTAAATGTTTCAACTCTGAAAGAAAGGCGAAGACGCAAGTAGGGGGATGAATAATTACTGAGTTGGCCCTATCCAATAATTTATTTACCAAGCTTGCCAAATACTGTCACTGGGTGAGATGCAAACCACATAGTTACACACCTTTAAATGTTCAGTATCATGAAGGTTTTGTAGTTGAAGCATTTCGGCTGTTCCTAAAAAATGCCGCTTTATATTCCATGCTATTAAGTTTTATAATAATACCAAGATAATCAAATAACACTATCATTCATGTAACATCTAGCATAATATGTCAGTCTCCAGAACGAAAGGTGTGTTCTGTTTATGAACAACAAAATAGATATTACACAGCTGTTTTGCGCTAATATTATAACTAGCTTATGCTCGCGCCTTCATCCGCGTGGACTACACAAATTTCAAACCCCTATCACCCCCTTGGGGGTTGAATTTTCAAAAACCCTTTCTACGGATGCCTACGTCAGAATAGCTACCTGCATGCCAAATTGCAGCCTGATCCGTCCAGTAGTTTGAGCTGTGCGTTGATAGATCAGTCAATCAGTCAGTCAGTCAGTCAGTCACCTTTTCCTTTTATATATTTCCTATGAATATAAAACTATTCAACCTATACACCTTAGGCTCTTAACGCACTGCATCTGATCCGAATCCGACAATTCTCGATCCGAAGGAGCCGGGTTTTAATATATTTTGGAGGAGAGGTAGTTCACTAGATACGAATTTCATTTACGAAGCCGAAAAACGATATTCGGACCGGATGCAGTGCGTAAAGAGACTTGTCCAGTTATAGATAGAGGGAGAAACTAAGTACGTAAGTAAAGCAGTTTCCGTTATGTACTCAGAATATTATGAAAACATCATCATTTCACAGGAACATTCGCAAAATATGATAAAATGGAACTCGTGTCGCCAATTATAGTGCTTGAAAATTTTAAATCTTTTTAAATCTGTTAATGCACCGAACTACCTCCGCGAGTAAATAAAATCTTTTCTGCAATAAACTCGCGCGTTTCATTCACTGGTGTTATTGGCCTCGAAAGAGCAGTTACTTTTCATAGCTACTGATACACTCTGTTTTTGCGGTTCTCCATAGAGGAGAACCGCAAAATCATCAAAATCAAAATCAAAATCATCGAAAGGGGTTCGTGGAAATGATCATTGAGGTGTAGACCATTGAGATGTAGAGTAGACTTCATACCTACTTCATACTCCAGAGCACACATCAAAAAAGCACCCCTGACCCTGAATGAGATTGCTTTAGCAAAAAGCCGTCTTTGTGTGCGACCACCTTAGCAAATAAATATTTATCTTATGGATCTTTTTGTAATCATTTTTTTTGGTATGGAGAAAACTCCACATTCATAGTAAATTATGGTTGCCTGGAAGAGATTTCTTCAGCAAACATTCCGCCTTTGCATGTTACCACCTTAGCTAATTGTTATTTTATGGATCTTTCTATAACTTTTTTTTTGGTGTCAAGGAATTTGTTTTCTATTCTAAGTATATCTGATGGAATAACGTTCATCATACTCATTAACAAAGACAAATGGCTAAAAATGCAAGTTTGTTTCGCAAAGTGTTACCATCTCGGGACAATGTGCTAGGTTTAACCGAGGCAATTTTATCGGGTCGTCTGCTCGAAAGGAAATTATGGCAACACGTATTACGTGTTATTTCCGTATCTAATAAAGATAGACAAAATTTTGATTCCATAAATTCATAGTGTTCTAGGTATTTTCCAGGTATTTTACCGGATAATAGGTATTCACACGAAGCGTCTCTTAATCATATTAATCTTCTCAAAATTTTCGGAAAAGGAGTAGAATGCGTTACAGATGCCTGTGTTTCGTGCCATACTCGTAATTTGGCTTCAAAACGAAAGTGCATTTCGTAATAAGCGCTGTTATCCTTCTTAGATTAATCCATATTAATATTATAAATGCGAAAGTGTATCTGTCTGTCTGCTTTTCTATCATTCTGTTACTTTTTAACGGACTATCTGCTTAACCGATTTTGACGATTGGTACAAATATAACATCTCATATAATAGCTCTAGAGATGAATATAGACTTTTTATCCCGGAAATGAAGAGTTACCTAAAAAAGTTAAAAATCCTAGATCCACGCGGACGAATTCATGGGCATCATCTTGTTTCATATAATTTCATTAAACTTAAATATAAATCAATCGTTACTTCAAATCTTATAATATGTATCTATAAGTTCGATTTAATTGAGTTTGTGTACAAGGGAAAATTTTCTTCTTCGGGGTTCAAGATTAGGAAAACCACAGGAATACCTTTTTGTATTCGAATGGCTTGGGTTTTGACACTTCAATATTGGATCGGATACCTAAGTTCCAGGTTTATAGAAAAGTCGTAACTCATATTTTTACTGGGTAGGTACTAGATACAGAATATTTTAAAATTTAATGGATAAACGATATTTGTTCGGATCGTTATACCCAAGAGCACATAATATGAAGCCTTTGAAAGTTGCGCTTATATTTTAACGTCGTATACACTTTATTCTACTTACATTTTTATCTTAAAAGTTTCACATTTTATACTACCTTTTATTAGCAGGTTTTTTTCTACGTATGTCGGTTTTTATATTGCGTCGACCTACTTTTCGATGCCATTGTAATTCTACCCGGATTCCATATTTTTAGGTTAGTAACTGTCTAGCAGAACCAGGCGTATTATTATAGTGATTAAATAAAATTCAAATTTAAATAACTATAATACTTAAGGGAAATATTAAAAAAAAAAGTCGTGATTTATCTTAGGATTCCTAGGACACTAGACAGAAACGAAGCTTTATCAACATCATCATTGTCAACCGCTAGACGTCCACTGCTGGACATAAGTCTCTTGTAGGGACTTCCACGCGCCCCAGTCTTGTGCCATCGCCACCTGCATCCAGAGGCTCCCTGCGCCTAGTTTAACGTCGTCTGTCCACCTAGTGGGGGATCTTCCAACGCTGCGCTTACCGGTGCGAGGTCGCAATTCTAAAATCTTGAGACCCCAAGCGAAGCTTTTACACGTTTTATTAATAAATCTTGTACTCGGTAACATAATCTTATTTATATGAAGAATAATACACTTGTACAGGCGTTGAGGTGCGTTTCACTTTTTGCGAGTTAGATCCTCAACTCCTCACACAGGATCCTCATCACTAACGCTGGTTAAGAAGCTTCGTTTCAAAAATATCTCGGCACTTTAACTCCACACTTTAGCTTCCCTTTTTATCGATTTACTTTAATGCTTAAGAACCCTCTCGTGTCCTTACCCCTGCCCTTAATTAATTCCGAATATAATACTCAAGAAAGTAATTTCCTTTAAGATTATCTTTCTGAAAGACATGGGAAAACCACAGGAATATTCATATTAATGAAATACGCTTTTGAGGGAAAGGATTTGTAAAGTAAAGGGTTGATCCCTTTTTGGTCAACTACATACTTCGTTATATTTAATTTCATATTGTTACTGAATGATGCCGGCAACTTCATACACGTGGATTTATGTTTTCAAAAATCCCGTGGAGACTCTTTGGTTCTCCGGGATAAAAATGCCTATATTCATCTCCGGGATGCAAGCTGTTTCTAAACCCAATTTCGTCAAAATCAGTTTAACAGTTTCCTCGTAATGTTTTCCTTCACTGTTAATGCAAGTGATATTATTAATTGCTCAAAACGCACGTAACTCCGAAAAATTTAAGGTACGTGCCCGGGATGGAGCCCTAGACCTCCCACATAGGAGGCCGATGTCTTAACCACTGTTATCACTGCTCTCGGCTATCACCTATATTACAATGTCACATAAATTTATCTGTGAGCCATTATAGCATAATAATCGCTGCAGCAGCACCTGTGGTCTCGTTGTTGATAGCCCAAGTTCTAAGCAAACTTTAGAGAAGACCATTAAGCAGAGTCAAAATAGATACCTACCTATTATGTTCCTATACACATACCTTTCGAGGTACACCATAATGCACAACTAAATTAACAAAAGCTCACATGAACTCTAACAATAGGGAGAAGGCTTTTACATACCTATAGTTTTAGACGAGTACCTCTTTGTTGTTCGTCATTATGGAATGACGTTGGATCACAAGCTTTCTGTCCTATTAATGAAAATTCTGTCCTATACGCTCTATCCTTATTAATTGTTTTACCGCTTGATGCAATTTTACTTGTTGGTAAGTTTTATTTATTCGTGATCAAATCAGAAATGAGGAGATCCGTAGGAGAACCAGAGTAACTGACATAAATAAATAAATAAATAATCTTTATTTTGTCAGACAACAAAGTCCCACAATATTATGTTAGTAACCATCTTAACCTATGTTAGTAACTATATTATAATATGTTATGTTATGTATGTACCTATGTTAGTAAGAAACTTATTCTATGTTAGTTAATATAATTAATATACTTATTAACTAATGCAGACATCCAGTGCGTTTTGAGAGCGCTGTCCTGTCTGTCTGCTATCACCTTCAGGATAATGTTGGGACTTCTCTCCAAACTACTTTTCATTGAGGCGATCCTTTTCCGTATGATTGCGAAGAAGCCGTCTACACAGTTATCCGCAAACATACCGGACGCGCTACAGTACCGAGGCAGTCCCAACATTATTCTGAAGATGTAGATTATACTGGACTCGGAGAGCGTTTATAGATTTTTGGGTATCGTTAACCCACATACTGCACGCATAGCTCAACGAGTTGCCGAAGTGAAAATGGACAGGGCACATAGTTCGAAACACCGATAGACGTTGGGGCCCAAGGTGCTAGGTCTTTGGAAGACCTCCCACTGGGTGGACAGAGACAGCAAGTGAGTCGTAGGGAGCCACTGGATCCAGGCGGCGCAAGACCGTGGTGTGTCGAAACCCTTCAAGAAACATTAACAAAAATTATAAATTCCCAAAATTGACTTGAAAAGAAATGTAATCCAACGCATTGTGATCCTTGGGTCTCCATTTATATAATGATTTATAGAAAGCTGTCCCTAGATGTGTTATGTTATGTTTTGAAATTTATCCAATACAATATTACTAAAAAGTATAAACTAAAATGTTAACTTCTGGTGAAGTATGAAATTGGATTAAGGTAGTTAACAAAGATAAATTCGTACTGAGCTAACTCGTAAAATTCATTATATATTGTTCTGTTGGCTCACAGTTTAGTGTAGCTTTGTAGTGCTAAGTGAGCTTATAGTCCGAATACAGAAATTTGCATAGCTTTCAAATTGTCCTAATATTTACGAGTAGTGTTGTCGCGAAAGCGGTGCGATAAATTTTTCCTATCGATCTCACATTTCATACCCATTCCATAAACATTTTTTTTCATGTCAATTTTCTATAAGTGCTTTAAACAGAATACCTAATAAATTGCAAATTCTTTTTGTTCTCTAACAACCGGTCCTAGAGCAGCTGCATTCAAAGAAAATATGGACTGCATTCTATGCATTTCTTATTGATTACTTATCGACAACGTAACATTTTTTAAAACATCGCATCTGTCTCTTGTAAAAACTATTTTTTTTTAAACAAAATAATCTTTAATGTTAAGAATTACTTATTAATATTCAAAAATTCAAAGACAATCAAACCTGCAAAACTAATAATAATTAATAAAGTCTTTTTTTATTGTTTCAGATGAAAACGGCTTTTACTACACACCAGAAAGAAATTTTGCTCAAGTTCAACCGCCTATATTCCCCAACAGTAGGCCAACATCATTCTTCGAGCATGGAGATAACTATAGAGCAGTTCCCACAGCGCAACAGCCGCTTTTTAATGACGGTCATACGAGATTTCCTAGTCCGAACTATAACCAGAACCCTTCCCCATTCCAACTACCAACAGGAAGAAGTCAATCTGGAACGCAATATTATATTAACCAACCCGAATTCACAACATCACAGCGGCAAAGATTTAGGCCTGCTCTACCTTATAATTTTCCTGTACATCATCCTACTTCAACGAAAAGGCCTGATATTTCACAAATACACTCCGCTGCTTATCAAAATGATCCATCAAAACCAGAAACATTTTTAGGCCAAATAACCATTAACAATCCTGATATAGATTACTTACAAAATAATGGATTTAAAAATATACCATTTGATACCAATAGTCTCAAAAGTAACGGGCAAACTGGTCATATTGCACATGACGAGGAATTTGATAATGACGATCAGGATTTATTCGATCGACACAAAGTTACAACGTATAATCCTACAAAGCATGCAAGTAAACAAAAGATAAATAATAAACCAATTAACTCAAGATTTTCTCACTTTGATCCTCCATCACCAAACGCTAAGAAAGTTCTTCAAAATGTACCAGCAAACAATTATAAGGTCAACAATAATTTCCATCCATCCTATAATATTCCTAACTTTAATCAAGGTTCTTCCACTGAATACAAGCCACTTTTAGATTTAGAACCACTTCTTGAAGATGATATAAGTGATCTAAGTTCCTTCAGAGAATTAATGAAAAATACTCAAGAATCTTTTGATGTTCAAGTTATAAAGTCGAATAGTAGTGGAGATTCTGATGACAGTAAACCTGATGCGAGTTCAATGAATACTGATAACATTGCAAATGATTCAGCACTTATGACTTCATCTGTTGAAACTTCTACGCAAATAAAATCTTCTACTACATCTTCTACAACTGAAAAATCAAGCGAACATGCTGATGACAACCACGATGAAAATCTTAGTGGAGAAGTCGAAGATGATGAGGAATATGTTGAATATTATGATGAAGAAGACAAGACTGAAGTTAAACACACTACCACTGCTAAGCCTATAACTACTTCTGCAGAGCCGGTTACAGATATTTATGATGAATATGATGCTACTGATGAACAAACTGATGAACACTTTAATAAACAACCTGATCAACACACTGTTGAACATACAGCTGAACACACTGATGATCATACTGATGAACACAATGATGAACATACTGATGAACACACTGATGAACATACTGATGAACACACTGATGAACATACTGATGAGCATACTGATGAGCATACTGCTGAATACACTGATGAAGCCGAGGATACTACTATGGTGCCAATGAAAACTAGCACTAAAAACTCATTCCAAGTTCTAGCAATGGAACGTAATAATACGTTAGTAAAAGATGATAACTTTAAACAGTTTATTGATACTGACGTGATAGATAAACCTGAATTCGGAATAGATAACGATACAACTGCGCCTAGCTTGAGGTTTACGTTTTCGAAAGAAGATCCTTCGATAGAAACGCCCTCAATTTTGGGGCAGGAAGTAGTTTCTGTTGTAACGACTAAAAGTGTTGTAAATGGAACTATTTCTATACCCGACGTCACTTATCCACCAACTCCTAAAACCGGTCTGACCTCTGAATCTAACGACACAAATGACTCGTCTCCAGTAACGACGGAGAGTTGGATTGTAGTGGCATCAGTGCAGACAAGTCGTAGTGTTTCTGGAGCCCGATTCTTACCTTTCCCCACAGTAGAGCAAGAAGAAAAGAAACAAGTACTGACTGAGGAAGATGAGGAAAATGTAACTCAAAACCCTAAGCCAGATTTAAGTAGCATTATCAATAGCTCATCATCTACAGAAAATATAAACGATAAACTAGACAGCATTCAATCAGAACTATCCAGCGCAGTTTTGTCAGGAAATCTAAATAAGGAAAACAAAAACATTGAGTTAATCACCGAATCAACTACGGAACCAACATCAACTAGCACTACAACTACGACGACAACAACACCATCTACAGTGAACGTGTTTACTTTAAAAAGTACGCAATTTTCAGTAGCTACAGAAAGGTCTTCTCCAGATCCATTACCAGTGCAAATAAAGAAGTTTACTCCACGAGTAATGACGTCTACTACGCCTAAACCAAAGAAAAAATTAGTGACTGTTATGGATGATTTATCAGGTTTGCTTCCACCTGGTTACAAACCACGGCAATCGTTTAAAGACAAACGTACTAGTACCACGACAACTACTACCACCAAAACAACTACCACAACTACCACGACGACTCCAATACCTCACACAGGAATCGGAAGTATTAATATTACACAAGGACGATCGTCTGGTATAAGTTCCAAAAACAAAGTCATTATTTTAGATGATAAATCACTTCTTCCAAAGGAGTATAAACCAAAGCAAAGAACGCAGGAAGACTTATTTAAGAAAATTAAAACCGACGACCCAAGCAAATTTTTACCACCTGGCTATAAACCTGATAATAATGATTCTTACAATAATACTAAACAAGATATATTGAAAACCGTAGAAAAGGTAGATATTTCAGCAGATTTACCAAAAGGATTTAAGTTAGGGACCACGCCTAGTACTACAGCCACAACAGAAAAAAATAAAATAATTCCGAAAATACCGATTATTGTACCTGCGGACATTTCCGCATTCTTACCACCAGGATTTAAACTGAATTCCAGCGATTCTGATAAAGCCGAAGAGAATCCATTAAGTAAATTCATTATTAAAGACATTTCCAGCCTGATACCAGCAGGATTTAAACCAAATAAAGAAGAATCTGCAGAAGAAATTGCAACAACAAGCACTACTACAGCTTCATCTGGAAGCTTCAAAGTAGTTTTCCCGTCGAGGCCAGGAGGCAAAGCAACCAGAAAAAGCACAACTCAAAAATCAAGTATTGGCCCACCTGCAGTAACTCCTAAGATTCAAAAAGGCTGGCCAACTAGGTAAGCGGATTTTTAAAAGTATGAAAATTATAAACTAATTTTATACTATTTAAAATAAACATTGTTTAACTTTTTAATTGCAGAGCTTCTACTGAATTTACCGGCTGGCCATCGCCATCTACGACTCCCTTCTCGATAGAACGACTTCTAGAATTACAACGCAACGCGACTTCTACAACACCATTACAAGAAATAAGCACCGAATCAACGACTCGCCGATTGATATCCACGACCACAACGACGATAGCCCCACCTCAGCCAACCACTCCTGGAGTATGTCGTCATGAATGTGATATAGCAGCAACTATCAAAATTGTTTCAGGTCTGTTGTATGTTTATGAAGATTTATTCCCTGCTTTATTACATTGTGGACTGAGAGCCAGCGCGTGCCAGACTTTCGTTATTTTATGAAAACTGATAGTTTCTCTGCGTATTGTTCCCAACACTGCGAGGAACGTTTGTTTGGATGTTTCAACAAAACAATGTTCGGATCATGGTGGCTTTAGGCGATAACAGGTAATAAATCTTACGTCAAAGTATAAAGTCATTTTTTTAATTTTTTTCAAAATAGTAATCTCGTCACGCAGAGAAAGTTTCAGCTTTTTATAAAACTAGCTTATGCTCGCAACTTTGTCCGCGTGGACTATACATATTTCAAACCCCTATTTCACCCCCTTAGGGGTTGAATTTTCAAAAAATCCTTTCTTAGCGGATGCCTGCGTCATAATAGCTATCTGCATGCCAAATTTCAGCCCGATCCATCCAGTCGTTTGAGCTGTGCGTTGATAGATCAGTCAGTCAGTCAGTCACCTTTTCCTTTTATATATTTTGATAACGAAGGTCTGGTTCGCACTGGCTCTCTCTATTAGAAGTGCCCTAAAATAATAGAATTTTTTTATTTACAGGAGTTAAGTGGGTTCCAGAATTTTTAGACCATCATACAAAAGAATGGCAAAAGCTGGCAAGGGAGGTGAAACATGAGGTAAATTAAAAAAAAACAGTTTTTTACTATCGTATTAAATGCTTAAATACTAATAATTAAATATATTATATATATTTTACAGCTCAATTCCGTTTATTCAAAATCTGATCTTCTAAGCAAATGGTACAAAGGTGTTCGCATAGACGGATTCAGTCAAGGCTCTGTACTCGTCGATTATTTCATCGAACTAAATAACGTTGAAGAAAAAGTTGATACTTTGCAACTTAAAAAGTTCTTCCATAAATCTCTTAATGATGCTAAAGCTGGCTCTGTGATGGAAGAAGAAGAAGAAGACGACGAACCTGACACATTTGATCCTGATTTGATGTTAGGTGACCAACCAGACGAAGAAAGAATGAAAAAGAGCAATGAAAAAATGACTAAAAATATCGACAAATCTGCAGGAAAATTGGAAATGGGAAAATTCGTGATGGATCCGGCGTATACTGAATTTATCGGTAAAGCAAATAAAAATTGATAAATTTAAAACATAAATTATTTTAATATTTTTAACTATTGAGCATAGCAGTTTGTTGTTTATCAATATTACCTAACCTACCATACATTTATTACACACAGCTATGTAAACAGAATTATGTAGTATATTATAGAGATATGTATATAGGTACCATATATATTTATATATATTTGTGTATTATTAGAATGTACTGTGTATGTAGTCTAATTTATAATAATATAATATACCTAGGGCCATTTTCGGCTGCCGCACCAACCCGTGCTTTCGTGATTCCTTTCGTCAAAGGTTGCCTGGAAGAGATCGCTTTAGCGATAAGGCCGCCTTTGCATGCTACAGCTATTAGATTAAGATCCTGTATTGTGTTTTTTTTAATGTTTACTTTCTGTTGTGTGCAATAAAGTGTAAAATAAATAAATAAATAAATTTATTAATTAATAAAACTTGTCTCCTCAGTTTTGCCAAAGCACGAAGAACCTACTATAATTGAACCAGACGAAGAGTCTCTATTACCGCAGTGGGGTATTGCCGTTATTGTTATAGCGCTGGCATCACTGCTATTCGTTGTTATATTCGGTGTTACAGTGGTACGTACTGGTTTATAATATACTAGATGATGCCCGCGACTTCGTCCGCATGGATTTAGGTTTTTAAAAATCCCATGGGAACTCTTTGATTATTCGGGATAAAAAGTAGCCTATGTCCTTCCTCGGGATGCAAGCTATATTTGTACCAAATTTCGTCAAAATCGGTTGAACGGATGGGCGGTGAAAGGCTAGCAGACAGACAGACAGACACACTTTCGCATTTATAATATTAGTATGGATGTAATTGGATATATCCCTACTGTAATATCATAAATGCGGAAGTGTCTGTTTGTTGGTTTGTCCTTCAATCACGCCGCAACAGACCAATGGATCAACATGATTTTTTGCACAGATATAGATAAAAACGTGGAGAGTGACAAAGCCTAATTTTTATCGTGGGAAAACAAATGGTTCCTGCGGGATGTCATTTTTTTATTCACACCTTTGCCATTTAGTCACACAACAACAAATCAACAGATCTACGTGATTTTTCGCATAAAATATAAGTCAAGACCTGAGGAGTGACATAAACTACTTTTTATTTCGAAAAACAGTTACCACAGAGTTTTAAAAAAAATCACGCGGGTATCATCTACCTATTTGGTTTTGAAACATAGTAATTTTTTAATTAGTTACAATATCTTAAATTATTTTACAGCTTGTGAATCGCCAGAAGAGTACAAAAACGAAACAGCCTATTCCACTGAGTGAAGACATGCTCCGAGAATTAGATAAGAGTCACATGGGTGGCTTCGATGATATGCATCAACTTAAGGAACGCGATCTGCCATATTTACCTACGGGAAAGGTAAGAGTCATTAATTAATACATGTATCATTTGAAAAAAATTGAAATATGAACTAGGGTTGCTTTTAGATAATAGAAGTGTAGACAGGCAAAAGAATATGATTTGATACAAATATTAAAATAATAGCCCCAGGAAGTCACTGCTTCTGCTACAGTATCCATAAAACGTTTATAGCTGATCATTTTTAGATATTCTCCGGATATTTTATGTCTTGCGCATTGCAGGTAATAAAATTATTAATAACGGGGCTGTAAATTGTTTGCAATAAAACAATAAAACCACTACCCCTATTTATAATATAAACGCGAAAGTGTGTTTGTTGGTTTGTAGTTAAATCACATCGCAATTCGCAACGGAGCAACGGATCAACGTGATTTTTTGTATGGGTATAGTGTACAGCCTGGAGAGTGACAAAGGCTACTTTTTATCCCGGAAAATCAAAGAATTCCCACGGGATTTTTAAAAAACCTAATTCCACGCGTATGAAGTCGTGGGCATCAGCTAGTCCGTAGCTACATATTATATAAAAGGGAAAAGTGACTGTTGACTGACTGACTGACTGAATGACTGACTGACTGACTGACTGACTGACTGACTGACTGATTGACTGAATGAATGACTGACTGACTGACTGACTGACTGACTGAGTGACTGACTGATCTATCAACGCACAGCTCAAACCACTGGACGGATCGGGCTGAAATTTTGCATGCAGCTATCTGTTATGACGTAGGCAGCCGCTAAGAAAAGATTTTTGATTATTCAACTCGGGGGTGAAATAGGGGTGTGAAATTTGTGTAGTCCACGCGGACGGAGTCGCGAGTATAAGCTAGTATTATATAAATTAATATATTTTAATAAATAAATAATTACCAACGCAAGTGTGTTTAATGTAAATTTCTAATTTTAATATGCTTTCTTTGCTGATTTATTGTTTGTAAACATTTTTTTAGCGCATGTCGACAGCGTTCATAGAACAGCTAGCGTACCAAAACCCAGGCGATTCTTGGCGATCAGAATGGACTCCGCAGCTCCAAAAGTATATGTCTCACTATACACCTGACTCTGGACGAGGATCACAGCTTTATGGCACCACCGGCAACGGGTACGAAAAGTACAAAAATCATATTTGTCTTTCAAACTGTAGGATTCTAAATTCTAAAATTAAATCAAATTTCTTAAAGGTCATTTCTTACAACATAAGATGGAACTAAATTCGAAACACAGCATACTTGTAAACAAAACATTTCGCTCTAAATTTATCCTTAGATATTTTCATTTCAATCCTAGACTATTAAATAGAAGTTAATTCTTTTACTAACTCTCTTTAGGCGTAATCGTAAAACTCTCTTATTTATGGTTAAAAAACTCTACTATTGAATTAATAACTTATCAAATATTTACAGATACGGAGGGTCGCAGCTTTACGGACAGACGGGCGCGGGATCACAAGGATATGGTTACACAGGGGAGTTCCCTCGCTCCCATTACTCACGTCGCCGCTCTGACTACGACAGCAATTTCTAGAACTTTCTCAACATTAAAACTTTAAACTAACCCCTTGACATTGGGGCCAATTCTCTGGTACACAATCTCTAAACTAAACTAAAACGACACGTCTAAATCTATTGCTATCCCTTTCATAATGTTGCTTGCGGAAAAGGATAGCACTAGATATAGACCTGTTAATTTAGTTTATTTTAGAGATTGTGTACAAGAGAATCGGCCCCAATATCATCTTTAAACCTCGAGTTTAGAAATAGTAACTAGGTTCAATCTTACCTTGTAGAAACTCATTAACTACTATTGCGCTGGGCTGTAAGAAATTAAAAAAGTACTTACTTAACGTAAAAACCCAGTTTACATCATTAACAGGTTGTGAAATAGGTATGCTTTCATCGTCAAGTCATTGTTCATCGATATATTGCGATTTACTAAAATTTCCTATCGTTTTAAAAACATTTTATAAGCACTCGAAGTAGGTAGTACTTCGAGGAATATCTAAGTTCAGTGCCAAAAAAGAATTTCGATTAGCTTTCAATATGGTACGAATATTATTCTAAATAGATGAAACGAGTTAGATGGGCCTACAGTTTTTATTGACTATTTTAAACAAAGGTTTGTTAAAAATTTATAGAGGATTCGAAATTAAGTCCATAATAATTAAGGTAATTTGCCAAAATAGAAACTTTGACTGATTGTGAGATGTACATAGATAGACTAAGAGCTCACCGTTAAATTAAGTCGGAATTAGGTGAGTCTTTACAGAATTCTGTAGATATCATGGCATACCTACATTTGCTCAGAACCCATAAAGACGGCGGTGTCAGCGTGAAACGCCTTAGTGCCAAAAGTCGAATTGTTGATGTAAATATAGTGGAAAGCAATATACATTTTTTGGTGTGAAAGAACGTTTTTCGTGTTTAAATTAGAGAACACATTAACTATTACAATTCGTAACGAGAAATGACCTACCTAGATATTATTTGAACAAAATTATGATAATGACAACGTTTGAGTACCTACCCTAAAATATAGATCGTAATGAAGCATTGTATGCTTGTTTGAGATAAACTTAATAATAACATAAGGAAGTAAGTGTAATTGTAGACATTTAACAGAAATCATCAACTTCTGTTTCTGTATTCCATTATACTAATTACCCATCATTTTCGATAGCAACTATACGTCGTGGTTACTTTGTTAGTGGGTGGCTTACTGCCATTATCGCGCCACCTTAACAGTAATCAATAACGATATCTTTATATCGTACGCTTTAATTTGTGATATCAAAAATTGACTGCGTAACTGCGTAAACTAGACACAAAACAGAGTGTCAAATCGCATGAAATTCATTTTAAATGTTGTAATTTTATTCAGTTTGCTATTTCTATAATAGGCAGTAGTTTTTAATGTAAACATTGTAAAATAAATAAGTGCTCAAATAATAATTGAGACATCTCAGAATTTAAAAAATGAAAACGTCAATCTTCATTAACACAACTACATTCTCATTATTAGAATAAATGCACTCTAAAAATATTGTATTTTCATTTACGCAGTCAACAAAAAAGCGGATTTAATCTTTAACATTATAGTAGGTATAACTATTCCAAATGAACTTATTTAATACTCACAAATGTCGTACGAAAATTTAATGAATATTTGTCAATTTATTGTAAATATCGTAATAATTATTAAGTGTATTGTATAATTTTTATCAATTAATTGTGTATTTTGCACATTTTCATGTTTGTCGTCAAATTTCGCGAACATTGTTGTTTATTGTAAAATCCTAATGTGTTGAACCTTATACCAATTAGATAAACTAGATATATTATCGTATATGCATAGTTATTCTTGTATATAAACATTTTTGTACATTTAGAACTTTAATTTAATTATTACAACTATAGTTAGTTACAAATTAAACCTGTAAGGTCCTGAATATAGGTAATATTATAATGTACTTATCAAGTGTATTTATTTTAACCATTTAATTAAGCCTACCCTACCCTACTCTAAAGTATTAATAATTATAACACAAAAAACAGAAAATATAATACTATGCTAAAAGAAGCAAAAGGAATATTCATAGATCTGATTAGATCGGAAAATGACTGACTGATCACCTATCAACGCACAGCTCAAACTACTGGAGGGATCGGATTAGGCGTGCAGATAGCTATTATGTCGTAGACACCCGCTACAAGAGGATTTTTAAAATAGGGGTGGACCCCTAAGGGAGTAAAATAGGGGTTTGAAATTTGAGAAGTCCACGCGGACGAAGTCGCGAGCATAAGCTAGCACTTAATATTATAACAGATTAAAAAATAACAAACTAATTTATCCTACTCTACAATTTTACGCGTCACTGTAATGGAAACGTTCTCCATTTTAGTTCCACCAGAATGTCTTCTAACACCTCATTTAGAACCCTACTGGGAGCTTTTAGTTGTATGAAAATTATTTTGCGCCAAAATTTTCTATTGCTATGTAATTCTAATATTTTTGGTCTGAATCTAATGTGTTTGCAGCTTAGCTATTACACTTGACGAAGGTTACGGGACATCTGACACTCGGCTAATCTTTAGGTTAAAGTACCTACCTACCTGGGTATAGATATCTAATTGAATAATGTTATATTGTAACGTAATGCCAGATTGATCTTGTGATAATTATTATTTGCATTGTATTTCTCGGAGAGATAGGAAAAATACCCGTGGTAACTGGTATACATACCTTCCAGGGACTACGGGTGGGACGACGGGCAAACAATGATATTTTACGGCACCTCATCCTTTTATTCTTCTTTCTTTTCGTGGGAAAATCCTCATGATGCAGACATAAAATCCGCGCTGAGCAGATAACATTTTAGTAATAAATATAAGTAGGTAAGTAGTACATACTTAAAAGTTATAAACCTACCTATTAATAAATGCAATTTTGAGCCTACTCGTCTGTTGGAAATATTATTGTATGAACAAGGGGCAAGCCGGCAATTGGTATAAATCTGTCTGTAAGTAATCGCTTGATGCCGGCTTTAGAGTAAACCTCGCCAACTGTTTCCCGTCACACGTCCCTTCGCGCCAGAGTGCGCGAAAGATAGAGCAAAACAACAATATACCTACGGGAGATAAACTTCCTCGGTATTTACATTTTTCACAGGAATTTCGATGCTTTTATTTAACTACGAATATTTATTAAAAGCGGTGATATCCTAGAATAGAATAGAAAAGAACAGAATAGCAAAGAAAAAAACATAATGGATAATTGAAATATTTATTACTCAAATAAGTAAAATTTTGTACAAGTACCTATACTTATGAATCGTCAAATGCATCTAATCGGAATAGGAGCGGAAATTGGAATGCCTTTCCTACCGAGAAGAACCAGCCAGAAACTCGACGGCGCGTTTTAGTAAGTAAGGCATCGGTCTTATATTCGGGGGGACTGGGTTTCGATCCTGAGCACCTCTAACTTTAGCAAGCTATGCGCGTTTTATGCAATTAACTAACACTTGCTTTAACCGCAAAGGAAAATATCGTGTGGAAACCTGCACGCCTGAGAGTTTTCCACAATGTTCTCAAAGATGTGTAAAGTTTGCTGAACCTTACTTGGCCATCGAGGTGACCCCTAACCCTTTTCATTCTGAGAGAAAACCCGTGCTCAGTATGATTAAGATGATGATTACCTACTAAACACAACTAACTGACTTCGACGCCGACGGCGTAGTATAATTTCTCTTAACTGTATCTTGATTTTCTCTTTTCTCTTAAACTACAATAGGTAGGATTGAATTGCTCCAAAGTTCTTTCTTTTTCATACCTAACGCATCGAAGTCCTACTTGTTTCAAAATTAACCTGATATTTTAATCCACGGACCATAGTCAGAATGAACTAGAGTGAGGGATCTCTCGGTTTGATCCTGAATCGACGATATGTCAAATATTAGGCTATGGTGACATGAAATCAAAGAAAAATGGGGCTACCTTAGAGCTACCTAGCGTCAATATTATGTAATTACCCGTGGTAATTACTAATATTTGACGCCTGCCTCTCCTGCCAGTGACGTCGAAGCCTCAACGTTTTGTTAAAATTCCCTAACTATCGTGAACTGTGACACGGTGAACCGTCAAACCGTTTGGTGTGTCCACGTAGACAGTCAGTCAATCAAGGTATTGGATAGAATTTGTCCAGAGTACCTACCTAGAGTTAAATCGCTCGACATCCATACTAATATTTTAAATGCGAAAGTGTGTCCGTCTGTCTGCTAGCTTTTCACGGCCCAACAGTTTAATCGCTTTTGATGAAATTCGGTACAGAGTTAGCTTACATCCCGGGGAAGGACATAGGCTAACCTACTTTTTATCCCGGAAAGTTAAAAAGTTCTCACGGGATTTTTTAAAAACCTTAATCCACGCGGACGAGGTCGCGGGCATCATCTAGTTTGAAATAAATCTTTTATCAGAGGAGAGAGTAATAATTACGTCTCCATCCATTTATTCTTCTCGGACCATTGAAATAAATAAGGAAAAAATATGGACGTGTTATATAGGTAAGTATACCTACCTCTCTACTATCTACTCAATCAATATCATACAAGTGAGCACTCCGAGATCGGCGAGAGATATTACTCTGTGTCATCCACAAAGCGATGCAAGGTCTGTTACCACATTTGTCTGTGCCAGTAACAAATGGACACCATTCCGCGAAAGAATCCTAATAAAGCAAGAAAGAAAAATAATACTTCATGCCCAACCACTGATGTGGAGAAAAGATTTTTTATGTCATACTAGCTGATGCTGATGCCCGCGATTTCGTACGCGTGGATTTTTGTAAAAATCTCGTGGGAACTCTTAGATTTTCCGGGACAAATAGTAGCCTATGTCACTCTCCAGGTCTTAAATTATGCCCATGCAAAAAAGCAAACTTTAAAACCCGCGCTTAGTATGCAATATTCTATGAAATACCGGTGTGTGACGTCACAATCATTTGACGTGCTTTTTTTAGTTTAATCGATAATTTAAAATGGTAATTACACTCAAAACCAACAAAGGACGTGGATTTTACGTATTTTGGAAGACCCTCTATTTAATAATCACTGAGAAATAATTTATTTTTGATGTAGTCAAATACCCAATTGAACTTCAAGCTAACCTTATCTAATTACTGTAGCTTAATAGAATTAGCCAAAATAAATTAGCAGCACCAGGTTTATTGCAGTCTAGGCTCTAGAGTACCCACACAAATCGGAATTTAGTCGTCGCAAACTATTTGTCAGTGTCCACCGTCTGGGTAAGCTAACCTCGATTAATAAGCTTCGTCCACTAAATTCACTAATATCATCCTGTTGCAACATGAATCGCACAAATTCAGCCAATCAGAACAATTAAGATTTTAATAATGATTGATGCAGGTTTTAGACAATAATCGCCGTACAGGTGTTTGACAACTAGTCAAATCAGTATCTTTTTATCAAACGTCAAAACACGCGCTTAGTATGCGAGCTTCAAATACCCAGTTTGTTTCTATCAACGAATCTTTTACTGGTGATCACAAGTTTTTCTTTTAGGTATCATCTATTTCCGTTGCAGCGAGCTTTAAACCCTTTGTCGAACTTGATCCTTTACCGTGATGAATGTTGGGCTCGCCGTGATTTACAGCTGGCGGTTTAAGGCCAAATTAGCGTTCAATGGGTGAACCGTAAAGAGAAGCAAGCACCAACGAGGAAAAATATTTGATAGCAATATTTTTAAAGGGACGAAACTTTTTTTCCTGTTTAGGGATCCGTATCCGAAGAGTGCTAACGTAACCCTATTATCAAGCCTCCGCTGTCCGTTGATCTGTCTGTATGTCTGTTTGCCTGTCTGTCTGTCAGCGGCCTGTATCTCATAAACCGTAATAGGTAGAGTTGAAATTTTCAGACTGCTCTGTTCTGTCATAAATTCCTGTTGCTGCTATAACAACAAACAATAAAAAATTCAAATTAACCGTCATATAAATTAAAAAAATTAAAAGTAGGTATATAATATTTCATTTTTATAGTATTGCTCTAGTATCTTGCTCTGTGGCAACTGAAAATATGCCACACTAACAAATCCAAAAAACTGGTTCAGCATCAATAAATACCTGATACATAAATATGTAATCAAAATCTATGAAATGGGTCATGGGCAGATCCCTAATCATTACCACGGCTTCAAGTTCTTCAACTTCAAGCGCCGAAATGGGAATGAATTAAACGGAGGATAATGTAAAATCATATTCCCATAAAACGGCGCAACATTTTATAATTAGGCGAAAATGTTTAATTACTTTCCGGATTAATTTTTGGTAAGCGGTATGCGGGCTATGAATAATTGAGCCGTATGGGATTTAGCTTTGATTAATTGTATAGTAAAGCGTGTAACCGCAACATACATTTTCCAGCAAGGATAGAATACCTAACACCATCAATGTCATTGTCCGACAAAGATTTGCCGTGAGTCTTACAGCCGTACTCAGAGTCTTAAGTTTAGTTAAAACGAGACAGAGCTATATCTCTCACATAAATCTGTCTCGTTTTAACTGAATTAACGATTGGCGACTCTGAGTACCGCGGTTAGAAAGTATGGAAATATATACCTAATATATATACCTAAGTAATCCGCTAAATACCGCTGCCTCTGTTATGCTTACTCAGAAAATGTGTCATATTCTGCTGAAAAAAATATATAAGTTAAGCTTTATTTGAATTTCTACCTAAAAAGACTTTTTTGCAGAGGATAAGAGCTCATTGATACAAAGTGTAAAAGCTCGTATTCTGGAAACAATTCTACGCGGATATGGGTTGCATAGCAAACAGCTAAGGATTTATCTTTATATGTAGATAAACTTTTTAAGAAAAATCAGCTTCTTTAATAATATCAAATCGGTGGCGCGTGTGTGAAGCGTGTGTGGAGCATGTGCGGTGACGTGCGTGATGCGTGTGTGTGTGTTTTTTTTCATCGAAAGTGTAATGATAACATCCCTAATAAGAGGATTTAACTACTATTATTGTGAACTCTTGTGAACATTTCCTATAAATCCTTCTTGTTTGATATGAAGTTCCCGAGCGCAAAGTTTCTCTTTGGCGGACTTAGTTGAGAAAGTGCCTACTTATTACTTATACACGAGAATATTTAAGTTCGCTCATCATGAAATCCGACCTGCATCATTAAAATATTATAAGTAGGTATTTAAACTTGTAGAAGCTCTTAAACTCTAGAGTACCTAACAATATTTTGTATCTAAAATAAGAGGAAAAGAAAAATGTGCTCTAAAGTTTTCAATCACATTTTTCTTCACCATTTCAGATAAAAATGTAATGCTCATAAGAAAAAAATATGTAATTAATGCTCATTAGAAACTTCTAATGAGAATTAATTATTACAATAAGTAATTCAGAACATGGATCATGAAATGATCAAGGTACCTACTTACTTAGCCTTCCTCAAAAACCGCGATATCTCAAAGCTTGCGGCTTTACTAGTAAAATTGTAAGTTTCTTTCAAAGCTTTTATAAACTCTCCCTAAAAAGCCACGCCTTGGCAGAGCTTACGGTACTCTAGTACTCTAGTGGAGAGCTCTAATAAAGTCTACGAATCTTTGCTTTAAGTGCTTCAAGATTTTCCTTTACACCTCTCGGAATGTGAGCCAATTAAATGGAATTATATTTGGTATGTATAATACTAGTAATTAATGTAATCTTATAAATGTAATCATATAAAAGCGGTGATAGCCAAGTGGTTACTAGACGTCAGTCTCATATTCGGGGGTTCTATCCAGGGCACGCACCATTCAACTTTTCGCAGTTATGTGCGTTTTAAGCAATTAAATATCACTTGCTTTAACGAAAACATCGCGAGGAAACCTGCATCATGCTTGAGAGTTCTCCATAATGATCCTAAAGGTGGGTGAAGTCTGCTAATCCACACTTGGCCAGCGTGGTGGACACTGGCCAAACCCCTTCTCATTTTAAGAGGAGATCCGTGCTAATGGTGAGCCGGCGATAGATTGATCATCATGAAACGTAAACGTATTTTTAGGTACGTCCGTCCGCAGCGGTCCGTGTAATGTACGTTGATAAAATGTATCAGTCAGTCAGTTTAATTTTAATACTTATGTCTGTATTATAAGTTCACATAATTCGTACTTTGTGACAGGTATTTGGGATTATTTTAATAGCGCCGGCCCTGGTGCGGTGATGGCGACAGGTGCGGTCGCTCTAGACGCGTGTCAAGAGGCGTCAACTTAATATCAAACGCGAAAAACATTTCGAAGAGAAAATAAAATTTTGATGGCGCCTTTTGAGAGGCGCGGGGTTAGGTACACGATAGGTGGGGGCAGTGTGGCAGCTCCAATTAACACCAAATACTTATTCAATTACTAAATGATGCCCGTTAGTTTCAGTTTCGGAACTTTTTGATTAAAAACCTATTAAAAGTAGCCTATATCCGTCTTCGGGATGCAAGCTATGTGCTAAATAGATAATGCTTGCAATAATCATCGATATGGATTTAGGTTTTTTTAAAATCCGTTGGGAACTCTTTGATTTTCCAGGATAAAACGTAGCCTCGGGATGCAAGCTATTTCTGTACCTTGTCAAAATCGATTAGGTAAACACATGGGCCGTGAAAACTAGTAAATAGACAGACAGACATATTTACCACAAGGTGAGATTGAACATTATATATGAATATAGATATTATGGTGGTAGGAACTTTGTTTATGTTAAAGAAGTAATTAATGTGATGTGATAGCGTTGACGAAAGGGTACCAAAAATAATCTTGCTTTACCCTGATCAAGGACTAGACCCGGCGCTGCTTATTATTTGCTGCGTAGTTCGTAGCATAAAATAATATTATAATCTCGTTGTCAGTCGGTAAGTTGTGCAACAGTAATTACTTTTTACTAAGTACTTATTACTTCAACAAATCGAATAAAAGTACAGGTGCTGCTCGTTTTAACGTGAAAAAGTTACCTACTTTGTGCCGAAATCCTTTCTCCTCTTTGGTGAGAGCCGTGCTGGATATGGATGAAATATTAAAACACGTTACTTCAGCCTCCATTTTAGTGTCTCCGTCGAAAAAGACAGTGAATTCTCAGTGGAACTGGCGTGGGAAATCGACGACTACTAAAACAGTTTCTTTTTACATAGTAAAGCGTTATATATTATAGATACCAACATTATCAATATTTGTTTTCATTTCATTTTCATTTGTGAAAACGAAAGGATTATTCTAAATGTTATTTTCCAGGCCTAATTTTTTTTAAATCGTGCCACAGTCAGCACCCTCAGTTTATTCAGGACAGAGCACGTACCAGCAGATATAAAGTAAATCCACCCTTTATAGAAACGCTAGTAGATTCATTAAGAGCACATTAAATTGACAACCTCCTTGGTGCAATGGTGAGCGCTTATGTGGAAGGGCCCGAGTTCGATTCCCAGCAGTGGCAACTTGGGAATTTGTAATTTTTAAATTTTTTCTAGTCTGGTCTTGGTGGACGCTACAACCGTTGCTAGTTGCCACCGTACCGGTAAAGCCGTGTTTCCAAACGTGTTAGCGTTCCCTTGCCGTGTAGAAACCTAGAAACCGATAAGGGGTATGGGTAACTTCGACACCCCTGCCAAGTTAGCCCGCTTTCATCTTAGACTGCATCATCTGCACTTACCATCGGTTGAGATCGCAGTCAAGGACTACCTTATAATCGATAAAAAACTGGCCCAGTGCGACTTGCACACGAGGGGTTCAGTACCATTTCGAATTTCGCATTCCGAATTATTGTTGCAGTTGAATTGTTGTTGTTGACGGACAGATGGGCGGACAGACAACGGAGGCTTAGTAATAGGGTCTCGATGGCACCCTCCGGTTACGGAACCCTAAAAAACAATCATTTTAATGGTAAATAGGTATAACTTAAATATTTTGTACCTTTGATTAAATAGATATGGTAAATTTTACTGTAAAATTAGAAAGTAGGTACATCCTACCTAACTCAATATAGGCACCCACTCGAAATATACTTAAGTAAACTTCTGATCTGTTTTTGTTTACAGCTGTGTAAGCAAACCAACTCAAATTATTAATTTCCTCAGAATTCTCTTAACGCCCACGCCCATCGTTAATGATATTAGTCTGTAGAAAACAATTATAATATTTTGCACGTATTTAATTAACACTCGAATGAATATTGAATCAAAGTAGAAACGTCTTCTCTATTGATAATAATAATAAAGTGTAAAAGCAAAAACACATTAGGTACACTAGTTTGCAGAAAATATTGTACATCGACTTTTAGAAAGGGATGTCGGCTTCAGAGCCACCGTTTTGTATATCGTAAAACTGTGGTAGAGCGTCTTTGTCACTCATACCTATGTGACGTTTCGTCGGTCTCAACGACAGAGACAACGCTCTACGAAACCGCTTTATCTTTCCAAAAGTCGATGTACAATATTTCTCATCCTTCATCGGTACTCTCATCACGATCAACCCATCGCCGGCTCACTACTGAACACGGGTCTCCTCTCAGAATGAGAAGGGTTAGGCCATAGTCCAACACGCTGGCCATGTGCGGATTGACAGACTTCACACACCTTTGAGAACTCTATGGAAAACTCTCAGGTAGGTATGCAGGTTTTCTTACGATGTTTTCCGTCACATAACTTAGAAAACTTAGAGGTGCGGGCCCGGGATCGAACCCCCGACCTCCCGTATAGGAAGCGGACGCCCAAACCACTAGACTATCACAGTTATTTGACTAGAATACACTTGTCAACACTACTTCATATTTCTCTGAACACTCGGCAAAAAAATCCACTTAGTAATAAACAAGAGAAAATATACATTAAAGGCTTTTTGTTTTTGTTGCTTAATTTGAATTTCAATGCAAATAGCGCATTGCCGCCAGCTACAGCTATTTTAATGGCAAAAGACAACTTTATCTAATGAAAATGAATAAAATAGTGGAAACTCTAGTTTTGTTTTGACATACAATAAACATGTAGCACAATAGCGAGGACGCCTCAATAGCTGAACTGTTTGGGACGTGGAATGAAATTCCTCTCGTTGTACTCCTCCTCATCACCTCATCTCAGCCAATCGTTGGCCTACTACTGAGCATAGTTCTCTCATAAGAAAGAAAAGACCTTAGAGCATAATCCACCACCCTGGTTAGTGGCAGATTGAGAGACTTCACCTTTGTAAACATTGTGAAGAACTCTCAGGCCTGCAGCTTTCCTCACGATGTTTTTTCCTTCGCCATTGTAACAATATTTTTTTAAACGCTTGTATCTTTGAAAAGTTGGAAGTGCAGGATTGAACCCTGGACCTCCGAATAGGAGACCGACGTCTTAAACACTAGACTATCATCACTTTTTCGCTTATAGTACCTACTATTGTTAAATAATTTAATCGTTAATTATTCCCAACATAAACTTTACACTTAATTAGAGAGGAAGAGAAATATTTATCATGTTTAACATTGTTAAATATTAGATCAACTCCTTTACCATAAAATAGACTATTATGTACCTACTGGTAAAGGAGCCCAAGCACAATCATTGCGACAACTCTTTCCCGCGGTTTCTTCAAAAACAAAGGTAGCAAATTGCAAAATCTATTAGAGACATCGCACTGATTGTACTCGGGCTGCTTCAGAAGCAATATAAAAATCATAATTCAGCGTAAGAAGTAAGACAAAGTTTTTATTTGAGCTCGCGCAACTATGAAACTACATGTTTTTCCGAAAATCTGACAAACAACAAACACAGGTAAGTATTTAATTACTAAGTACTAGTAAGTAAATACAAAATTGAACATGCTCATGAGTTTGATTGGTTAATATTCAAATAAGAACAAACTCTGATTGTATGGAGCGCACTCCGAATACAATTCTAATAAGTTCAACACCAAATGTAATAAATCTATTTTTCTTGTCCAAAGTTACCTACTGCAAAATAAATTCTTATATCTACATAACAATTTATTTCTTGGATCTTCTCGCAAAGAGTTTTTGTTTGTTGTGTAATTTTGGTTAATGGTGACTGGGTAGGAAAACTTTGCCCCGTCGAAACTGAAGCAGCTTTTTATTTGTTTTCATGTTGGAGCCTTGGATCATCCCGTAGGGCGATTATCTAAAACCTGCATCAATCATTATTACAATCTCTATTGTTCTGATTGGCTGAATTTGTGCGATTCTTGTTGCAACAATGCATTGTGGCCAATAGTGAGCGAGCATTAACCAATCAGAGATGATTGCGATCGTGACATTGTAGCTGTCAAACAACCGCGGTAGGGCCACTGATAACTCTAGCTACCAGTTTTTACTTCAAGAAAAAACAATTCGTAAAATTATCGTATCATGTTGCCTTTTGAAAAGGCCATTTTCTGGCAGATTTTCTCAGTTTAATTTTCTTTCCGAAACGATGGTAGGTATAGTATATATGTATATACGATCTACCTATAACCAACTATTTGATATTAAAACAAATAAAAGACAAAATTTTAATTTTTTTAATAAAAAGTATAATTTTATTTTATTCATTTATTTTTAACTAGATGACGCCCGCGACTTCGTCCGCATGGATTTTAAAAACCTTTTAAAAATCCTAGGGGAACTCCTCAATTTCCCGGGACAAAAAGTAGCCTATGTCCTTCCCCGGGATGCAAGCTATCTCTGTACCAAATTTCGTCAAAATCGGTTGAACGGTTGAGCCGTGAAAGGCTAACAGACAGACAGACAGACATACTTTCACATTTATAATATTAAGTATGGATCATTTATTAATAATCAAATATAATCAACAATAATCAATTTAACTTTGATTTATTTTCATTTATTTAAACCGCACTGTTAACGACGGAGCCATTATTAATAACTCTATTAAGTAACTAAAAAACTTTATAATAAAATACCTGTAATTTATATTAAATCTTCTACCAAGCTCTATGAAAATTTTGCGAAAAAGATCTTCCGAGCACTATAGGCAAAAAACTACCCTCTTTCCCCGTTAAGTAAATACTAATATGCGTACTTTGTAGAGCAAAGTCTGGAGGTACGTTACTTTTTGAATAGGTGAGCGAAAAACTTTAGTAATATCAGTATAGACAAAGCCAAACTCTGATATGACAGGAAACTTTGGGTTGAAACACAAAGCTTCCTTTAATATGAAAGTCAGTAACAGTTTCGTTAGTAGAGACCTCACCGAAGCCATCGACTGGGTCGGCCGCGGCCCCCTCACGACAGCTGCTATTATCTAAATAGCCAATTTGATGTATCTAATTAAGGAAACACAACGTTTCCGTCTACACAGAACCACAGAAAGAAAATATGACAATTTATTAATAAACTAGCTGACCCGGCGAACTTCGTTCCGCCTAACAGTCGATTCAATTTTTATAAATATCAATTCACTATCAGAAATTCTCAAATCCCCACGATTTAGGAGTTCAGTACCTTGCAGCATCAGGATTGAGGAGTTGGAATCCGAAGTTTAATTATGTAGTCTATGCTTGGTACCTAAAATAATTTTGCACCATCCGCAGTTCCTGAATCATTATAGTTTAGGAGTGCTGTACCCTACATCGTCAGGGTTGAGGAGCTGGGACTTGAAGTCTGAGAATAAAGTCGTTGCTTGGTACCTACAATGTGAATTCACTATGAACACTTCCTGAATCTTGATAACTTAGGCGGGCAGTAACCCTGCAGCATCAGGATTAAGGAGTTGGATCCAGAATTTTTTATGGAACCACCACGAAAACTTCTTCTGCTAATTTAAAAAAGAAATTTGCAAATCGGTCCAGAAACCTCGAAAAAATCGATGTAGAAAAAAGAACCACCTCCTTTTTGACAGTCGGTTAAAAACCGATGACCTTGAACTATTTACGGAACAATCTTTAAAATATCCCCTTTCTAACAAAAAAAGAATGAATGAAATCGGACTACGCGTTAAAGAATTACAACTCAGTATACATTTTAACTTTCATCCGCTCTGCTAAGGGAACTATGTTGAATTTCGGGATAAAAAGTATCGCTTGCTTTCACAGCACCTGACAAGGCAAATCTTCTCGCTTCACAATTTGCTAAAAGTTCACATCTTGAGGCTGGAGATGCCTGTCCACCCGCTCTCCCCACTTGTGATTCCATAATGCCTGAAGTGCATATCCATCAAAAGGAGGTTCTCAAAACACTCCGTTCCCTTGATGTGAACAAAGCCAGCGGTCCTGATGGGATCCCAGCAATCGTCCTGCGAAACTGTGCCCCTGAACTATCTCCTGTCCTGACACGTCTGTACCGTCTCTCTCTGAGTAAAGGTCAAGTGCCCAAATCCTGGAAAATCTCTAATGTACAACCTGTACCAAAAAAAGGCAGTCATGCTGACCCGGCGAACTATAGACCTATAGCTATCACCTCGTTACTTTGTAAGAGCATGGAGCGCATACTAAATACGAAGCTCCTGGCATATCTCGAGTCCAATGATCTACTCTCCGACCGCCAATACGGGTTTCGTCAAAAGCGGTCCGCCGGCGACCTACTCGTGTATGCCACCCACGTATGGGGAGAAGCTATAGAGAAGCACGGAGAAGCACTTGCTGTCTCTCTCGATATATCTAAGGCTTTCGACCGGGTCTGGCATGACGGCCTTCTTAACAAACTTGCAGCATACGGCCTCCCACCATGCCTATGTGACTGGATATCTAACTTCTTGAGTGAACGTTCCTTCCGAGTAGTCGTTGACGGCTGCTCGTCGGATCTTATGGCCGTCAATGCTGGTGTTCCTCAAGGGTCTGTCCTCTCCGCTACACTTTTTTTGCTGCATATCAATGATCTGTTACAACCCGGTATCATTGGGTACGCCGACGACAGCACTGTAGTGGAAAGTTACATATCCAGTCCGCGTGCTGGTGGCTCAGAAATCAGTGAACTCAGGGAGGCAATGGTTGAACGGTTAAATTCCACCCTGAAATATGTTTCAGATTGGGGTGATGCCAATCTGGTAGAGTTTAACGCGACAAAAACTCAGGCGTGCCTGCTTACAGCTAAACGGAGTCCTTTCACCTTGACTCCCACTTTCCGAGGTGTCTCCGTTCCTATCACCGATCATATTGATCTCTTAGGTCTCGACATTTCAGCCAATATCAACTTCGGAAGGGCTATCGAAGCTAAAGCCAAGACTGCTGCCAAAAAACTTGGTATTCTCAACAAAGTCAAGCAGTACTTCACGTCGCACCAACTGGTAACCTTATATCAGGCCCAGGTCCGGTCGTGCATGGAGTACTGCAGTCATCTCTTCGATGGCTCTGCTAAATACCAACTAGCCGCTTTAGACGCCGTTGATAGTCGAGCCAGGAGACTTATAGGCGAAGATTCACCACTTTTGGGGAAGCTTCAAAGTCTTGATCACCGCCGAAAAGTTGCCGGCCTATCGGTGTTTTACAGGATATATTTCGGAGAGTGTGCGCAGGAGCTGTTCGATCTTGTCCCTCCCTCACCTTTCTACCACCGTACCGCAAGACACCGGGCGAGTTTTCACCCCTATGTCGTCAACATTCCATCTTCGCGCACGAAACGCTTTGCGTCATCATTCCTTATACGCATGGCTAGGGTCTGGAATACTCTTCCTAGATCAGTGTTTCCTGTCAATTATAATCCGGGTATCTTTAAAACAAGAGTGAATAGGCACCTTCTAGGCAAACGCGTCCCATCTTAGGCCATATCATCACTTTCCATCAGGTGTGATCGTGGTCAAGCGTGCGCCTATAATGAATAAAAAAAAAAAAAAAAAAAAAAAAAAAGTATCCTATGTTCTTCCTCATAGTATGACCTCAAATCGTACCAAGTTTCATTGGAATCCATTCAGTAGTTTCAGCGTGATGCGCGGCCGTGATACAGACAGACAGACAGACAGACAGACAGACAGACAGACAGACAGACCGACAGACAGACAGACAGACAGACAAAAATGAAAAAAATTACAGTTTTGGGTTCAGTATCGATTATAGAGTGCCCTCACAAAAAAAGTTTCAAAAAATCTTCAATGTACAGAATTGGACCGGTTACAGTTTTATTATAAGTATTGATTGATAAAAATAATCTTTATTAGTTTTACGTGCGTGTGTGTGTAGTGTATGTATGTGTATAATTTAAAAAACACATGTAGGTATGTATTGGGATATGCAAACCTAAAATATTTCGAGACTAACAAAACCGGAACCTGATACATATTATGTATTCCTGTTACTTATTATTTTCTTTTCTAGGTTGCCTGGAAGAAATGACAATAAGGCCATGTATTGCAAAGTTTTTTCTTGTACTTGTGGTCTGATTCTTATCTAAATTTATATTGGTTTACACTGTACAATAAAGGATATTTTATTTTTATTTCATTTTACAACAAACTCAAGCAAGAACGTCCCGATCGCCTATTATACCAACGAAGAACGCATAACTCTGATTTTGAGCGGCTGAAGCGTTATGGAAAACTGCAATGAGTGCAATGCTATCTACTT
This sequence comes from Maniola hyperantus, assembly GCF_902806685.2. Lineage (NCBI taxonomy): Eukaryota > Metazoa > Arthropoda > Insecta > Lepidoptera > Nymphalidae > Maniola > Maniola hyperantus. The sequence continues at coordinate 9,824,807 of NC_048539.1, read as the reverse complement.
ACCTATATATTATTTCATTAGAGCACTATTCAAACAGTAGTTACAAATTGAGTTCGTAAAAGCAAGAAATATTACCACACATTAAATTACAAACTAAATGTTTCTCCCCTCCTTCAGAACGTCTAAATATTGGGGAACAAATTAATTATTATGGAGTCAAACCCATGAGTGCGGTTAGTGTGGTAAATTTCACTAAACAAAGTGAAATTTGTAATTATGTACGTATTATAGTTATATTAATATTAAAGTTTATATTCTACTACTGCAGTTGTCCGCGCAGAATACGAACCGGAATTTTAGGATTGGATTTGGAGTTTTTAAGGGCATTTTAGTTTCCCCCTTGCCTCGGAGACCTTCAGCCCCGGACTATCATCTCATCCCGGAAACTCGTTCTCTTAGTCGAGTTGTATATGGAAGGATCTGGGAGCTCACCATCATTGGTTAACTCGATAAAACTCCTACCATTGTGATTAATGGAAAGAGCTTAAATAGCTGCATTGTAATTTGGGCCTTTCAAAGTAGTTTCGATAGCTGCAAAGTATCGCTACTAGATGGCATTAACAGTCACTTCAGTACTGACTGAGTGAACATAAACATATCACAAGTTTCAGCACTGGCAGTAAGCGAACCGTGGCCTAGCTGTCAAGGCTTCGGGCGCGAACCCAGAAGACGTAGGTTCCCGCCGGTCCGCAATTTTTTTTTTGTATTTAAAATTATTTCATGGAAAGAGGTCCGACCCACAGCAGTGACAAATACTTTGCAGAGAGAGAGATGTCTGATTGTTTCAAACCTAGGTACGAAATGTAATTTGACCAAAATTATATCATGCTTTAGAGTTTACACTAATAAATTACGCACGCGAGCACCTGTTAGTTACAAAATAATGTTTCATGCTGAAAAGATAATACTGTAGGTAATTCATGCAGTATGTATAGAATCACGTAAATTATTTAAAATGGCCCACCCTACTTTATCGTACGTCCAAGTGATTAATGGCTTCGATATGTAAAATATCAGCAGTGATAGGAAGCATGGAGAGCTTTTTTTAACATTCGGAACTTTTGAAGAGTTTTTGTGATAATTTAGCGCCACGCGACGGGAGAATTTAAGTACCTTGTTTTATTTTAACTGAGTTTAGTAGCTTATTTCCAATGAAAATTAGTAACAATTCAATCCAATTTTATTGTGCCCGCTACTTTGTTCGCGTGGATTACATAAATTTCAACATACTATTTTACCCTCTTGTGGGTTGAATTTTCAAAAATCTTTCTTAGCGGACGCCTACGTCATAATAGCTATCTGTATGCCAAACAGCCCGATCCGTCCAGTAATTTGAGCTTGAGCTGTGCGTTGATAGATAAGTCAGTCAGCTTTTCTTTTTAAATATTTAGACTAGCTATTGCCCCGACTGCACGTCGTGGATTTTGGTTTTTTTAAATAACCAGTATAAATTGAATCCTAAATCTCTGTGTTTAAGCTTTGTGTCTGTTAAAATCAGTCGATAGCTGTTGAGGCATCAAGAAATAACTAACAAATAGACACTACAATACAATATTTACCATAGGACTTTTGGTTATTTATTTATAACTAGGTAGGTGACGCCCGAGTGGATTTAGGTTTCATAAAAATCTCGTAAGAACTTTTTTTATTTTTGGGCTAAAAAGTGGCTTATGTTCGCCCTGAAAAACAAACCGTCTCTATACCTTTCATCAAAACTAGTGGGCCGTGAAAAGGTAGCAGACAGACACACTTTCACATTTATAATATTAGTGTGGATTTACTTCGTTCTGTTCAATACATACTAAGGCGTGATTGTAATAATATAATATCAAAATTAAAAAGTTCTAGAGGTCAAAAGCTCCACCAAGGTAATACATTTTCCTCTTTGAAATTACCTTCCCTGTTTTTGCGGCGAACAGTTTATTTCATCGTTAACGAGCTATTACTAAAGAGAATGAACAAATGATATCTACGGCGGGCGACAGAAAACATTTTAATTATCTCTAAATTGCTTGCGTCCTCTGTGAAGCCACGCTGTTCACTCAATATTATTTCACAATTGCTCACAATGTCGTTACAGTTCAAACATCCAATCATGAGATTTAATCATGAGAGAACTATCACCAACTCCCTTCGAGGGTGTACCCACTAGATACAACATGGGGTTATTCAAGGGGCCGACACAAAAATTCCTCAAAGGCCGGCAACGCGTTGGAGCTTGCCAGAGGTGCTGCAAATTGTCATCATTAGGTTACCCGCCAGCTGGTTTGCTCTATATTTTTATATAAAAAAAATAGGTACCTATGTGTAAACCGTGAAGACTATAGAGTATCATTTTATATCAATTTAACAACACACAAAAACTTCTAAAAGGTAGGTAATTGTATTGAGATATTAGGTGCGGGTACACAAGAGGCGTGTGGGGTGTCAAACAATACAAAGTCCTCAATTTTTTCCGCAAAATTTTGTAATGAGTACTTGTAGGGAAATTGTTTTAAGCTGCACGCACTCGCGAAAATAATTACGCACGCACAGTTTCACTTTCATAAATTTCCATGTCACAAAATTCTGGAAGAAACATCGCACGATTATATTTTGGGTACATTTTGTGTGTGAGTCATGAAAGAAGCGGACGCGGTCGCGCCCGCGCCGCGCGCTCATATCGCCCACGTCCGCTTCTCCTATGTATGTCTCCCTCCTTAAAAATCTCAGAAGAATTTCTAAGATTAATGTAGTCTTTCAAGCTAAGCCGGAGCGGCCTGATGGGGCTTATGTTCCATATAAATCTTCTTTTCTTCAAAGAAGAAATTGAATAGAGCTTATAGTTTACTGATTACTTTACTATAGGTAGGTATATTATGAATAAAAGTTGTTTGTAACATAATTTCCATAAAACCCGCATAGCTCCAATTACAATTGGAGCATACGGAGGCATACATTAGGACAGGTAAAAAGAAAAATATGTTCAGTGTCATTCCTTATTTCTTTACATTAAATTACGAGGAAATTTTACGGAGAAAATAGAATGTAAAAGGTCGCACAAATAAGCATAATATTAAAGCGAATTATTACAGGTGAATTTTTGTAATATTATATTGTAGTAGGTATCTACAATAAAAACCGGCCAAGTGCGAGTCGGACTCGCGCACGATGAGTTCCGTATCATTATCTATAAAAACGAGTAAAAACACGTTTGTTGTATGGGAGCCCCCTTAAATATTTATTTTATTCTGTTTTAGTACCTATTTATTGTTATAGCGGCATCAGAAATACATCATAATAATATGAGAAAATTTCAACTGTCTAACTATCACGGTTCAGCCTGGTGACAGAGGGACAAACAGACGGACAGGCAGACGGATGGACAGCGGAGTCTCAGTAATAGGGTCCTGTTTTACTCTTTGGGTTCAGAACCCTAAACATGTGCTCAGCTTTTCGCAATCAGTGTGATATCGAAATATATTGCTTTAAAAAAATATAAAAACCAAATAAGTTCGTAAAGTTTCGATAAAATGCAGATTTTAGCTTAACACATTGGAAATTTAATGTCAGAAAGCAAATCTTGAAGCTTTGTAAAAAGCTTTTGAGAAAACTCGTCATCCAATCGAGTTTCCTTTAACATCTTCCAAACACTTTTCGGGTCAAAAAAGATTTTAATATCGTCCTTTGATCCTCTGCCGCAATCATTTATTGCGTAGTACGAGTAGGTACTTAGATATATTCTTTCGTTGGTTTATACCTAATTCCTACCTGGTTTGGATAAAAAATTACAATATCTATACGGTACCTAGTATCTTTTTGTGCGCTAGTATTTTTTGTAATAATAATAAAATGAAGGTAGGTATGTTGTAGAAAACAACAAGAGTAGATATAATGTATAAAAATAAAACAGTTTTGATATTATTTCCATATCAAAATAGATGCAAGCTATCTCTGTACCAAATAAATGATCCTTGCAAATTTGTCCAAGTAGGTTTAGGTTTTTGTATAATCTCGCGGGCACTTTCTCGGGATGCAAGCTACCTCTGTGCCACGTCAAAATCGGTCAAACAGCAAACTTCACTTTAGCATTTATAAAGTTAGTATGGATAGACCTCCTGCATGAAATTCATAGCTATATACAATCTGCGACAGGTCGAGATGACTATCGGGGTATGAGGCGGGGGATGCCCCGCACGTCCGCTCGCCCGCACCGGGTTAGCGCGGGGGTTGCGCGGGTGTGCGAGGCATTACTACGTAGTATAGAACTTGCTGGTTCATCAAGCATATTGTGCTGCGTCGGGCCCAGCGTTAGCTACGAAAAAACAAACACAGTAAATCGACGATTGTCAATGTGAGTTCAGGCGTGAGGAACGGATGATACCGGGGGCATCCGCGGCGTAGAAACAATGAGAGGACTCGCGCAATCTGTAGCGACGCCCCATGTGTATTGTGTAGCGCAAACGAATAACAGCCGTTATTTTGCTATTCGGAACACGTTAACGTGACATTGTGAGGTACGAGTATACTCCGCGACAGGTCGAGATGGCAATTGGGGTATGAAGCGGGGGTACGCCCCGCACACTCGCATGTCACCCGCGCTATCCCGTATCGGGTTAGCGCAGGAGCTGGGCGGGTGTGCGGGGCGTTCCCTCCCCGATTGCCATCTTGACCTGTCGCATACTATGTATTGGCGTTTTATTTTACTGAACCATTTATTATGCGAGTGTTTTATTCGAGACTTAGCTTTGCTCACGTTCCATACTCGTAAGAAATGGAATTAGAAATATTTTTCTTCTAATAAACTTTTAAAAATGTTTCTGATTTTGGAATAATCAAATGCATCTACCACTGGTTCGAAATGCTTTTTCTACCGAGAAGAGCCAGCAAGAAGCTCGGCGGTTGCTCTTTTCAATAATTCGATTTAGAATAACATTATTTTGTCATATTGTGGTGGTTATTATTCTGCAGTCCCGCGCATTGCTGGAGCCAGCTACGAGTTAAATCCAGGCTCCAATCTTTGGACACTAAGTCTCGTCAGTGTCGCTATGATCGAATAACAATCCCTACATTTGTATAGTATATATTAGTCTGACGCTTTGTTGCAGGCTGAAGCTATAGACGCTCGACCGAAAGTCCATCTTTTAAGAAGCATAATAATTATAAGTTCCTTGAAACTGCAGAATTGTTTAATAAAAGAGATTTCTAAAGCAGCGAGATAAAAAACGAAATAAGGACTTGCCGAAGAGCCCGTGAACGTCAGATCTATGTCATAGTCTAACGGGTAATAATTATTCTCCGAAATGGCATTATAAGTAGGACGTAAAAATATTTGGCTACTATGAATTCTGACTCCCACTGTATTTGAAAGATAGTAAAGCAGGTAGTAAAGAGGACAAAATTGCTGCACTGCAATGCATCATAGCATAAAGTCTACGGGATACTATAGGAAATCACATCATCCATCATCCATTGGCAGAAATTTTGTATGGTGGTTCATGACCGGAAGAAGAAGACACCACCGCAAGTCACCGCAAGACTGGTAGTAACTAAATGTTCTTAATTCCTGTAGTAGGTATACCTACTTGCACAGAAAAATATTCAGCCTTTATGACATAGGTCTGGCGTTCATGAACTCTTACTCCATAAGCTTTTTCCACCAAAGAAAAATATCTTAAAAGTTAAGTAAGTAATTATTGTTGTCGTTTATAATATTTCAAACAGTGTAAATATTTGTGCACAAAGAAATTTATGTTCAGCGCAAAATATTATCAAGCCTCGTTTATTTCGCTGCTGATTTAAGTTTATTTTCTTTCAAGTGTTAAATTTCCACGCGAAGCTGTAATTGGTTAGAAAACGAGGGCGTGGGTGTGTCGACTTGGAAAAAATACTTATATTAAAAGGAAACAGTTTAAAAAAAGTAAAAGTCTCTAGAGTCCCAATTAAATGAAAAAGGATAATAAGTAATATATACATCGATGGTAATGACTAATTGCGACGGAATGTAAACTTATAGGTTCATTTCATCATCGTCATCATGAGCAACCCATCGCCGCGGGCTTACTAGTAATTACGGGCAGAGTGAAGTAGAGTCAAGGAACTCTCAGTTTGATCACTCTACTCGTGTGGTTTGATCCTGAATTATTGGCGATATTATGTCAAATGTTAGGTTATGGTGACGTAAAATCAAAGAAAAATAGGACTGCTTTAGGGCTACCTGCAAATGTACCTATTAAGATTTGGCGCGTGCCAGTGAAGTCGAAGCTTCGACGTTATGTTAGAAGTTCCCTAATTGTCGTGAACTGTGGTACGGGTCTCATATCAGAATGAGAAGGATTTGGCCATAGTCTATCTGGCCAAGTGCAGATTAGCAAAATTCACACACTTTTGAGAACAACATGGAGAATTACTCCTAGGGGGTCCTATGCAGGTTTTCCTGACGATGTTTTCCTTTACCGTTAAAGCAAGTGATATTTCTAATTGCTTGAAACACATAACTCGGAGAAGTCAGAGGTGCATGCCCGTGATCGAATCCCGGACGGACCCCCCGACTAGGAGGCCGACTTCTTAGTAACCGCTTTGTATAACTTACTGTAAACTATTTTACTTTTCTTTTTAAGATAATCTTTGGCTTAGATCTTTGGATTGTAAAAAAAAAATTACTCATCCATACTTACCATAATATCATAAATGCGAAAGTTTGTCTGTCTGCTAGCCTTTTACGGCCCATCCGTTCAACCGATTTTGAAGAAATTTGGTACAGAGATAGCTTGCATCTCGGGGAAGGACATAGGCTACTTTATATCCCGGAAAATCAAAGAGTTTTCACGGGATTTTTAACAACCTAAATCGATCTGGACGAAGTCGTGGGCATCATCTACCTAGTGTTTAATAAAAACTAAATATTACTGTTACGAAACTAACAATGTAATAAAATGTCAGGAAACGTTTTCCTTACTAATATTTTAAGGAACTTTTATAGGTATGACCTACATTATGTCAGCCCCTTCGTAGGAAAAGTTACAACGTTCAAGAAACCTGTAACTTACCGTAAATGATCCTAGTTTCTACGTAATAGAGTATCTAGTACTGGAACAAGTGGGCCAAAGCAAAACTTCGCCGTCAGGAACTTCGTATTATTGTATTAGAAATTGACGGTCACCGCGTAGCAGCATAACTATCCAAATCTTTTATGAATGAGAAAACACACTTATTATCTAGAAAAAAAGTATTTCTATATTATATAAACGAAAAAACTGACGGACTGACTGACTTATCAAAACGCACAGCTCAAACTACTGGACGGATCAGGCTGAAATTTAGCAAGCAGATAGCTATTATGATGTAGACATCCGCTAAGAAACGAATTTTGGAAATTCAAATAAAATAGGGTAATTGAAACTTGTGAAATCCACGCGGACGAATTCGCTGGCATAAGCTAGTACACCTATATAAGAGTACCTTTTGAAACGTTCAGTCTATCTGTTTGTAGCGACCTGTATAAATGTCTGTGGTAGTGACTGTACCGTAGGACTATATAATTTGTTTAAGGCTTTAAGCCAGGTATAGGCTTATTACCGTACTAGATATGCCGCGACTACGGTTGCATAGAATTAGATTTTAATAACTCGTTTGGGTACTTTGATTTTCCGGGATAAAAAGTAGCCTATGTCACTCTCCAGGTCTTTAACTATATCCACGCAAAAAATTACGTCTTTGCGGCGTGATTGAAGGATCAATCAACAAATACACAAACACTTTCGGATTTATTTCTACTTTACCATTGCTTTTACTACTGATTACTGGACCAGTCTTCGTCCACATAGATTTTGGTTCAAAAACCCCATGGCATCACTTTGATTTTCTGCCTATATATAAAAGGAAAAGGTGACTGACTGACTGACTGAATGACTGACTGACTGACTGATCTATCAACGCACAGCTCAAACTACTGGACGGATCGGGCTGAAATTTGGCATGCAGATAGCTATTATGACGTAGGCATCCGCTAAGAAAGGATTTTTGAAAATTCAACTCCTAAGGGGGTGAAATAGGGGTTTGAAATTTGTGTAGTCCACGCGGACGAAGTCGCGAGCATAAGCTAGTTAAATATATAAAATGTTTTTCTTTTTGTTCTTTCTTTCTTTCCTATATATGCTATTATATCCATAGGCGCGGTGGCAGGTATCTATCCATGACGGATTTCCCACAAAAAAGGCCCATACTGTTAATTTGTTTCTCAAATATATCCTTACATTATCTTTTGTGGTGAGGTAAATTTCTACGTAAATATACTACCTAAGTACTTGTGTAGCACGATAAATAAATAGATTGATAAGTCTAAGCCGTTAAGTTCAATTAGAAACTGAAACTTTTGCTTCGCGATTACTGTATTCCCTGACTCAACAGGTCTCTCTTTTAAATATTAATAAGTATTTCAAAGGATTTTCATCTTATTCAGCAGCTCGAATCTCAAGCATGTTATTAGCATATTTTAAGTTAGCTGACTCGCTCCATCTTCACATGGATGGCCACTGCCCACGAGTCTTGTACTTGTCTTGTATTTCACAGAGACATATTTTTATAATCTCTTTTCATAAAGTAACACTTCTTTATCTTGTTTAACATAATTAATAATTTGAAATAATACACTTAGTACGCGATAGGTCGAGATGGCAATCGGTCAGGGAACGCCCTGTACACCCACACAGCCCCGGCGCTAACTGCCTCATACCCCGATTGTCATCTCGACCTGTCGCGGACTATAGATGTACTTAGTTAGATATTGGTTAAGGTTTGGGAGGTATTTATGTTAATTAAATATTAATACTTTATTAGGGAGGACCCTCTAGAGTTCGCGACACCAGTCCCGGTGATACATATTGAAGGATCTTACAGTAAGTTTTTGTTCATGGGCGGCGGTAATCACTTAACATCAGGTGACCCGCCTGCGCGTTTGCTCGCTATCTCTATTAAAAAAAAGTATTTTATAGCAAGAGATTACAAAAAAAATGAAGGGGGCACTCGGAGAAAGAGTTCACTCTAAAACTTGCACCACAGAATAGGGAATATTTCACCCGGAAACCGAATTTGATCACGTGCCCAGTAATTACCACTAAGTGTTCAGCACCATCCGCAAGGACCCATAATGGAATGATAATATTCGGTACGGTCGTGATCAGGGAGCTAACTATCACGGAGATAGTTTCTTGGCATCTTACAACATGTTCAGACTATAATATGAGTGAGATTTTAGTTTTTAACAATTCTAACCACAAGTCACATATTTCTATCCACTTAGCTCTACCCGGCGGCGGCGCTGGATCTATAAACTTAAGATTTCACACAGAGATTTCCTCTTTAACGTAGTCTCCCAAGAAATACAGCGATTAGGTATATGTAGAAAAAACTGAGCCTAATCGGGACGGATCGTCTAGTAGGTACTGCCTGAAATCTGAATGCCTTACCTAATGATCAGGTGAATATCGTGGCGTCAGAAACTCTTGAAAAGAGTTTTATTGTCACTGCAGAGTTTCTCGTTTGTTCTTCTCGGTAGAAGATTTTTTTTTAATTTACAGACTAGCGCTTGACTGCAATCAGACCTGCTGGCAAGACTGTTCAAAATCTCTTGCAAATGTTTGTTTAAATAAAAAGTTTTTATTTGATTATTAAAATAAGTAGAGAGGAAGGAGATGAATAAAGAATAAGAAGAGAAGGTAGTGTCTTTCTGTATAAAATCTCCAGGTAGGTAACTTTCGTTAAGTTTTAGTTACACAGACTTGGCAAGTTAAATGCATTTATGAGCACAAGTGGTATGAAATACACTTTAAGTAATTACTTGGTGGCTTCGTTCTTGAGCGTTGCAGAATTGCTGCGTAGTGAATATAGTTGGACCGACGAATATAGAACTACTTAGTTACGAAAACGTACGAAATATATTGTAACGGACTTCGGTAACGCAGATTTCATTTTTGAAGGAATTAGTTATTGGTAGGAATTGTAGAATCAAGGCTTATAAGTAGAGTTATTTGTTATTTAATATTACGAATGTGATACAGTCAAGAGCACTTAAGAGCTATATACTTTGGACTTGGGACAAGCCCCATGGGCAGCACAATTCGAAGCTCAGCTAGGGGCTTGGCTCTACTAGAGATCTCATAACTTTTTAATAGTGAAAGCATTATGAACTTGTGAGTCTTGGCAACCAAATTTACATAAAATGTTTTTGGTGGGATATATTATTCTAGGTAAGTAATATTAGTTGCTACTCAGTTATTCAAGACATAAAGCTATAAAAATATAAAAATCATATGAAAAATTACAAAAAAACTCGTCAAGTGCGAGTCGGACTCACGCACGAAGGATTCCGTACCATCGTTAAAGATTATATACTTTTAAATTTTTTTTAATTTACATGACGGGCATTTTTTTTATTATTTTTGTTGTTAAAGGGGCAATCAATAGATGCACATTCTGTGAAATTTTTAACTATTTACCTATTATGAGACGCGCTGTACCATGAGGTACTGCGCGCTGACAGACAGACGGACGGACAGCGGAGGCTTAGTATTCCAGTCGGCGCTACCCTTCGGGTACGGAATCCTAAAAAGGCCACCCTTGCACGTGTCAGCTAGTTAATAATATACTTACCTACGCGTTAAAGCAAGGTCTTTTAATAAATCCCTCGACAAGTGAGTCCAACACGAACAGGCTTTCGTTAAGCTCTGCAAATTGTTCTATGTCTGCGTTTTATTCAGTGTCGCGTAAATTAAATGGCAAAAAGTACAAATTGGAAACTTTGATTACAGAGGTCGAACTAATTGAATAATAAATACGAAAAGAAAGAATTTTAGTTTTTTAGGGTTCCTTACCCGAAGGGTTGCAACGGGACCTTTCACCTTATTACTAAGCCTCCACTATCGGTTCTTCCTTATACGGGGTCTTATCAGGAAGATAAAGTCCAACGATAAATAAAAGAGCGAGCATGATTTTGTTTCGTTTCAGTAGGTGTACAGAAAAAGTGAAAGGGAAATGAGCTCAGCCACAAAATTTTATGTTTTCAAGCACCTTTTAAATGAGAAAAGTAGAGTGAGGTGAAATCCCTATCCATACTACCTAATATTATTAAAGCTAGTGTTCCTCTGTCTGTCTATCTGATACCTTTTCACGATCCATCTTCTTAACGAAAAGGTACTATTGATATAGTTTGCATCCCGGAAACGGGCATAGATTTCGGAATCTTTAAAATGTAGGTAAATCTATGCGGATGAAATATCGGGCTACACTTCGTCGTCGTCTAAACGTCGTCGTCGTCGTCGTCGTCGTCGTCCCGCTCCCTGGCTATGGCCATAGTTTCCACGGCCGGAAACCACACCGTTTTAAGATCCCCCACAGTGAACAGACGACATCAAACGAATCGCAAGGAGCCGCTGGCTTCAGACGGCGCAAGACCGTGGAGTATGAAAATTCCTACAAGAGACATATGTCCAGCAGACGTCTATCTGTCGATAGTGATGGTGAACCACGTTGTATTTCTAAAAAAGGTTTATTATATTTTATTCAGATACAAGTTAGCCCTTGACTGCAATCTCACCTGGTGCTAAGTGATGTTGCAGTCTAAGATGGAAGCTGACTAACCTGGAAGAGGTATATGGCAATTTTTATTAAACCCATGCCCCTTTGGTTTCTACACGGCATCGTACCGGAATGCTAATTTGTTTGGCGGCACGGCTATGCCGGTAGAGTGGTAACTAGCCACGGCCGAAGCCTCCCACCAGACCAGACCAGAAATTTAAAAATTAAAAAATTCCAAAGCCCTGCCAGAAATCGAACCTAGGACCTCCCACTAATTAGACCACAGTGCTTACCATTGCGCCAGGGAGGTCGTCGCTTTACCTATCGGCAAACCTTACGAGAATTTTATTAGAATTTTGTAGCTAAACGAATTCTATACTACGGAGAAATAAGGCAATAAAATACAACGCAGCTGCTCGATGCAGCAGTAAAGCTCTAACCGTTCATTGAAATCTCCTAAATTCTCGATCTCCTTTAATTAAATAACTTGGATCTTATCCGATATTCTGAATATTGGTTCTGGACTAAGTTTAAATTAAGCGATTACTTGATTCTACTAATGCTGAAAATTCAATGATTAGGTACCTACTGCAGATTTGCTCTAACATGGGTAGGTATACAGGTATATTTTGACATTATACTTAAGTAATTAATAAATAATAAGTGTGAATATAATGGAAAACGTTAATTTAGCCCACTGTATTTTATTCCACATAATAATTACTATTAAAAATATACTTTATGAATGTATTTGCATATAAATAGATACAGTATCTAGCGAAAGATGATGCCTGCTCGTAATGACATTATAATAACGATTTGTAGTCATGAGGGACCTAATAAAGAGAGGGATTGACATCTTCATCAGGAATATATCAATACTAATACAAGTGCGAGTCAGGCTCACGCAATGAAGGTTCCGTACTACAGTCGTATTTTTTCGACATTTTGCACGATAATTCAAAAACTATGATGCATAAAAATAAATAAAAAACTGTTTTAGAATGTACAGGTCCCTTCATATGATACCCCACTTGATATAGTTATCTCACTTCGAAAGTTGAAAATACTAATTATTAGTTCATGACCACAATTTTTTTTTGTGTAATCTAACCCTAAACTCACGGTTTTCAGATTTTTCCTCAAATGTCAGCTATAAGATGTACCTACCTGCCAAATTTCATGATTCTAGGTCAACGGGAAGTACCCTGTAGGTTTCTTGACAGACAGACGGACAGACAAACAGACAACAAAGAGATCCTATAAGGGTTTTTCCTTTTGAGGTACGGAACCCTAATTATAAATACGAAACTGTGTCTGTCAGCCTGCCTGCCGACTTTTTACGGCCATGAAATTTGGTACAGAGTTAGCTTAAATCCCGAGGACGGACATTTACCTTCTCGTAGGCTATTTTTAGTCCCGGAAAATTAAAGTTCCCACGGGATTCTTATACGCTTTTCCGGCTCATCTGGCTGATGTGGGATCTCGTGTAGGGTTTCTAAAAACCTTTCTTATTAGGGTCTTTGCTATACATAGTAGGTACGGGACCGGTCGCGATGGTTATCGGGGTATGAGGCGGGGCCACATCCGCCCGTCACCTGCGCTAGCCCGCACCGGGTTAGCGCGGGGGCTGTGCGGGTGTGCGGGGCGTTCCCTCCCCGATTGCCATCTTGACCTGTCGCGGACTATAGATTCAAGTTTCTAGGCCTCACTTCGAGCTGTAGTTACGTTGATAGATCCGTTAAAACTAGAAAAATGAGCCTCTTCATTATTTATTAGTGAAATACGAAATCGTGCACGACAGAAGTCGAAATTCCATTATTTTTGGTAGTTACTCCCCTCATTCGTACCCTTACCGCATTTTCTTTTATCCTTCGCGGCGTCAGTAAAATGAGGCATAGGTCCGCAAACAGTTTGCAGGGATTACTGTAAGCCTGTTCCTACAGCACTCACTTGTAGAAGGATTTATTAAAACTGTCGGTCCGCTTCGCTGCGTGAATAAAAAACACGGCCCCAGGAAAAAGTACGTTCATACTCGTAGTATTTTTGTTTAATGTTCTGTATTTTATTGCTACGACTTATATTCTTCTTCTTCTTCTTTCTTCTTTGGGGTTATGCAGGTACGACTTATATTATAAAACAGTGTTATTAATTTTTAGGGTTCCGTACCTCAAAAGGAAAAATGGAACCATTATAGGATCACTTTGTTGTCTGTCTGTCTGTCGGTCTGTCAAGAAACCTACAGGGTACTTCTCGTTGATCTAGAATCATGAAATTTGGCAGGTAGGTAGATCTTATAGCTGACATTTGGGGAAAAATCTGAAAACCGTGAATTTAGGGTTAGATCACACAAAAAAAATTAAATTGTGGTCATGAACTAATAATTAGTGTTTTCAACTTTCGAAGTGAGATAACTATATCAAGTGGAATAATCGTGCAAAATGTCGAAAAAAATACGACTGCAGTACGGAACCCTCGGTACGAGCCTGACTCGCACTTGGTCGGTTTTTATATAATTATTATGAAATGTATCTTTCCATCCACATATTTATTTATTGCTATTTCCCCTAGCGTGACCTACAATGGACGTTCATTCGGCCGTGCCATTTTTATCGTCTCAAAGCTCATATTTTCCCATTCGATGAGCATGTTTAATGTAAAAAACCCATTTATAGACCGTTCATATATTTCATAATTCAGGCACCTCCGTGAACCCACGCTGAACTGACATAAAATATTTTTCGTTACTTTATTTTACTGCGGCACCTTTAACTCATTATTAGAAAACTAGGTGTAACTTGAATGAGAGTAGGTAAGTATCACAACAATATAATATTGTATGGTAGCCGGCAAGAAATATTGTACATCGACCTTTAGAATTAGATTTCGGCTTTTTAGAGCGTTGTCTCTGTCACTCATACCTTCTATGTAACGATTTGCCGGTCTCAACGACAGAGACAACGCTCTACGAAACTAACTCTATCTCTTTTTAAAGGTCGATGTACAATGTTTTCTGCCGCTTGTAAGCCTTGTAAGAATCACGATACGATATTGATAGGTGTAAAGGATATAGGTACTAACGATAGAAGGCGCTTTCCTCCCGCCGCCGTAGTCATAACCAATATTTTATAATATTTATATCACCTTATAAGCCGCAGTCAGCGCAGGGGCTGTGTGGGTGTGCGGGGCGTCCCCGCCCCGATAGCTATCTCAACCTTTCGCGTACTATAAGTACATGTGTCCGCTATAGCTTAACTTAACTGAAAACCGCTGCCGTGCCTATAGCGTACCATAGCGTTATTGTCGTAGCTAACAACGGTTATCAGCTAACATCTATGACGAACCACCTGACAACGCAACGCTGCCCACTGGCAACTGACAATGCATTGTTTGGTTTTTTGGTAACTAGAAACGCAATAATTATGCCTTCTCTTTCTTTTTTTCACTAAAAGCTGAGAAGGAGCGGTTATTGGCTACCGGCTTAGTAACTAGGAACTTGATAAACCAAAGCCGACCTTATCTCTATTAAGCTAAGGCTTAACTGTACAAGTACTTGTCCATTACACTTTGATC
The DNA here is from genome assembly GCF_902806685.2 of Maniola hyperantus. Lineage (NCBI taxonomy): Eukaryota > Metazoa > Arthropoda > Insecta > Lepidoptera > Nymphalidae > Maniola > Maniola hyperantus. The sequence continues at coordinate 9,809,681 of NC_048539.1, read as the reverse complement.
TATCAGTTTTAAAACAGTTAGCCTTAGAGTAATAGAGATAAGGTCCTCTTTGGTTTATCAATCTTCGTGAAATGTTTTTTGTTAACTGGATTGTGTCCAAATTATTCGTGCAGGCGTCACTATAGTTTGACCTATGTCAATGATCATTATAATTAAACTTTGCTGCTATGAACTTAAGGTTGTGATTACTTCACGATATTCATGAAAGTAAAATTGGTTTTATTTTAGTGAATATGCGTGCGCTAGCTATACAGACGGTATTGATACGGCAGCTAGCTTAGTTACTACTACGGAAACCGCTGCGCGTTGCGCATATTAAATTAGTTGAAACACAACTCTGATACCGATATTCGGCAACGGTTATCAATATTGGTATTGAAACTAAATAACTGTTGATTAACCGTTGCCAGAAATAGCCAATAACGCCCATCTTTATTAAGTACTGAGGCGCCACGCCGCACCGCTAACGCATAGCATTGTGTGGTTTCATTTTAAGCCGACAAGCCACAGTTTTAAAGATCTATCTACTAAAAATACATCTGACATCAGCAGCAAAATTTAGCTGCATCGGACACGTCAAAGAAAATTTAATGCTGATGAATTCAGCATGACGATGTGAGTGAAGAAGTGAGTGGAAGAAAAATACATGTTGTGCCGACCCCACGTAGCGTGAGATAAGGTAAGGAAGAAGAAGAAGACTTCAGCACGACGATGCCATCAGTTTGCAAATCGTTCTGGTCTTGGTCATGCAAGTGCATGATAACATCACTACCATTTTTTTAACTAGTTAAAATACTATACAGAATGTTCAACTGTTTGTGCTCGATATAGTAGCAAACAAACAACAACAGTTTTGTTGACAATTGCGTAAACCAACCACTAACGAGAACAAACAGGACACCCCCCAAATTAGTAAATTTTATATTCGGAACACGTGTAACATTGCACAAAGCATCTGTACCTACTGTTTTGTTCCATTGCAAATGTTTGCTTGGGCTTTTGTGACGCATACTGATTCAGTCACTGAGTTATTGATCATAGAGATTCATTCATTCAAAGTAGGTACTATTTTAGGCACTTTTTTATTTTTATAGACATGTGATAGATGATATAGTGGTGATAATTAATTACGTAGACTTAAAAAACTAAAGCTATACGAGGATTCTAAAACAGGCATTAATCAATTATTATTATTCAATACAGTACCTAGTTTGTTACAATATAAGGGGTCTTATCCCCTAGCTTCGTATTTAATAAAGACAAAGAGCTCGAAGAGGTAATTGTTCACCAGGCTGTTTTGCGGGATATCGCCGCCTCCAGTAAAATGGTATCTCTCTGGATTCAGTAATCACTAATGTATTTTTGCAACACAGGTACCTATCCATCGTCTCTAATCACAAAGCTATATTCTAAATAATTATATTAGTTTCCTGCAACTTATACCCAAGGTAATGGAGATACCTAACTTTGAAGAAGCCCTTCATCCGGAAACCACATAGTTACCAAAGATCGCCCCTGGAGCTAAGACACGTGATCGAGAGAAAACAATATATTATGCTAGACTAGCTTATGCCCGTGACTTCGTCCGCGTGGACTACACAAATTTTAAACCCCTATTTTACACCCCGGGTTGACCTTTAACTATGAGATTTTAACATAAGTGAGCTTAATAAAATATGTCATACTGCTAATTGCAAAATATAAATTACAAAACTTCTTTATAGACACTTCAAAACTGACAGAGTTTCATACAAACTTCAAACCCCTATTTTACCCCTTTAGGTGTTGAATTTTGAAAAATCCTTTTTTAGCGGACGCCTACGTTATAATAGCTATCTGCATGCCGAATTTCAGCGTGATCCGTCTAGTAGTTTGAGCTGTGCGTTGATAGATCAGTCAGTCAGTCAGTCAGTCAGTCAGTCAGTCACCTTTGCCTTTTATATATATAGAGATAACGTGAGCCCTGATAATATGAGAGCGAATTAATTTCAATAATCATATTAAGTATGCGTACAACCGCGGCAAAGAGGATCAGAATTTGCAAAACAGCACTTCAAGGCATGCCGGGTATAAGCAAGTAACAGTATAAATAAGTAAAAAAAGGTTGTAACTCGAATAAATAAAAAGAGGAAGCTACTATACACTGAAATGTCCGTGTGAAGTCCCTAATTAGAAAGTATCCCAAATATCCAGAGGAAAATTATTAGATAACCATGATTGAACATATCGAAAAGATTACCGACATTCTCATAAAGAAAAATATTAGGTCAAGGAATAACAAACAAATTACTTCCAAGCTATTTTCAGGGTTTGTTAAGCACCCTTTTCAATAAATGGAATAATAATAATACATTTTACCGTATTCGAGGAATGTATTAGGTACCGTACTACCTAATTAAATATATTGGAGATATACGGAAGACATGATTATTGTTCGCAAGGTCTTGTTCAGAAACTTAAAGTATTACTTCCTCAACCATTTGCAAACATATTAGAATCATATATATCTGGTAGAGTATTTCGAGTGAGGCAAGAGGAAGCTTACTCCAAACTCAAGGAGATCAAAGCTGGAGTACCTCAAGGAAGCGTTCTGGGACCTGTCCTTTATCTCTTGTACACGTGTGATCTTCCACAACCCGATCACAATACCATCGCTACTTTTGCCGATGATACTGCTATCATAGCTGTGGGTAATACTCACCAGGAGGCATCGGGAAAAGTTCAAATAGCTCTAAATGAACTACATAAATGGACGAAAAAATGGAGAATAAGACTTAACGATTCCAAGTCTACCCATATTGATTTTACTAATAAAATACCAAAATATTATCCCATTTATATTGACCAACAAAAGATACCCTATGCTAACACGGCTAAATATCTTGGAATGACTCTTGACAGTAAGCTACGCTGGAAAGCACATGTCAAGAAGAAAAAAGAAGAGCTAGAGATACGGTACAAAAAATTGTACTGGCTCATAGGCAGAAACTCCTCGCTGTCGACTAAAAATAAGATACTATTATACAAACAAGTCCTAATGCCAGTGTGGACTTAGGGTATCCAGTTGTGGGGCTGTACCAGAAAGAGCAATTTACTAATAATTCAGCGATTCCAAAATAAAGTGCTTAGGGGTATCGTCAATGCACCCTGGTACGTCAGGAATGTAGACATTCATCGTGATCTCCAAATGGGCTTCGTGGACACAGCTATTAGCAAACACGCTAAATCCCACGAACGCAGGCTCCATGAACATGTTAACGTCGAGGCTATCCAGCTCCTCGACAACAGAGACCTGATACGTAGACTTAAGAGGACTAAGCCTTTTGAGCTAGTGTAGTTATAGTGAAAGTGTAGTGCTAGTGCAAATCAAAGATCACACGAACAAAGTGAAAGCATAGTGCTAGTGCAATTTAAAGAACACAAGAACAAAGTGTCTTCCAATAAGGTATCTTAACTATAAACTAAGCTAAGTCAATGGACAGATTCTTAGGTATAAGTACGTTTATAAGTTTAGGTTAATATAATATTGCTTATTAGCCTCTTTCATAGGCTAGATTGTAATGGTAGTAAAGTACTGGTGACAGTGCTTTACGACAAAAAAAAAAAAAAAAATTGTTCGCAATGAGATTCGGCTACCCGTCTGTATTCACTAAAGACTGATTCTCCATATTGTGCTGCTGTACCTTTTTGCACTGCTATGTCAAGCTATTCTATGGATTTATCCCTGTTTTGTTTCTGTGTTGCGATTTTTTTCTATTTCAAATTCATCGATGCCATGTTGAAAACTCGAATTTCCTTTGAACCCTTGCCTGGGACTGTCAACGTGGGTTCAAACCGCCGGAGCGTTAACTGACACGCGTGTGATTGATCGCTCCTCGCAACCTGTTCACGGAGTCATAAAGCCCGATATTGCGATCATCAAATATTGAATACCGCCTGATCGCTTCATACAATATTAATAAAGTTAGCGAATATGGTAATGTTGATTATTTGCTTTGGTAATACAATCAGACATCCCTCTAACCGCCCAGCCTCGAGGCTGCGTAGTCTCCGAGCATATCTACTTGTAACTTGACTATACGGGAAAGTTACCTATGAGCTTAGATCTATGGATGTGTGTGCTTGGACGTTTATTGATTCAGCGACTCCTTTATTATTGTTTTTTTTATTCCATTCAAGCTAACCCTGGACTAGGGCTTCAACTGATAAAAGTGATGATAGAATCTAAAATGGAAGCTGTCTAACTTGAAAGAGGTACAATAGCATTACCGGTAGTTAACTAGCCACGGCGGTAGCCTCCCACCAGAACATATTAGAGACAATTTAGAAATTATATATTTACGAATTGCCCCTATCGAGAATCGAACTCGGAATCTTCCTCTTATAAGACTACAGTGCTCACCACTGCGCTATGCCAGGGGGGTAAACTATGATAATTGCGTATTTAACCGACTTCAAAAAAAGGAGGAGGTTCTCAATTCGTCGGAATCTTTTTTTTTTTTTTATGTATGTTCCCCGATTACTCGAAGACGCCCTGGACCGATTTTGAAAATTCTTTTTTTGTTTGAAAGGGTATACTTCAAAGTTGGTCCCATTTAAATTTGGTGAAGATCTGATGAACATCTTCGAAGATAGATACTGGAACTCCTCAACGGATAAGAGTAAATTGCTCGCGATCAGTGTAATAGCTTAGTAAACAGTAGATTTTTAACCAGTCATAGCATAATTCCATGGGGCCACTAAAAATTGTGAAATAAAATTTTTTTACAAAAAAAATAAAAACCGACTTCGATACACAAACACTAAAAATTGAAAAATAATTTAATTTATTACCGAATATATTATGTATACAAGAGTTTAATATAGTTCCACAATAATATTTTTTGGGGTCGGTGCCAATGAGGTGCCTTTGTGGAGTCTAAAAATATGAAGTCTAGACAATTCGCGCAGCTAAAGCTAATTGGCACCGGCACCAAAAAGTATTATTGTGGAACTATATTAACTCTTGTATACATAATATATTCGGTAATAAATTAAATTATTTTTCAATTTTTAGTGTTTGTGTATCGAAGTCGGATTTTATTTTTTTTGTAAAAATTTTTGATAAATAAGTATTTTAGCGTTCTGTATGTCATGACACATCAGATTTTATTCGTGGGTACAAATTCAGCTACCAATTTGAGCAAATATTATTGGATTTAAGGAAATATTACCAATTTGAGCAAATACTTATTATTGGATTTAAGGAATATCAAAATGCCAGGCAGTAAAAGACAATAAAAATAAATCGACACCTGCAAGGAAAAACATTGTACCTATCTAATTTTTCGTAACTTTACAGGAGAGCGCACCAAAGATTTTAAAAAATCTTATTAACTTCTGTTTTATACCTGAACGCTATCCAACTTTGAAAATGTTTGTCAACAAGAGAAGATCTACACTTTCGTGTAGTTTATATGTTATTATTATAAGTAGTTTATGATTTTTGTGTATTTTTTTTTTTTTTTGCTTTATAAGGAATTTTCCACCATAATAATTATATAAGTGGTTGGTGATGTGTGTTAATATTTACAAAAATATTGTAAGTCTGAGATGCAATGCCTGGGGGTAAGGCGTAAGGCAATTTAATTCGAAATAATACTTGCCGAGAACAAGAGGGTATGTTATACATTACAATTTTAGTTACGTAATATTATTGATGACAGTCATAGGTAAGTATGTAAGTAGGTAAGTATACTAAATATACCTTTTTAGTAGGTATCTTCAGTGAATGCTGACTTACAATCTTTTTCCACTGAGTAAAATCTAAACGAGAATTAGGGGTGAGCTCAAAAAAGACTATTTTTGTTTACTACGAACATGATTGTAACTTAAAATCGTTAAAAGCGAGTTATGATGTTTTTCCTTGTAGGTGTCGAAATTACGTTTAATCCGTGGAATCAAATTAAAACATAATGACACAGCACTTAGCGGAAGCGGTAATAAAATGTATGATGTCGTCTCTGATATTAAAATTTAAGATCCTCCAAAATGTTATTCGCGACGCTGCCACATCATAACATAAGACATCATTAATTTTATATGGTGCTGACAAAATATTTTTCACTAGCTGATACCAGAAATTTCTTCCGTGTGGATTTTGTTTTTTAAAATCCCGTGGGAACTCTTTGATTTTTCGGGATGAATTGTAGTCCACTCCACTCCTCACTCTCTAGACACTAGTCACTCTCCAGGTCTTCAACTGCACCCCCATGGGTATCAGTTGATGTCACCCAAGCGAGAAGCACTTGATGTTACTTACGAGTAACGTAGTTCTTGTCCTGTTCGGTTGGCTTCGCTCAGAGCTCAGCCATGCCGTTACCCACACACACAAATCATGTGCAAACAGACCGTTTGGCGTGGTTTAGTGTTTCGGTAGTAGTAATAAGTAATTAAAACAATTTATTTGTAGGTAGGTATAGTGTCGGGGGTGCATTATAACTGAATGATTAGCTTTTAAAGCTCCAAAGGCTCACTTACAGAGTTCATCAGTGCTTCTGTTTTATTCATCATAATGATTAACCTATTACCGGCCCACTACTGAGCACGAGTCGCGTCTCAGAGTGAGAAGGGTTTCTCCCCCTTCTCTGTTTTATTACCTACTAGCAATTCAAACGTTTAAGCTACCTGTATTCCGCGGCAGGCCTCCAACCATAGCTGTCATTACCTAAATAGCCAATTTAAGCTTATAATTAAATTCCTTAGCTTTACTCCGCGCCATTTCTATTTATTGCTGCCATAATTATTCGGCTGAAACTCAAATGCAAAATAATATGTTTCGTTCAAGGATGATTCCAACCTCCACCTCGTTAGCAATATGAGTTCAACTTCAGCTGAAAATCAATCAAAATTCTTCTTCTGTTTGCTTTTCCGATTCAATACTCTATCAAAATGTTTGAGTCTATAAAATCATTTAAAATAAATAAAAATAAGAACTTTTAGATTACTCTACATTGTCCAAGAATTCACGAAAGTAAGTATACCTATCGAATTGTGTTTCATTCGAGAATGCCGAATAAAATTCGTGAACCGATCCTGAATACATAAAAAGATCCCCGTTCAATCACACATGATATATTTAAATACAAAGACTGAAGTATTTCTTATTTGCGGTCTCTGGCGACCTTACCCGGGCCCTTCGGTTGCTATTTATTTGTCCCTGAATTTATTCTAAGTCTTCTAAACCTACCTACGTAAACTGAAAGTTTTGCGCTTGCGGACTTCTCGACCAACCTAAAGGCCGTCAGAAAATTTACGGACGAACAGCTCATATACCTTGTGTCACACTATACGGACCACTGAATAGAGAATAGGCAGGTATACAGATTTTTGCTTTCCGAGCACTTTGATCCGTCTTCCGCCCCTTGTAAGTATTTTTTTAACACCACACTTCTTTGGAAAAGAAGGAAAAAAATATTTGTCAAAGAAATAAAATATATAATCAAATGTTTAAAGAAACTAATAAAATGAAGAAACATTATTTTGCTTTTATAGAAGCCCACCTTTCAATGTCCATTTTGGCTGAATGCCAACCTTTATTTGTGCAAGTCTACCAAGAATTTGCTCTGCACTAGGGAGTTATAACTTATAGTTTCCTGCAGATACTTTATCCCGCGAAGTACAATAAATAACGTTGTAAGTTTTTGCCTTGCGGCTAGTTCAAAGGGGTGCTCAATGTCAGACCTAAAAAGGTAAAGGTGAAAACCGGACTAAAACCGGAAAAAAGAATATGGTGCCCATTAGACGCCATAATAATGTTGCAAATAAAAACTGGAAGCCGATGGACTATGACAAACTTAATGGCAAATAGGATTGATTAAAAAGGTCTTCTAAATCATAGATTCCTTAAAGAATTTTTCAGTTGTAATGATCATTTAGGATTTTCAAGAGTTCAAAGTTTTGTTTAATCTTATTTTCTTGAGATACGAAAAATGCCTTTTTCCTTGCAATGTTTTCATTCCGGAATCATCAAATTATGCGAAGGTTGTGTTGTTTACAAATTACTTCAGAAGAAGTCACGTTTGCCTTTACAAGGAAGCGCGTTTTTCCCAATTCAAATAGCGCTCGTGATTTTAATTCCGATTCTTGTATAACAAACAAAGGTTATATTGGCTTAGTGTATATTTTGTTAAGAAATCAATCATCATTAGCATCATCAACAACCCATCGCTGGCTCTCTACTGAGCGCAGGTCTCCTCCTGAGTGAGAAGTTTGGCCATTATCTATCACGCTAGCCAAGTGTGAATTGGCAGACTTCACACATTTTTGAGAACATTAGAACTCTCAGGTGTGCAGGTTTCTTCACGATGTTTCCCTGCACTAAAATTGCAGTTGTCAAAATAATATGCTTTTTGATAATAGTAAGTATGTATAAACTATAATATTATGTGTAACTATCCTAATTCTTATAGTTTATAAACTAGCTGCCCTGGCGAACTTCGTTCCGCCTAACAGTCGATTCAATTTTTTTTATTTTTCTCTCCGTAAGAACCATCCTCGTACTTCATGGAATATTATAAAAAAAAATTAGGGAAATCGGTTCAGCTGTTCTCGAGATTTGCGATGAGCAACACATTTAGTGATTCATTTTTATATTATAGATGAATAGTTTGAAGCTATTTTGATACCTATAGATACTCACAGGTACATATATTAATATATCTACAGCGATATTATTTTGTATTACAATATTATAATATAGTACTCTACAGTACTAGTACAGTAGTAGTAGTAGTAGTGTAGTAGTATATTATAGTATAGTAGTAGTAGTAAGTAGTAGTAGTAGTAGTATTATAGTATAGTTTGTAGTATAGTATAATATAGTAGTAGTAGAGATCGCTATTTTAGCGATAAGGCCGCCTATTGTACATGCTGTATTTGTTATATGTCTATTGTTTTTGTTTTGGTGTACAATAAAGCATATTTTACTTACTTACTTACTTACTCGTAAGTTTATATGAAAGTTGCGGAAGTTTACAAAGTTAAGACGTTCCGATGAAGGTCAAATCGCCATGGTCCGGATATCCAAGTTTATTGTAATTCGCGAGTACTCTCCAAGGATATGCTCAAGCGAAGAATACTTAATTTTATCAAGGAAGTAAGCCTGATTTCCCAAATGCATTCTTCCAGCTTACAAAATTAAACCACACCAACAACTTTACTCTTGTCAAGTACTAAGTATAATAGTTGATAAGGTTAGTAAAATAATAAATAGAGATGACCCTACTTTTAAGTTTTAATAAAAGAGTCTCGGCTAAATGCTTAACCCTTGCTTCTCCATACCAACATATTCCGCTGATTATTTATTATTTGTTTATAAAGTCAAATCAAAGTCAAAGTCAAATGATTTATTCAAAATAGGTAATAAATTACTCTTATTGATTGTCTGGTATAGTGTTAGATTTGTAAGATAATATAGTGGTGATAATTATAACGCAAACTTAAAACTAAAGCTACGAGGGTTCCAAACGCGCCCAGGTCTGAGAAGAGCCCACAACAAACTCAGCCGGGTATTCTTTTTATTATCACCACTTTACAAAATTATTGAAACTTATTAGAACTATCACAAAGTCGTTAAGCAACTCATTCCCAAGCTTGCTTATCATTTAAATAATCCTTTACATTGTAATAGGATTTTTCAATTAGTTTACGTTTTATGAAAACTTTGAACTTGTTGAGAGACATCTCCAATATGTCTTCTGGAAGCTTATTATAGAAACGTATGAAATTACGAGCAAATGAATTGCTAACTTTACTGAGCCTAGAGGCGGGAATTACAAGTTTATTTTTATTTCTAGTATTTATATTATGACAGTCACTTTTTTTTTTAAATTTATGTTATAGTTCTAAGTAGATCTAAAACTTTAAGTCAGATTTCAATTTATATATAATATCTGTCAGTGGCTGTACTCACGTATTTAGTCGACATTAGCCCGACTAGTTTCGAACCCATCCGGGGTCCTTTTTCAAGGGAATCAATTCGCGCACGCGTCGCGGTTGAGACAGTGAGACTGCGAGCTGCGCGTGCCGCTGCCCGTAGAGCCCGTTGTGAGGGTATCGTCTCCCGACTGTTCTTGCTGGTCTTCATCGCTGGAGCTGTCACGGTAATCCAGGCAAGCGGAGCTAATAGTGTCCTGTCCGACGACTGATGCCCTTGTCTTAGCGTCAAAAAGCGGTTTCCACGCTGAGATTTCCGTTTAAGTAGGTACTCTTCAATGAGTATGCTTAGCAACAAACAACAAAATAAAATTATTATTATTATTAAAGTTATGACCCTTGAAAAATTTCTGTTTTAGGGCAAATAACTATAAATACCAACGTGGAGATGGTGGCATACTTTACTTAATAATAATTTCGAATGTGAAAAAATGTTAATTGATTTTGCAAAGAATAACGTATATCAAACATTTCCATTGCCATTGTCGAAACATCTCGCTCTTGAGTATGGCCTGACCGTAAATGCGGATTGAAATAGCATGCTCTTATGCATGACTGAGGTACCATCTACCGAAGAGAACATTTTTTTAAATATAATCGTTCGACGTTTGTTGTATGGGCGAAATATAAAAAAATCCACTATATCTATATACCACGTCATTATCTCAACTTTTCTTCACAAGTGAAGCGATATAGAAAACAAAAGCATTAACATTGCGAGCAAGTACTGCAGATTTCAAAAGATAAAAGCTTTGAATTCATAAAACTTGGCTTTTTCGTTGGGGACTGAAAAACGAAAATAATCGAGAATTTAATCTATAAACTTTGTCGACTCAGATATTATGCAAGGCAGCTTCTTTCAATTTGTTCAGTTGCAAGTTTCAACTCAATAAAAGTAGTTTAAGCCTCGATAAGAATTTTTGCTCCTTCGATATTTTCTTGAACGTACCTACACAGAAATTTAATAATGTTTATGGAATTCCAATTATTCTCTGCTCCATGAAACAAAATTAAATACTTTATCCATTCTGTATCCGATAAAGTTTTAATTATTAATATACTTACTTAGTTCAAGTACATCGAATAGTTCTACATGAACACACGAGAATTTATTATCGGCGTAATAAGCCTGAGAGATAGTATTATTCATCGCAAACCTCTTGACATCCACTTCGTTAGTAGGTAATTATTACTTACTATTTAAAACAAGTTGCTGTCTCCATACGACAAGCTTTTGAATGAAAATGTAGAAATTTTTTACAATTTGCATACTTAGTTGGTTTTACTGAAAACTGAGTCGTAAGCCAGATTTTAAAACTTGCTGGTTGTTATTTCGTTTTATTTCAAACGATCTTTACCACTTTTCATGATAAAAATATGCATTTCAGTCTAGACTCTAAAAAGCTCAAAGCTTTTAAGTTTACTGTACGTTTTTATTATTATGGTAGAATATATTAGACCTTTAACTTCGTAGATCAACTTTTGAACTATGCTTTGTAATAAAAAGGATAGATGGTAATTGCCAAAGTCTCTTAAGAATTTACCGCATAAAATCAAGTTGATGCTGTAACCATAAAGTGTACCTACTTAGACCCCAGTTATTTTATTGGCCATACGACGACGTATAGTACACTACAGCAACTCATAATTTTATTATCATCATCATCGCACAGGTTTCCTTTCGAAATGAGGAGGGTCCGCTACGCTGGCCAAGTGCGGGTTGACAGACTTCACACACCTTTGAAAACATTATGGAGAACTTTTTATGAAAAAAAAAAAAAAAAAAAACTCTCAGGCATGCAGATTTCCTCAGGATGTTTTCCTTCACCGTTAAAGCAAGTGATATTTAATTATTTTAAACGAGCATAACTTCGAAAAATTAGAATTGCGTGGACGAGATCGAACTCCCGACCTCCGAACAGGAGGCGGACTTCTTAACCACTAAGCTATCACAGCTTTTTAGCGCACACTGCAGCAACTCAGGATACCTACCTATTGTCCGCGACGGGTTGAGAAGGCAATCGGGGTATGAGGCGGAGGAAGGCCCCGCACACCCGCACGTCACGCGCGCTCACCCGCACTAGGTACCCGGCCCGATTGCCATCTCGACATGTCGCGTACTATATACATTTCGCTAAATACGTGAATGATTTTTGCTGGCATAGGAATAATTCTCGCTGAAATTTCGCCGCAAATTGTCATCTGGAGGTCCCCCAATGTATTGAAGCGTTAACTGGAATCGCGTATTATTGTTCGCTCCACGAGCCCTGTTCATGGAATCATAAAGCGCGATATTGCAAGCGGCAAAATATTGAACGCTTTCGACTGATAAAACTAACGTGACAGTACCAAAAAGTTCTTTTGATACGTCATGCGCGGAAAAGAATTAATTTTGTGCTTTTGAAGTTACAGTACAGGTTATATGAGTTATATGAGAATAGATATTGATCGCAAAGAGATTACTGTTGTATTTATTTTTGTCTGATAAAATCTAATGATAAAGAACATTATCCACACTTCCTTACTAATATTATATAAATACGAAAGTGTGTCTGTCTGTGTATCTGCTAGCTTTTCACAGCCCAACAGTAACTGATTTTCATGAAATTTGGTACAGACTGATTCTTTATCTTTACTTAGCTTAACTTTTAGCTACTTTTTATCCTAGAAAATCAAAAAATCCCCACGAGATTTTTGATAAACCTAAATCCAAGCAGACGAAATCGCGAGCATCCTCAGTTTAATAATAGAAATCGGGCAACATTTCTAATTGCAGCTACTTTGTATATAACTATAAAGACAATTAACAGGTTTTTTTAACAATTAGATTGGACAATTAGGTATTAAGCTTATTCCAGGCGCAATGGTGAGCGCTGTGGTCTTATAAGTAGGAGGTACCCCGTTCGATTCCATGTAGGACCAATTTGGGAATTCATTATTTGTAAATTGTCTCTGGGCTGTTCTGGTAGGAAGCTTCGGTCGTGGCTAGTTACCACGCTACTGAAAAAGCTATGACACGAAGCGATTTAGCGTTCCGGTAAGATGTCGTGTCGAAACCGATCAAGGAAACGCGTTTAATGAAACTGCCCTTCCGAGTTAACCCGCTCCCATCTTAGACTACATCATCTCTTACCATTAGGTGAGATCACAGTCAAGGGGTCAGCCCTTCTATCGGAATAAGAAAAATAAAGTAAATAATAGGTAGCACAAAACTGGAACACATTTTAAAGCTATTACAAATGCTTATTATTATTCTCCAAAGGAATGCCAACATGGTGGACTATTAAACACTGAAGACGAAAAAGTAGTACACTTTCTTCTTATTGCCATTTCAAAGAAGCTCTTACAAATCCATTGAAGTCCAATACCTTTCACTTAAAGAACCCTTAAAGGAAGAGCGCTCTCGACAACGAAGTCGACAGAAACAAATTTGTAGGTAATTTCCTATAATTGACTATTACTTACGTAACGGTTACACAGCCAATAAACTTTATAGGTTTGTAGAGCTTTTGCTTATTGGTTTTGGGCTTGACTACGACCAGATGAAACGCAAGTATTAAAATTTCGACAGGTAGCATAAAAGAGATCGCATAAGGCTGGCAAATCTACGCGAGATATAATAGCCGCAAGAACCGCAATTTTGACATGTAAATTGTGAATGACAATGTAACATGACGATTAAAAAGTTAATAAGCCATAAGGTGGATTTATATTGCGATGATATCCTAGATAGTGGCGTAAGACACAATTGTATCGCATATCAAAGTGTTAAGACAGTACGGTGTCAAGCCCTTACGTGGGGTTGCAAGTAGTATGAGCGCGTGGTGTCGTGAAAATGCATGAGCAAAGGTCAAGTTCACGCGGACCTCCTGAACCTAATGTCATGAGCATTTTTTGGGTGTGAAAAAATCTTGTCACTATTAACGTCACACGCATTTTTAAAAATACACTGAACTAGATAATGTTTGCCCACGCCTTCCTGCACGTGGATTTAGGTTTTTATAGACCCCGTGGAAACTTGATTTCTCGGGATAAAAATTTACGCCTATTCGTTACTCCTTTTATTATGTATTAATAAACGTCTTTTCTTTCTTTCTTTCTTTCTTCTTTTCGGTGTTATTGAAGAACCAACCAAAAATCAATGCACTTTCTAATTTAATATTTGTAGCAAGCGCCTTTTCAGTTTTGCGCCTCTTGCGGATCGTGTGATGGTATGCGATCACTTTTAGCAAAATAGCCGAAACTGTGGTTATGAAAGGAAAGTTCTGTGAATTCTAACTAATGGGAAAAATAAAACAGACACAAACTAGATGAGTCCGCGATGCTACTGTTTCTTAAAAATACAAAAGTCCAGAAAACTAGTTCGTCGTTTCGCAAAAATTGTATTCAAAAACTATTTTAGGTACATGGTTTATATTCTAAAGAACTAAGTTTATTCCGAACAAAAATTTCCGTACTCAAACATAGGTTTAAGTTGGTATATGAACGTAACTAGGTTGGCAGGTAGGCGTTTCGAGCGAAAGCAAACAACATGCGAGAATATTATGAAGTTCTATGAAGCATTTACCAGGATTCATCACAACTGCAGAGATAGCATGCTTCTGTCTAACCCACGTTTTAAAAAAAGTTGAGATATGTAGTTAATGCATCACCTAAACCTGAACTTTACTTTACTTAAGTCAATTTTTACAGCATGCAACAAGTAATTTAAAATATTTTATAATTTTTATTTTATAGTGTTTTACCTACACTTCAAGGAATTTTCTAAATAATTTTAAATACATATCAAAAATTGTGAACCGGCAGGAATCGAACCCGCGGCTCCTGGGATTGCACCCGACGCTCTAACCACTAAGCTACAGCACTCTTGCTGCCAGTGACGAAATTTGTGATATATACGAATATGTTTACTCAGTACTGAAGCGATTGCCCCACAACTTTTGATATGATTGTATTTAAAATTATTAAGTACTTAATTTAAAAGTTTTCAAAAAAATCCCGACTGACGTTTACACTGCATCTTTTTCTGCCCGCACATTAAAGTGCAATCTACCATTTTCGTCCGCCTAAATCACCTTAATGCAAGGTACTGTACCTATTCGCAATTTTTAGCTCGCAGGTCAAGAGATGAATGTTCAAAAATACTTTCTTAATGTTCATCTACATAAGAACATTTAACGCTGAAATTTTCACCATTTAAGCAATTAGTTACATTTAATTGCTTAAAACGCACATAACTCCGAATATTTAAAGGTGCGTGCCTGGGGTCGAACCCCGGATCACCCGAATAGGCCGACGTCTTAACCACTAGGCTATCAGATATGAAAACGATGTTACCGAAGTGTGATATCGATAAGATGACACGGATTTATGGTCTAACGCCACGTAAAATATAAATTTTGCCCTTCTACTTTTTTATCTTGAGGTAAAATGATTAATGCCTTAGGGTGCAAAAGAAGCTTACGGTGATGAGACATTGCCTACATTTTTCCTATTTTTTTAAGCGTTCCCCTATATTTTTTAAGTTAAAAGGTACTGATTAATAAAATATTTAGGAAATGATCTTGAGAAAAATATCACGTAAAGTAGAGCACAGTCATAGAAACCTGTTACCGCTACTATCAAAAGTAGGTACAATGGCATACTTAATTAAAATATTGAAATATTTGAAAATATTGAAGAAGATTTTTCAGGATACCTCCTGAAGATGAAAGTACCTAAAGATAGTTTTTTATAGGATGCCATCTTAAGAAGCTGCATAACATCTGAGCTTGGAGTTTCCCTGAGTGATCAAATCAGAAATGAGGAGACCTAGAGTAATCGACATAGCTCAACGGGTTGCGATGCTGAAGTGGCAATGGGTAGGGCACTTAGTTCGGAAAACCGATGGACAGTGGGGGCCCAAGGGGCTGGAATGGCGACCTCGCACCGGAAGGCGCAGCGTTGGAAGACCCCCCCCCCCACTAGGTAGGTAGGACGACATCAGACTAGTCGCTGGGAGACGCTGGATAAAAATAAATTTAATTTTTTTTAGATTAAAAATCCCGATGAACTCTTTAATTTTCCGGGATAAAAAGTAGCTTATCTCACTCTCCAGGTCTTAAACTATACCCATGTAAAAATCACGTCAATCCGTTGCTCCGTTGCGACGTGATTAAAGGATAAACCAACAAACCAATAAATCAACAAACAAACAAACACACTTTCGCATTTATAATAGGGGTATAGTGATAAAGCCACGATAAAGTTATACCATTAGGAACATCTCAATCAATGTGACACATTTGGCAGCGGATGTTCTGATGAGGGTCAAACTAGTCAAACTGTTCAACAATTGATTTATTGTACAAAACTAAAGATTTTTACAAAGTAAAGTTATTCCTTTGGTTTGATCCAAGACTACTTTAGAAAATGATGCTTTTTATATAAGTAAATACTAGGGAGTAAATGAGCAGGCGGGTAATTTGATGTTAAGTGATTACTATCGCCTATGAACATTTGCAAAACCTGTATCCAGGCGGATGAGATTGCGGGCAGTCATCAAAAATCTCGACTATTATAAAATTAATGGGAACCCTCATCAATGAGGATCACAGCGCAAACAAAGAAGGATAGGTACTCGTAGGTACCATGCGTGATACGGATAACATTAAAATCCTGCCATTTTTGTTCATATTGATTTTAAATATGTTTTTTTTATTTGTCCGCCCTAATTAAATCTCTATATAAATTGTACAGTACACTGCTGTTGTTACTATCTCATATTAAGCATAGTATTAAACTCTGTTTATGTGCCTGTTATAGGCTTCCTTCCTTTGTTTACATTGTGTACTCAGTTCTCCAATTCTAGGATTAATTTATGGACAAGCTAAGTGGCAATTAGAATTGCAAACAGAGACGGATATTACAGCCAAGTGAACGCTGTAGGTATATCACTACAACTGCAGATGAGAGGTTTGCTTGTTTGTTCAACGTTCATGGGTACTCATTAATTGCATTGGCATTAGCATAATAGATACCAATCGATTTATAGGTGTCGTACAATTTTATTAATTATTGTACGACAATTATACTAGTATCTATAATAGTACATAAATCCGCATATTATCATAACCCACAAGCACGCACTCACGCATACTCTCTCTCCCACACACAAACACACACCCACACACACATACACTCACACATACACACACACATACATATGTTGTGAATCACCTACTAGGTATTTTTACTAGTTAATTGACTTTTATATTTTCATATTATTATATTATTGTAAATCGTGTTTAAATTATCAAACGTACTGTTATAAATTTATAATTAATATCTATTTAAGTAATCTGTTAAAAATTGTAATCCTATTTGGCCTTATTTTCAGTCTGTTATTATGTAAAATTATATTGTATATATCGCTGAAGATTGCAAAAAAACTAATAAAATAAAATAAAATTATTTAATGATAACTTAGTGTTAGTACTTAATAAACTGCAAGCCGACTGAAAAATTGAAGTTGGGATGCAGTTTGATTGCAGTTGACGCAACTGCATGATATAACTGCCGCCCGACTGCGGAGTCCGCGTGCAGTCAACATACAGTTTTATTACGGATTCAAAGGCTCGGCAGTTGCGATGCAGCGTCAACTACAACCAAACTGCATTCCAATTGCAATTTTGCAGTCGGCTTGCAGTCCAAATGCAATTCGTCTGTCTAGACCCTTAGCCCTTGACTGCGATCTCACTTGGTGATAAATGATGATGCGGTGCAAGATGGAAACAGGCTAACCTAGAAGGGGCATGACAGCTGTTAGGTATAATAAACCCATACCTACGCCTGTCTGTTTTTACGCATAATCGTACTGACATTCCAGTATTCGTTGTCACTTGACGGTACGTTTTTGCTAGTAGGTTCCTGTAGACTAGACCTGGGTCAATTTAGAAATCATTAATTTTCAATTGTCACAGTTGAGATTGGAACCCAGAGCCTTCCATTTATAAAACCACCATACTAACCACAGCGCCAGGGAGGCCGCCAAATCTCGCTAAATCAATGACCCAAACAGCCTTATGACCTGCGAGTGATCCGGTACTAGAAATTATAATTTATGCATATTTTGCGTCACTTCGTGCCAATCGGCTCTTCATAGAGCTTGCAAGTCTTTGCGTGCTTCATCGATCCAATAATACAGAGCTTTTTCCTATTCAACAAACCACGTACGCTTCCTTACAGCACGATTCTCTCTCATCCTCTCTAGGTGTACTCCCAGCCGATTCAAGTTTGATGTTTTTATCCGATATCGAACAAGAGCTACGTCAAAAGCTGATCGCTCCTACAGGCCAGATTCAAAAGCTGAACCTACGCGTCGAACAGTACGTATTTTTCTGTGCCGAAAACGCGTCGTATCTTCCGTCGTGTAACGCCGGTATACATTATTCCATAAAATCATCCGACATTGCTAATTTGATTTAATGCTACGCGATGTAACAAAAGAATCAGAATGAATTTTGGACGTTTACAATAATTAAGGAAAACTCCAATTTGGGTCGCAATGTCGCAATAGCTGACGCTGCCACACGTGTCTCTAGCAATATCGTAGAGTCGGCGCTCCACTAAGGGCTATGCGATATAGAGTCAGCGCTTCACCTAGAGCTATGCGATATAACTAGCGTCAACGCAATGAAACGTACGCTGAGTGACGTAAATTCCATCAGATTGGTTTCGACTTAAAAAATGCATTAATTGTGGCCGTACGCGATCTCTTTAATGAAGCTACAAGACAAGATTCACCTTTGTGAACGGTAGGTGTCCGGAATGCTATAGAAAATAAACGATAGGTGCGATTTACTGAAATCCGCAGGTGAAGAGACCCTGGTGGATTCTAGCTTTGAAACTAACGATCAGGATTTCCGCTATCACTTCACTTCCCGTTTAGCTTAATCGCACGTACCTGGAAGGAATCGTGCAAAATGTCGTCTATGCGCTTCCACCTACTGAGTTAGCAAAGACCCGATGCGAACTTGTGAAAACGGATAAAGTAATTGCTACACGACTCCTGCAAATCCTTCATAAAGTAATGTTCTAAATATTATGCGATATTTTATCGAAAAAGGATAGACTTCAAATATTTTTAATGACTTCTCGGGTTCAAGGATTTGTTTTGGAATAATTATATTTTATACTTACGCAAATTATGTTTTCTTCGTGTTCCGAAAATAATAATATAAGTAACACTTATACAAAAAATGTTTAAGATTGGCGTGCTGGCAGGCACCTTAGGGATGGATTAACCACGCCTGCCAGCCTGCCAGCTATATTTAATATCTGCATATTTATATTTAAGTAATATGTTATATTTAATATCTGTTTAATCCACCCATTTAAAGTTTTTGCGATAAGAAAGTTACACTTTAACAAACTAAATAAACTGGCATGGAACAATCCATCCATCATAATATTACCTACCTACTGTGGTTAAATTTATTGGTTCTCAACCGAGAGTAAGCTTCTTATCTGTAGGGGAAAATAAGAAAAATCCTACTCGGCATTGAAGGTGATTCGTTATACCTAGGTAAAGTTTCAAAACGATTCCAACGGGTCTGAAATAACTCCGTTATTTT
The DNA here is from genome assembly GCF_902806685.2 of Maniola hyperantus. Classification (NCBI taxonomy): domain Eukaryota; kingdom Metazoa; phylum Arthropoda; class Insecta; order Lepidoptera; family Nymphalidae; genus Maniola; species Maniola hyperantus. The sequence goes on along the minus strand of NC_048539.1, from coordinate 9,790,092 downwards.
ATTTACTATTTATTCAATAATAGCTTACACCACATGCTTGCACGGATGGCCTTAAAACAAAGCCGGAATACCTATCGCATGATCTGTTTGACTTTGTGCCCTTGTCTTTTGTCGGAGTATGCCCGTCTAGTGTTGAACTTATCCCGTTCTATGGTCCTTACTCCTTATTTATAGACCTGTCCATCGTAAGTTAAGCCGTATCTATTTTAATTATACTAATGCATGAATATCACTCACAACAATAATTTACACTGTAAAAAAATATTATGAAATCATTGGTGAGTTTTAATGTGGTTTTCACCATCATTAAAAATATTTCAATGAGATCGATAGGTTAGCGTTCGTTTAACTAGGTATATTATGTAGTTTACGTAGTTCCATCTTAGACTGCAAAGTCATGCCCCGTCAAGTAAGATCGTCGCCAAGCACTAAATTGTCATCAAATTCGTATCACGTACCTACCTAAGGGACTAATATATATTTTTTTATTTTTTATTCATTATAGGCAAACGCTTGACCACAATCACAAAGTGATGATTTGGCCTAAGATGTGACGCGTTTACCTAGAAGATGCCTATTCACTCTGGTTTTAAAGATACCCGGATTGTAATTTATTTAAATGTATGATAACTGATCAACCCCAAACTAAAAGAGAAGTGTCTATAAATTTAAGAGTGATATATTCCGATAACTTTTTGCACCTCAAAAGCATTGGTTTAAATTGAGGTTCAAATAATTTCGTATCATCCATCACGGGGCGCCTTATCAGTCACGACCCACTGATGTCCGTCTCCAATTGAAAGATTTGCTATCAGGTCGAAGTGACACATTTCTTAGAGGGGTTTAAGCCTATTTTACGGAGCTTGGCTTTTTTTAAGTCTAGCAAACCAAATGCAATGTATGCATTTACTATATCTAATTTAAACTTGAGTAAGTATATCATAATCGAACAAATTCCGAATCGAATTTTTTATACAAGTTTGCATTAATCAATAGGTCTCACATCGTTCGGCCACCCGTACGAAGGCAGAGCAAGTTAGCTGATGGCAGAGAATTTCAACAAATTCAGGTATCAAGATTGTCTATGTCGGTTGTAGATAATGTAGTCTAATGTCCGTCTCCAGTATGCAAGCTAACAGCTATCATAGTACCAAGTAGACAATGTCCGCAACTTCATCCATATGGATTTAGGTTTTTAAAAATTCCGAGGGAACTCTGATTTTCCGGGACCGAAATTAGTTTATGCCCTTCCCCGGAACGCAAGCTATTTCTGTACCAAACGTCAAAACCGGTAGAACGGATGGGCCGTGAAAGTCTAGCAGAGAGACAGAAAGAAGACAGACGGACTTTCGCATTTATAATATTAAGTAGGTAGCATGGATTTATATCGGGAAGTAAAAATGCACTCTAAATAATTACTCCATGGATTTGTTGTTGGGCTCGTGAGAATTGCAGCGTAACAATATTGCGGAGAGCACAATAAAAACCTCACTTAAAGCTATATTTCACTTTTTAACGATAATGGTATGAATTTAAAACGCGGAACAAATATGTACCTAATGAATTAGTTTGTAAAATAAAATAAAGCCCATTGTTTCAGCCCATGTTGTTCTGATCCTCTTACAAACGTACTTTGCCGTCCCCAAAATAACATACCTGCTGAGAACTTGCCCAACTTGGCTGGATCCAGGTAGTATTCGTCATTCGACGGTGTTTTAACGGCCACTTTGGGGTCCGTCCTGAAAGTATCCCTAAACAAGGACCAGTGCAGCCAGGCTGCCCTTACAATTCGCTGGGAGGTCTGGGAGTGAGGCAATTTCATGTCATGTTGCTTCAAAAACATATTTGAAATCGCAGGTCCAGCGTACTTGTATTAGTGGAGGTCAGTGTTTCATTCAAATTACCTCTATATAAAGGGGCGTCAGATTGTTCACATAATACGTCACTCTGCGATCTCATTAGTGTTCTGCTTCAGACGTAAATCACATCAAGCTTAGTATTTCATAAGGAGTAAAATGTGTTTGAATATTTCGAGATCCGTCGTACCTACATGGAGGAATTTATGTCATAGCAATGTAAAACACAGCAGTTATAGCCTTGGGGGTACGTACCACTTCAGAGTAATGTGCGTTTAAGCAATTAAATATCACTTACTTTAACGGTGAAAGAAAACATCGTGAGGAAATTTGCATGCCTGAGATTTTTCCATAATGTTCTCAAAGGTGTGTGAAGTCTACCATCCGCACTTGGCCAGCGTGGTAGACCAAACCCTTCTCATTCTGAGAGGGGACCCGTTCTTAATGGTGCGCCGGTCATCGGTTTAGGATGATGGTGAACGTAAAACAGTTTGAGATTTCCGTAATGGATTGTTGTTGTAACTCAGAAATGAAAACCTCTTTCCAGTGGAAATAATTGTGCTGAATTATATCGCTGAGAAAAGATTTTCTGATGTATATTTTTTTTCTTGACAGACGTGACTCGACGTAAGATAAAATTTTAAAATACGTTACTTTGGGAACCAGTTCCATGACTATACTTTTATTGTAAGAAAGGAAATCTTTGATAAATCTGCAGCTAGAATTATGATAAAGGATTTAGGTATATCGAAAACTAACGATGACATTTTATCAAAAGACTAGCTTATTTCCGCGACTTCGTTTGCGTGGACTACTCAAATTTCAAACCCCTACTTCACCCCCCTAGGGGTTAAATTTTCAAAAATCCTCTCTTAGCTGATGCCTACGTCATAATAGCTATCTGCATGCCAAATTTCAGCCCGATCCGTCCAGTAGTTTGAGCTGTTCGTTGATAGATCAGTCAGTCAGTCAGTCAGTCACCTTTTCCTTTTATATATCAAGATAAGAGAGATGTTATGAATGATATGAATCCATTGAAAATATTACTTACTTAGTTATCAACTGCTACGTATAGTTTAGTTTTTGATATTGGACTAAAGCGCTAAGATCTTATTTTTGTCTCTTTTGAGCAATCACAGAGAGTTCAACTGTTCTGTATGGGCAGTATTAATAATTGCCTATTTAGAGAGATAGAGATATCAATAGAGATTATCAATAGTAAGTATGTGATAATAATTACTATACGTTTGAGTTTTAAATTAAGCTGTGATTTAGCAAAAAGTTACCCAAATGGAAGTTTGCAAAAGTTTTTTTAATTTAAAGTCAATGCTACAACAGCCACATTTTAAAAGCGTTGCTCTCAACATAAATTAACGTAGCTCGTAACAAACCGGCAAAAAATTTCCGCAAAACTCGTTAGCTCGTAAATTTTGCACCCAAAAACACCAACTTTTGTTATGTTCAAACACTGACTCGTTCCGTAAAATTTTCAACACGTACGTATGACAGAACATGATTCCCTTGTTTGTAGCCCTAAACTTGTTGTACCTACGTCATTTTCTCTTGCATCATAAAATACCAAAATAGTGACTCATTTTTTATTTTTTCACCAGAAAATTAGTCTACGGCTTGGCACAAATTGCTACTCATCATATACTTGTATTATTATTAATTTTACTTTAATTAGTAAAAATTAATGATTAATATTGTTAGGTACTTACTTATAATCAATAGCGTCGAAAACTCCCTGGCTGAAAACCTAGCAGAAAAACAAAAGAAACACAGTCAAAGACAAACTCACTTTTGCATTTATATTTCGCTACTGAGTGGGACAGTGGGTACACTGGTATCTCAATTCTCAATGCCCACTGACGCTTTCCCAACAATAGAAATCATTTCTACGCGAAATACAGAATATTTCCTTCTCTACACAAACGATGCAACTGCAAACGTTGCAGTGCGAAGTGATATTTCAATAGCAATTTGAAATTCAGAAATAGATAAACCACTAACTCTCCGCCTCGCGTTTTCCTGTTCACCATCACTCAACTGATTAGCATTTATCTATAACAAAATCTCATTTCTGATCTGAGATTTTAACCTTACGTTTTATTTGCACCCTTTTGTCCTAATTGCCGCTTTAATACGTTGTAATCTTCTTAAGTAGCAAAGATCCAAAAAAACGTAATTACCGCCTCAAAAATCTCAGTTCCTTCGGCTAAAGGCGGAATCACTTTGTAAGCTATCATGACGAAAAGCAAATCTTCGGCCGAAAAAGCCTTCAACAAACATCCAGCGCCCAATTGAGATTCGTTTGACTTTTATCAATCACCTTTGTGGCTAAAAAGAGATTTAAAATCGAACATAACCGACGACTAAAAGATTGTAGATTCTAACCTCACATTATAGGTATAAAAATCCTAAAATAAACCTAGCACTTTTAAAATAGCATGACATGTCATGGAGGTCCACTTATTACTTACTAGATGATACCCGCCACTACATACGCGTACCAACATTTGAGTTTTTAAAAATCCCGTGACAACTCTTTGGTTTTCCGGGAAAAAAGTAGCCTATGCCCGTCCCTGGGATGCAGGCTACTTCTGTATGAAATAGATAACGCCCGCGACGTCGTCTACTGGGATTTAGGTTTTATAAAAATCCAGTGGGAACTCTTTGATTTTCCGGCACAAAAATTAGCCCCTGTCCAATTTTCATCAAAATCGATTAAACGGATGGTAAAGAGTTAGCAGATAGACGAACAGACACACTTTCGTATTTATTAAAGAAGATATAATATTATCAAAGAAGATATAGATTCATTAACGGTATAGGTACCAAATAACAAAGTAAAAGCAACTAACTAAATGATTAACAAACGTTTGCCTTAGGCCGAGCCCCAACTGCTTCCGGCTCATTTCAACAGTGTAACGATTAATAACAGACAAAGTTAACAACTTTTCTTCAAGAAAATATTACGGTCTTTATTAAACTTATTCTAGAACTATACGACATGAAAAAACATTTATTTATTTATTTTATTTTCGCAATGATAGGAAGAGCCGACATCGAAGGATCAAAAAGCAACGTCGCTATGAACGCTTGGCCGCCACAAGCCATTAAAAAATACTTACTTACTTAGAAATTTTCTTATCATTAGAGTTTATGAAAACAAGGAAACTATGTTTTTTTCATTTAGAAGTAAATTCATATAGGCTCAATACTTTATGCTGCCCAGAAAGCAGCGAAGAGAACTTATGAAAAATTCTAAGCATTTACAGCAACGGGTGTAAAAGATGTCAATTTTGGGGTGTTTTTAAATTCTAATGACGAATGTTACTTATTTGATATTTTTATAAAATACCGCTTTCACGAACATCACATTTTCACGCTTTCCAGAGTAGGTACCTACTTACTTTCTTATAATTTTACTTACTTTAGTTGTATCATGTGCGCACGCTAATATTGCACTTGCTGATTGGTAAAATAGTCGGGAATAAATGCTTCAATTACTATTTTATTTTTGAAAAACCTCACAAAACCTTCTTTTAATTGAAAATATTACAATAAAACTTAAAGCCTAGCCTTATCTAATTACTGTAGGTACAAATCTTCCGATTGATATGGGATCCTCAAGTCGCCATGTCATCAAGACGTACTTCTATGTATGTACTTCTGGTTAGGTTAGGGATATGGAACGCTTTACCGGCATCTATTTTCTCCTCCACTTTTAATATGGGTACCTTCAAGTTAGTTCAAGAGTGAATAGACCTTTTCTAAGCGCGCTTCATCTTATGCCTGCATCATCACTTGCCAGTAAAAATGCTAATAAGTATGTATTTAGTTGCCTCTATACGTAAATGAACAAATGATCTCTTATATAGGTACTAGGTAGGTATACTAATATAGAAACTCGGGTACAATTTGCATTTTCATTACTATTGCGGTGTCGGAACTATACTCTGCAGACAATTCCGCCCTGACCAGCAGCTACAATACGCTCTACATATTGAGTTTGAATTGCAAATAAAGTTTGAATTGTATTTCAGTTGTGGTCCTTGCCCAATTCAAATGCCTACTGCCCTACACCCACTTAAAACCTACTAACTATTATTATCGTAGCCTGCAGATGGCGTCATTGTTGCAAGCATTTAATGTTAGCTACACTACCCTACTAACTCTAGCTTTTAAAAGCCTTTTTTTTGATAAAATAACTTTATTAATGGTAACTTAATAAAAAATAATAAGTAATTAAAATCAATCTATAAAATTAACTTAAATCTAAATTAAAATTAAATAATAAAAATTGAAATAAATTAAATCTAAAACCTCATCTCTCTAAACCACCGCGGTGAGGCATCGTACTCAAGACTGGTAGCATTGCCTCTTCGGATGGCCAAACTAATTTTTGTCTAAGGTAGCCGGGTCTTGAGTCCCCGTAAGACTTAATAATGTTTTTTGAAATTTCTTCAAAAAGAGCTCGAGCCCCTGGACAGTGGACACTACGACCCCAAGGTCTCCCAAAAGGCACAAATATGAAGCCTTTCATAGTAAAACTAGCTTTTGCCTGCGACTGCGTCCTTTAATATAACTTATAGCCTATAGCACCTGGAGATAATGTAGTTATCTATCAGTGAAAGAAATATCAGAATCAGATGATTGTTTTATAGATTACCCCTACATACAAACTCACAAAGTAACAATATTAAGGATAGACTATTTAGTAAGTAACTAAGTACTAAGTTGGCAAATATCAGAAAATAATTAAACTCTATACTAATTATTCGACTGGCTTATAACGGCTTCTACATATACATGAATAAAATTTAATGAAGCAATAAATTATTTTCATCGTTTAATGATCAAATTTTATTTTGAATATCGAAATATCGCTGAGAAATTACGAGCAGTGAACTGTATTGAGCGATGTCTGATCGGGTTAAATTTTAATCATCCCTCCAAATTGCTGAAATGGGATTAAAGCCATCGATGCTGGATATAAGCTGTTAGCTTCTGAGTACAAATTGATACGTGCATTACATCCAATATTTACTTCAAATTCATACACCTTATTACCTTATTTTCGTTTTAGAATATTATGTTTAATTTTAGATGTTTTGGACAAACGTAGATGATATAATTAGATGTATGTTCAGTTGTACTTAACTTGTTTGTTGCTGTTTGTGTTGTAATTCGGCTTCTAAATTATAGAGATAGATGATTGGAACATTAATTTTATTGGTCCTGTTAGTCTTTTTCGCTTTTGGACCAAACTAGGAGTCAACATTTAGGTTACCAGGTGCAACCGCACTGATATGCTAGATGATATCGTCAAAAGTACTGATTAAAATGTACAGTAAAGTAATAAAAAAATTAAAGAAAGTGTATGCTTCCGGTACTTACTCCCGAGAAAGTTGGTATTTGCTGCTAGGCTCAATGAAGATTTCATTGGTTTTCTACATACAGCTACAGCTGTATGTAGAAAACCAGTCGTGAGAGGAAGAAAAATGTGAGAGCTCTCATCGGCTTATCTCTTTACGTGGAGGGCAAAGCCTCTGAACTTTATTGCGTTAGGAATACTAAAATTATTTTAAAGGCAAGAGAAAATCAACTACAAGAAAGAAAATACATTTTTCGAAACATTTTTTTTATTATCACACAAGCATCCCGGCATGCGTTGCAATGCCACTTAGTATGAACTGTTTGCACGCTACCGTTCGTTGATGGTACTGTGTCAAAAACTCTTATACAAGTTCCAACAACAAATGTACAAAGTTTCATCGCAATCGAATGATTAGTTATGCATCAGCTTTCCGGCGTTTTCTAGCCTACTTTTCCGGTTTATACCATCCGATTTTTTTAATCTATTGCTCTCACGGCTCTCAAATCTGCGCTCACGATATATCCAGCCAGCGCTTTCTTGGCCAGCCATGTTGAAGCATCTGTTACAGAAGTAGGTAGCTTTGTGGTTGTCGTCTTACATGATAATGATCGTACTGGGCGGCGCTCCTATAGGTATGACATCTTTCTTGCAACTTATCTTCGATATAACGGGCACTGATAAACTCACCGCGGGATTAATAACTAGCTAATGCCCGCGACTTCGTCTGCGTGGAATTTTCCGGGATAAAAAGTAGCCTATGTCACTCTCCAGGTCTTTATCTATACTCATGCAAAAAATCACATCACGTCAATCCGTCGCACCGTTGCGACGCGATTGTAGGACAAACCAACAAACAAACACACTTTCGCATTTATAATAACTGATAACTTGCATATTTATTCCTTGTTTTATATAAGCTCGTATAAAATAAAGGAGACTGCATTTAACAATGAAACGGGACGTTATTGTGAGAAGTGCTTTCGACACCATAACCTGCTTACCTGGATACATTTAATATGAAGTGATACTCGGAAGTTTTAAACACTGGCACTGGTGTATTCCAGTTAAGAAGTTCCAGCCTACCTACTATAATATAAGTCCCGCAAATTGCTACAGCGCGTGGCCGCCATTTTATTGACGTCAGCACTAGGCTGAAGTTTCGAGCTGATGGTATATTTTTACTTAAATATACGTCAAATGACGTCAAAATGACGTCATTTCGATGTTAATGAGACATGGTTCCAGCGCAATAGCAATTTGCAGGACTTATATACATACTCCTAAACATCACTTGCTTAAACAGTGAAGGAAAACATCGTCAGGAAACCTGCATGCCTTAGAGTTCTCCATAATGTTCTCAAAGGTGTGTGAAGTTTGCCAATCCGCACTTGGCCAGCGTGCTAGACTATGACCAAATCTCTTCCCATTCTGAGTGCTTGTAGTGAGCTGACGATAGGTTGATCATAAAAATGGAAAGGAAAACGGATGTCTGAACTCTGAAGTGTTGAAATTGTCTATGATCTACATCGACTTTATGATCTTTGACATGTTAACTTGACATTGACATCTGTCCTGTCATTCCTTTAATTATAACCTTCGATTGTGTTCGTCCCATAAATATAAATTGATTTCTTTTTATCTTAAATGTTAAATCTAATTGCATCGTAATTTAAATGTGACGCTGATGACTTACTATTTATTTTATAATGAAATAAAGAGGCATCGTTGGAAATCCAAGACTTTATTTTGTCTCTTCTGCGATGACACGCGAGCAAGCCTGCGCATCATACTCTTCAACAGGTTAACGTGCCCAGAAAGTCGTAGAAGGACGAATTGTGAGTACTAATTATTTAAAGCGATGTCTAGTCAATCAGCGCCGAATATGGGCGACGTAAGCATTGAAAAATTTGGAATCAAAAACTCACTTATTCTAGAGGGTCTTTTGGATTGTGTCTTATGTATGGAGAAAGACACTACCTACTAAAGATTGTAAGGCTCTTGCTAGAATATCAAGCCTTAAGCCACTTTATTAGACCTTGTATGGAATGAATACAGCAAAGGCAGCTTGGGATAAAGTTCAATGTGTTTTTGAAGATAAAGGTCTATTTAGACGAGTCTACTTCAGCAACTACATAGTGTAGACTTTAATCAATATGATAATATGACCAGATACATTGAAACAGTTAAGTTATACCCTTTGTACAACAACTTGCGGACATCTGTAAGGTCATCGAAGACAAAGAAATTGCTGAAATATTATTATCAGGTCTCCCTCAGGATTTTAACACTCTTGTATCAGCCTTGGAGACAGCATCGATGACTAATGCATTATCTTCAGAGCTAGTTTGTGCTCGCTGAATTCAGGAGGAGTTCAGAAGGGCTGGTCACATGAAGTCTCTTTGCTAGAAATTGAAGCGACAGAAGAAAGAGAATAATAAAGAAGAACAGACTGTATATGCTTCATCATTTTTGGCAGCTACACAAAGTGCGGACTTCATTGTGGACAGTGATTCATTATCGCATATGTGCAATAATTTTAGCCTTCTGACTTGTTTAAAATCTAATAAAATTATGCTTACCTGTGCTGGTTAAGGAAACTAAATCAGAGAGCTCTGGTATCTGAGATATGCATGTAAGCGTTGATATATTTTTTTTAAGGTTTGCAATATCTTGTATGTTCTGCTGTTGTTTGAAAGTCTGTGTTCTGTAAGTATTCAAGAGTGGCATGGTTTTAGTTTTGTTTTTGGCGTGAATGGGTGTTTTTATATATGACAGCTGCAATATAAAAGGCAAGCCCATTATGTCTGCTGATTTATGTAAGGGTGCTTACAAAATAAAAGATATTTCTGCAAAAGAGCAATCGATGGCTGTCCTACATCAAGTGCAGGAAGCACAGATTGCAAAAGCTGAGTCATATAATAGTATTGTTGCTAAATTGTGGCATAGAAGATTAGGGTGTTTTTGTCTTAAAGGTAAGTGTACACTTGGGAAGTGTGCAGCACGTAGCGTCTCATTTCAGGTTGACAAGGAAGACTTTACCAAGTGTGTTGCCTACCTAGAGGGAAAGCCTGTGGCCAGGGCTTACCCAAAAGGATCTGTGAGACGTGCAAGCCGGCCCTTGGAACTGGTACACAGTGACGTATGCGGCCCTATGAAAGACTCTAGCTGGGTATGTGCAAAGTATTTATTAACCCTTACTGATGATATTTCTCATAAAAGTTTTGAACATTTATTAAAGTCTGTTTTATCAATTTCAAGAATTATGTAGAAAAGCAGACTGGCTTGCATATTAGATGCCTGCGTTTTTGATAATGATGGTGATGACTGGTGAGTGCTGTAGTGACAGTTTTAAATGTTTCCTAGAAAAAGGAATACCTCATCAGCTGACAGTACCGTATTGTGCTCAGAGTGGTGTTTTAGAGCTCTTTAATGAAACATAATATTTAGGTAGGTCTCTGTAACCGCTGGGGTGAAGCTGTGTGATGGCTATTTGTTTGACAAATAGAAGCCCCAATGCTCGTTAGCAGGACCAGTGCGTGAGGAGGTTTGGTCCTGACACACTGTTTGTCTTGGACACCTTTATTTTTACATGCATTGCCTATTCATTAATTCCTGAGGCTACTCGTATTAGTAAATTGAACGCTAAGGTAAAGCTGTGTATGTTGGTTATTCAGAATTCATAAAAGGTTACCAACTTATAGACCCATCTAATTAAATGAAGGTTATTTTGTCAAGGAATGTGCATTTTATTGCTGACATATTTTATAAGGATTTTAAATGCCTTGATTTAAAAATGGATTAATTTTAAATATTAATAATAGTTCTTTATATTTAATGAATATAATAGTGAATTAAATTGTGATAATATTCAAAATAATGAAGAATTGAATAATAGTAGTACCTGTAATAATAGTAATATGTTAAATTCTAGTCAATCTTGTTAGGATTCTAGTGTAGTCTATATAGGTATAAATAATTCATGATTTTTAATGAATTTACAGATGTTGAGTCTGGCGATGACTGCTGCAATTACAGCGAGGTAAACACCTCTGCTGATGCTGAGTCTTCTGCTGAGGAACCGGAAATGCAGCCGGTGACTTGCAAGGGATGTAGTAGTTGGAGGGGAAGGCGCGACTCGTACAGAGCTGTCTGTGACCGTCCGCAGCCGCCCCATGCGCAGTACACGTGGTAAACCGCCGATACGATATGGCGATTATGAAATAGGTATGTACGCCAGCTCTTTATTTGAAAAAGCCACAAACATATGAAGAGGCAGTAGCATCATCAAATTCCTCTAAGTGAGCTATGAAGGTAGACTATGAGTCACTTATGGATATTAAGGTTTGGAAGCTAGTGCATTGACCTGCTGATGCTAATGTTGTGAAGTGTAAGTGGATATTAAGTATGAATTTAAAGTATGACACATTGGGTAATTCCGATAAATTTAAAGCTCGCTTTGGCTTGCGACTTTATGCAGAGGAAATGTTTAGGCTACTCTGATATTGTTTCACCCGTGGTGCGTCATTTGACCAAGCGTATTTTGTTTTCCTTGACATATCAATAATTAGATATGTCTATGGAACATAATGTGGACGTGACGGATTTTTGAATGACGATCTAATTGAAGGTTTTACATAAACAACCGCAAGGTTTTGTTTGTAAATTGGAGAAATGTATGTATGTATGCTGTATGCTATTCAAGAGTATATATGGACTTAAGCAAGCAAGTCGCATGTGGAATCTGAAAGTGAAAAGCTTGTTGTTGAAGAATGGATTTGTCCAAAGCAAGTGTGAGCCCTGTGTGTATGTGAAAAGGAATAATAGGGACCTCACTATCATTGCTCTCTACGTTGACGATTTTTATATTTTCTCAACATGTGATACACAGAACTTGTTTAGCTTATTAAGTACAAATTTCAGTGTCAAGCATCTTAGTTCATTAACAAATTGTTTAAGTATAGGTACATGTGATTAGAAATAAGAATGTTTTGACCTTGGATCAATCTGAAATATACTTATATTGTTATAATGTTATATTGAAAGGTTACTTAAACGTTTTTATATGTTAAGACTAAGCAATGTTTCTACACCTATGATTGTAATAGTTAACTCAAAAGGACAAATAGTGAACCTTTAAATGATAATGTATATCAGTTCAGACAACTTATAGGCTGTTTAATGTATTTGTCGGTATGCACAAGGCCTGATATAGCCTTGAGCTGTAGTCAGCTTAGCCAGTATTTAACTACTTTTGATAAAAGTCATTGGATAGCTGCTTAACGAGTTCTGCAATACTTGGTTGGTACTATCAATTTAAGACTTTGTTTCTGTAAAAGTGATTGTTTTTAATATAACTGTTTATACAGATGCTGACTTGGCAAATGATAGGTGTTATAGGAAATTATATACTTACCTACAGGCTTTGTTGTTAAGATAGGTAACAATGCAGTTAGCTGGGAGTCTAGAAAACAATGTTGTGTGGCTTTATCCAGCACTGAGGCGGAATATATAGCCATAAGTAATGTATGCAAAGATATCTGTTTTGTTAGGAGTTTCTTGTGAGAACTTGTTGACAAAACTAATTTTGAAGTATACAATAACAACCAAACTGCTCAGAAATTGTTACTAGTAAAATAATAGTCACACGAAAGAACAAAACATATAAATTTGCGCTACCATTTTGTTAAAGACTTTGTACAAAACGGTTTAATGAGTGTAAAATGCTTAACCAACATCCAAGATGGTAGCAGATGTGTTAACAAAGCTATTGTGTAGTGTCAATTGAATGTAATAAGTGTAAACTAGTTGTTTTTAAGAATAAGGGTTCGCAATTCAATATATATGTGTCTTGTATGTATATTGTCTCAGTATATTATGTACAAATAATTATAGCCCTTGCTTTATCCGATGTAGACCATAAGGAGGAGTGTTGAAATTGTCTATGATCTACATCGACTTTATGATCTTTGACATGTTAACTTGACATTGACATCTGTCCTGTCATTCCTTTAATTATAACCTTCGATTGTGTTCGTCCCATAAATATAAATTGATTTCTTTTTATCTTAAATGTTAAATCTAATTGCATCGTAATTTAAATGTGACGCTGATGACTTACTATTTATTTTATAATGAAATAAAGAGGCATCGTTGGAAATCCAAGACTTTATTTTGTCTCTTCTGCGATGACACGCGAGCAAGCCTGCGCATCATACTCTTCAACATGAAGGGCATTCCATATCCTCGGTTGGAATTAGATACGAGGAAGCAAATCGTAATTTTCTTCCCGAAAGCTGACTTTTACTTAAATTAATGCTACTTACTGTAAGATTACAACAGGGTAACAAAATTATGACATAAATCCGACGGCCATAACAGAATTGCTCGTGTTTCACTACCTCCATTTTGCTCTTTATGGAGAAATACTAAACTCGAAATGATTTACGTCTGGAGCAGAAGTAATGAGATTGCAGAGAGATGTGTTGTGTAAACAATCTGACGACCCTTTCAGCCAATTTTATCGTACAATTGCTCCATTTCATTTTATGGTTATTTTAACATAACAAAATTGCTTAAATTTTTCGAACGCTATAAGTATTATTTGTAAATATGACGATTTACAATAATTATGGTTCTTAGCGGTTTTGATAGCTTAATATATCCTTCCCCGGGATGTAAACTATCTTTGTACCAAACGTTAAAAGTATAGATAGGCTTGGCTCTTTGTTTGGGTGGATGAGGAAGACACATGGCCGTGTGTGAACTTTAAAAGTCAATATATACAATAAATACAATACGTCATGTCCAATAGTACAAACGTACAAGCCGATGGATGGATGATGCTTGGTCTTGATAATCAAGCTTAGTAGGTACTGAGCAATGATGTCTAGGTTGGAGCATGCTTGCCTAGGTGTCTATTTACTCTTACCTTGAAGGGAATAGTCAGAATTCTACACTATGTTAAAATATCCGAATCATCATTATCATCATGATCAGACCATCGCCGGCTCACTACAGAGCACGGGTCTTCTGAGTAAAAAGGGTTTGGCCATAGTCTACCACGCTGACCAAGTGCGGATTCACACACCTTTGAGAACATTATGAAGAACTCTCAGGCATGCAGGTTTCCTCACAATGTTTTCCTTCACCGTTAATGCAAGTGCAATTTAATTACATAAAAATACCTGAATATCACGAAGTAACTGATTTTTGGGGTTACTAAAATTAGCAATTAGTATTATCTGTACTCCTCGGAACGCACGTTACGCGGTCTGTTCGACTGTTATCAGCAACAACTAACGATCATCGTTAACCCTAACTCCCTTTTAATTTTCAGACAATGTACAGAAACGACCTCTCAACTCCTTATCATAACAGAAGGTTAACGTTACTAAAATTTAGAGTTTCAAAATTCGGCCAGACAATAGCAATACGGAAAATTATTCTACTTATAGATACTATTTTGATAAAACAACCCGTAAAACCATTCCACTGAGCGCAATAGCATTTCGGTCTTGGGTCTACCAAATATAGTGATATTTGGTTGGCCCACGACCGAAATCTAGGTACCTACGTTTTTATCTTTCGAAAATAATCATTTATTAGGTATAGTCTGCGACAGGTTGAGATGGCAATCGGGGTATGAGGTGGGAGGACGCCCTGCACACCCGCACGTCACTCGCGCTATCCCGCACCGGGTTAGCGCGGGGCTGTGTGGATGACGTCCCCACCCCGATAAAAATAAAAAATAAAAAATTACAAAATATAAACAAAAAACCGGCCAAGTGCGAGTCAGGCTCGCGCAATGAGGGTTCCGTACTACAGTCCTATTTTTTCAACATTTTGCACGATAATTCAAAAACTATGATGCATAAAAATAAATAAAAATCTGTTTTAGAATTTACAAGTGAAGACCTTTCATATGATACCCCACTTGATATAGTCACTCACTTCGAAAGTTGAAAATACTAATTATCAGTAACCACAATTTAATTTTTTTTGTGTGATCTAACCCTAAATTCACGGTTTTCAGATTTTTCCCCAAATTTCAGCTATAAGATCTACCTACCTGCCAAATTTCATGATTCTAGGTCAACGGGAAGTACCCTGTAGGTTTCTGGGCAGACAGACAGACAGATAGACAGACAGACAGACGGAACCCTAAAAATCATTTAAAAAACACAAAATATTAAAAAAAAAGAGTAAAAAAATCATTAAAAAACAATAAATTAATGATAAAAAATAGGTATGTATTAAAAAGATAATAATAAAGAAAATATTGAAAATAAACAATATGTAATTATAAAAAATACCTATATAAAAATTTAAAATATTTAAATAAAAAACTACTAAAAAATAAAAATCAATAATGTATTAAAAAAAGATAAAATAAAATAAAAGCAAAAATAAAAATAGGTATAAGTCAGAATATGATCCAACGGGCTCTTAATTGCCACCATAGACATAACTTCACTCATTGAGCCGGCACAGATTAGTCGGAATGATGGCAAGAGACCTGATGGATTGACGCTGGTTCCCTCGGATGGGCGCTAATGTGGGACGCAACTTGCGTTGCCACATTGGCCCCGTGTCATATCAGAGAGACAGCATCAAGACCGGAAGCCGCAGCAGAAATAGCTGAAAACGGCAAGCGGCGCAAGTATGCCTCTCTATTATCGAGAGTTACATTTTTGTTCCGTTGAGACCCTGGAGCCATTAATAGCTTCATCTGGTGACAGGGTTGGCTCATTTTTTGCGCAACGGATCAGCCTGGCTGTCCAGCGCGGAAATGCAGCCAGTATTCTTGGCACCATTCCACGCGGAATGTTTTACAAGTATCGTAGTACAAGTTTCGTTTACAATATTTACTGTCTGTACAACAATAACTTTTTGTTTTATGTTTTTGGTTTAAGTTTCGTTTACAATATTTACTGTCTGTGCAATAATAACTTTTTGATTTATGTTTGTTGTAAACCTTGTTGTTGTTGTACCTTGGTGTAAACGCGTTGCTAGATATATTTTAACCGCTCTTCTAGCAAGCTGATTGATATTCGCTGTTTCACCTAGTCCACACTCCACACCACTCTAAAATTTTGGTAAGGAACCCATAGAAGCGACCTAGCAGTAACTATTAAACCTGTCATTTAGCATTGAATAGGGTTGCAATTTTATCACACACTGGACAGTCGGCAGTCGCAAAGTATTACAATATAACCTGAACAAACGGACCCGCGCAAGGGGGACGTTGGATTCATATATAAAGCCACAAATTCTTGGGTCGCCCTGGGGAGAATTAATAGCGCTGCTCCGCTGACCCAAATGTTTGTAGTGTGAAAATGATATATCCTTTTATATAACTTATTCCCACAATCGCGTCATCAATTTCTAATTTTTTTGAACCATGAGCAGCAGAGTGAACTAGAGTGAGTGAGCTCTCGGTTTGATCCTCAATCGACATATTCTGTCAAATATTTCAACACTAAGTGTGACATTAATCAATAAAACTTTGCTCATAAGAATTATTATTTCCTACATCCATACTTTGGCCAGCCACAATGGCTCAAGTCACGTACCTAGTCGTGTCATGCCTACTGCGTTTGACGCCTGCCAGTGTAGGTGAAGCCTCGAGGGTTTGTTACAAGTTTCACTGATGTAAAATGTGACCATAGCCACTCATAACGCTACCTTTTCATTCTAAATGGAAATACCTAAATCTATACTTACTAATAAATAAAATTGAACTGTATGTCTGTAATTCTTAAATAACTACCTCAAATTAAGCTCATATGGTTATTTGAACTATACAATAACTGAATCACACGTTTTTAAAATTTTTGTCTGTCTGTATGTCTATTTGAACGGGTTAATCTTCGGAACGGCTGGCGGTACACAGATACCTTGCATGTTGGGCTACTTTTCGTCCTGGAAAATCAAAAGTTCTCACGGGATTTTTACAAGCACGCACGAAATCCACGCAGGCGAAGCCGCGGGTATCAGCTAGTTTTACATAAATTTTACAATTTTTGTTCCGTTTGCTGTGAAGACCTGGGGCCATGGAGTCTTAGTGCTAAAAAAATTTACGATACATGTCACCGCGATTAATAGCCTCATCTGGTGACAGAAGGGCTGGCTCATTTTTGGATCAGATCAGCGCGGAAATGCAGCCAGTGCCCAGTATTCTTGATACCATTCCACGCGGGCATGATTTTTATGCTAATTAATTAGATAAGGCTAGCTTTAATTTTTATTGCAATATTTTTAAAAAACACGTCTTGTTTGGTTTGGACATAAACGATTTGGACGAGCAAAAAAAGGACCAGACGAGCTAGAAAATTATCTTTACTAATTTTGTACAACATAATATTATTTTAACTTTTAAGTACTGGGGGGTGGCTCTATCGTCAGTGGGTAAAGCTTAGAAATCAAAGCTTAGAATCGTCGTGGTCTTTACCGGTAAAGTTCCACAGCTGGACATTTTTCGCGACTCACGCCCACGCGATAGGAATCGGTGTCGTCATCAATGACTACACCATTGTCTCTCGTGGTCGTCGCCCAAGCAAAACTTTGGAAAATTGTACAGTAGTCGGTAATAATTAAAATACTCGCTCAAAAGTTAGTATACTAGATTGGACAGCAGAAAACCAGTTCATAACAAAACTTTGCGGTTTTAGCTGTTTGTGCTATTTAACTGTCAACGAAGTCAGATTCCGAGGCGGAAATGAGCTTGCCTGAACTTTGGTACCTACCTATTTATTAAGTACAATTATTAAACGGATTATTATCTAACTATTATATTATGTAACGGATATTATTGGGGTTTTTGGGAATCATTTTATACCCGTGTTTTATACTGATAAAACTTATAAGCCGCAAACCCCGTAGGAAAGGGACATGACATTCTAAATAAGTACAGATTTTTCAGTAAGAAAATAGTTTTTCTAAGTTCTTTCTGGTTTAATATAATTGTGAGATACAAACTTTTACGTAGAAAAAAAATATTACCTACTCAGAAAATAAATTAAGCGTTTTGGATTACCTACTAGGTATTTTATTTCAGTTTACATAAAATAACTTCTCTCATTACGCGCGTCTCCAAATAAAATTCCTCAAAGTTAAATTACGAAATGAGAAAATGATTGGCAAGAAACAGAAAACAATCTTCTTTGATAAAATATTTACTTATATATACTTACCTATCGCAGGGACGCCTAAACGTAACCTACTGAATTGAAGCTACTTCAGTCGTGAACGCTTTGAGAAGGTACGGGCACAATTAAGTAATGCTTCTAGGTAGAAAGTAGATGCCACTCGTTGCACATAAATATTAGGTAGGTGCCTAAAAAGAAACAACCTTTAACTAAACAAGGAGGAAATTCGTTACGTAACTGGCTACATTTTCTCTAATAATTATTTATTTGAAAAAAGCATTATCATGATCATCTCATCACCAGCCCACTACAGCTAAGCACGGGTCTCCTCTCAGAATAAGAAGGGCTTAGTCATATTCAGCCACGCTGGCCCAGTGCGGTGTCTTCACACACCTTTGAGAACAAGAACTCCCAGGTTTCCTCACGATGTTTTCCTAAATAAAATCAAGTGATATTTAATTGCTTAAAATGCACTCCATTAAACAAACTCCGAAGAGTCCTGAAAAGGGTTTATTCCGGATTTCCATTGATTTAAATTCAAACTTACGGATTTTAAAACGCACCGCAACTCGCCGCACCGCAGTGCGCGCTCTCTCTTAGCCCTTGACTGCAAACTCACCTGGTGGAGTGATGATGTAGTCTAAGATGGAAACGGGATAACCTGGAAGGGATATGGCAATTTTTCACTAAGCCCGCACCCCTTTCGTTTCTACACGGCATCGTACCGAAACGCTAAATCACTTTGGCAGCACGGCTTTGCCGGTAGGATGGTAACTGGCCACAGCCGGCCAGAGTAAACAAGAATAGCATAAGATTGTGGATTGTGGACAAGAATCTTGTGCTCATCCCTAACATTTGCGGAGATTCTTGAGCCCGGAGTTCTTCCTTCGTTTGCTAGGTTTTCAGCTTAGATTTTTCCTTGGATGATAAGTTACAAACTTACAACAGTAATTAATTCTTTTATACTTACTTCTCTCTTAATTTTTGAAACCTAACTCAATAGGCAATATCTACAATATTATAAAAACGTTCATTTTAATACTGTGCGGAACGAAGAGGAAAATTCAATTAAACCTCTAGATTGGTCGTTAAGATTACAAAGCCACTGAAGCGTTGCCGTTCACGAGATGAAATACTAGCAAAGTAATATTACCTGAAGAAAAATAATGAAAATGACGGTTACCTCTTACTTACCCAATAACCACAATTCCATTTTCAGAAATTCATAGGAAGTTTTCAATTTGAATTATATTATTTAATAAATTTTTCCAAGATTTTTTTTTCCACTTTTATAACAATTTGACAGGACAGCAAAACTGATAGGTATTTTTTAAGGGTTGATACGTAGCGAAACCAATAATTAAGCTATGGGTTGATACTATTTAATTTTCAGTAAGTTATTTGACAAATTGCAAAGTGATTGAACCATTTAAGACGTGAATATTTACATTGCAATAGTACTTACTAATAAATGAATTACATAAATGATTTGAATTATTGTTTCACCGTTTAAGCTATTTAATATAAATGATACTTTCTATCACCTCACAAACTATGAACGTATCAATTAAATTAGAATGTTAAATGGGACACAAATTTTGTTGATTTAAATATGACCCAATCCATTCTCGCTAATTATAAATAATAATTAATCTCTCACAGGTCTGCAAGCTGCATGTGTCGTGATACAATGGTAGCCATGGAGATGTGTTGCTAACAAATGATAAATTATTCCATTGATATGTTACGTTGATGTTACATGACATATAAAGTACGTACCTACTCACTAATGAGTAAGAGCTAGCTCGCACCACGGTAAATTTCTGTACGTTTTTCCCCCTCAAAATCTGTGAACTATACATAGAAAGCACGCGCACTGTGGAATTAATTCTGCACCAGATTTTGATACATTTAAATTTAAATTTACGGATTTTAAAACGCACCGCAACTTACCGCACGGTGGTGCGCGCTAGCTCTAGACAAATGATACAAAACGCACGAGAATAGAAGAGGTAAAAATGCGAATGTATTTATCACTTGAGACGCGTATGTAATTGTTACTTATTTAATATGTTATGTGTATATCACTATACAAGGTGCTAGATAATGTCAGTAGGAACCCGGCAAGTTGAGATTAGTACAAATGTGTAGATGTACCAAAAAAATAATGAGCTACGTAACGTGATATCCGTGGGAGATATGAGGACTTGAAAAATTTGTTTAGAACTCCGATGTATAAGCCCTGCAAGCAGCTGATCGCGGAAATGAACTCGTAAAAAACTTCTGTGAACTCGAATGACCGTTTGCACGTTTGTCGAGTAGCAGATACA
Organism: Maniola hyperantus; assembly: GCF_902806685.2. NCBI lineage: Eukaryota > Metazoa > Arthropoda > Insecta > Lepidoptera > Nymphalidae > Maniola > Maniola hyperantus. The sequence goes on along the minus strand of NC_048539.1, from coordinate 9,769,376 downwards.
ACGAAATTATCTATGGCATTAACTCGAGCATTTGGTACTAGGTACTATTTGGTACATAGTCATTAAGTAGGTACATAGTAAATACCTTATTTGTCATGTTACATGATTTATCAAATACGCTGTATAATATTATCCTCTCTAGTTTTTAGGGCTCCATAGGTACCTAAAGCCCAATTAATGTCACTGCCGTCTGTCTGTCTGTCGGTCCGCGTGCCATAGGTTTCGTGGAGTAAAAAGAGTAAATGAGTTACAGACCTGAAATTTTGGTAGGTATTTGGTGGAGAATGTTGACCCAAAATCGAATATTGAACTAGAAATTCAATTAAATCATTTTTCAGGGAAAGGGCTGCCGCCTGCCATACATGAAAAAGGAGTGGATTTTTTTTTTTTATTACCCTAGCATGTGGGATATTATCAGTGGTATCACTGTCTAAAAGATTTCTTTCTAAAAGTATTCATTGAGTAGAGTACGAATATATTTATTATTATTATTTTTATCTTAAAAAATAAAGAAATGGGGGGATGTCTTTTTCAGTTTTAGTCCATTTTTGTGACGGTGTTTATGTCAAAAAGTAAACTACTTAGTTAGGAATATGAAATTTCGGTAAGTAAAAGTATGCAATATTATGTACCATATTACTGTATTTAAACAACTAATATTGAAAAAACAATTCATATAGTAGTTTCTAAATTGAACATTTGAAAACAAATGAACATTTTTGGGTTTTTCTTTCACGGTTGGTTGCGATGTCTGGCTTGGAAATGAAATATTTCTTACACCCAAAATAATTATGTTGTTCATGGAACCGTAAAAGAGCGAGGCCTGACTCGCACTTGGCCGGTATTTTTATTATTAAGCAAAATTATAAGCGATCAATTTTTGAAATATTTACCTAAATAAGGAGACGGATGTAAAACAAATTAAAGCACGTTCGGTTCTGGCAATAAATAGAGCGTGGGTCGTTAGTGAGGACGTACGCTGAGCCGAATCTCGTTGTAGGAAATTGATGCTCGCCGCATAGCCTAGCATAGGCACTCAGTTCGCAAATATATTACACCGAAAAGGAAATAGGATCCTAAACTTCTATCCTTATTAACTTTATTGCTAACAAGTTCTATTTACCTATTACGAGTGTACGTACAACGTTTGTTTGATACAACTTGTGTAATTTTTGCTTTTTGGGGTTAATAAAATTGTCATAAGCCTTCTTTTAATACATATATCGTATACATCGATGATCGTAAATCGTAATAAGAAAGTTACAGTTTTTAAGTATTATACCTTAACTAAACCAAAGAATCGAATAAGTATACCAAGGTATTTATGTAAAACTTAAATGACGATGTTGAAGTAAAAGGAAAAAAGTTTTATACTTAAGTATAGGCATTACGAAGTTCCATCCAATTAAGTGAATAATTTTGAGGGAAAGTATTATTCCGCAACCAGGAGGAGTGGTCCAAAACTTTATGGCGATCAAAAAATTGGGTGAGTCTACTACAAAAATAATAAAAAAAATCATCATCATCATCATGATCAACCGATCGCTGACTCACTACTAAGAACTGGCCTTTTCTCAGAATTAGAAGAGTTTAGCCGTAGTACCACGCTAGCTATGTGCAGATTGGCAGACTGAATAAAGAACATATTGATCAACAACTTATTGTTGACTGATTGGTATTAAGCGATAAGACCGCCAAATTGTACCTGCAGTTTCTCACTGTAGGTAGTATAATATTTCCATCGAATTGAGTAAACAAACAGTTTATTGGGTAAATTGACCCCGACAAAGTGGCCAACTGACCACTTCGCACAAGTAGATATATAATTAAAAAGTTAAAAACACGACTGTATTGCCATATTGAATTAAAAAAGTAAGATAACTATACGAAGTAATGTATCATATGAAAGGGCTTTACGTGTATATTCTTAAACATATTTTTATTTATTTCTATGCATAGTCTTTGATTTATCATGCAAAATGTCAAAAAAAATACCCGAGTGCAGAACCGTCGGTGCGCGAGTGTTACTCGCACTTGACCGGGTTTTTTTATTTTACTCTAAGTTAAAGCGGCTGTTCTGGACACACCCCCCTATGTGTGATTGACGCAGTGTAGAATTACCCGACTACCTACTATATTATTAAGCTAAATAATTGTCCTCTCTCTATCTCTCTTACCCCATAATTGTTAAATCACAGTTAACTACGTTTAAATAATTTATTCAAATAAACTCTTGAGTCTTGGTCTGGTAAAGGTTACAATAAAAAGAAAATGCTACGTCCAAAAATTACAGTTTAGGTACACTCGCTACTCTCTATTGGAGCCCAGGATGTTTGCTAAATACAAAGAAATAGCGAAAGAAGAAATTCACAAAACGTTGAAATTATGCAACTTTTGTACGCGAAAGCTAGGTATTTCTTTTATCGACGAACAGCCAACTGTGATGCTTTGGAAAGTGTGGAACCAACTGTGGCTTATTGGCTCAGCAATTGTATTGTTCTTAAAAGTGAGTGGTCAAGTAAACTGCGTTGTTAACAAACTGGCCACTTCATCTTCAGTGGAGGATTTTGTAGCCAGCTTACATATTGTTGGATATGATACCATGAGTAAGTTTTATGAAAATCCAAGATAAAATAATGGATAGAAAGATTTATATTATACTTATAGATTGTACCTAAATCTTTATTTTACTTTACTTTTATCTTTTTACGTCACGGCAAATAATAATTTATAGTTACGTTTGATTTAAGGTTTCGGTAAACTGTTAACTATATGGTGGACAAAGGATATTTTCCGTAGTCTTCTGATAAAGTTGGAAGACTTATGGCCAACATCTGAGCAAGACGAGGATGCAGTTGAAATCAAGAATGAAAAACTCTCGCGGTTACGGGTCATACAATTCTGTAAATAATTTTATTATTTCCCTTCAAATTGTCCTTCGTTAGTTCTGTGAAATGTGTGTCCATAATATTTTTATCATCGAACCGTTTTCTGTGTCCCTTTGATAATGTTTATTATGATTATAATTTTATTCCCCCTTAGAGTTGCCCTTACAATTAGGACATTATTGCAGGGTACGCATTTTGGAATATACTGGGAGTTTGGTTGTACAACTTGACTCCAGTTGTGATATACATATACCACAAAATTCAAGGAGGACCTGCTCATTTAGGCTACATCTGGCACTTATCTTATCCCTTTGATAAGTCGCAGCCCGTATACCACGAACTTGCCTTTGCCTTTGAAATGTACTCAGGTAATAATAGCTTCATTATAGACTTCAAAATCTTCTTGTACTTAGAATAGGCTAATGTGACAGGCTGTCTCCTTAATGAATATAAAATTGAAAACTCAGGGATCATTAAAATCTTAAAAGGACTATACTTGCCAATACAAATATAATAATATAACTATAACCTGGAAAACCTACTGGTTTTTAATAATCTGCTCGTGCAGTTAAGATCGATGGCACAGGGAGTTTACCTGATAGCGTACATACTGTCCAATAAAGAAGAGTGGCAAAGGTACCGGCAGATGTTTAGGGCCATAATGAGGCGGAGAAAAAGAAGAGAGAGAAGAATTACAACGTCAGAATGAAGTATGTAATTCTATGTAACGGGGTCACCCTGACACCTGACACCCCGTGTATTGAAATACACGCGGAACTTGACTCCGAGAAAGTCGTATACGACCTACCAGCGGCAGAAGTCTGTAGGAATTCATCAGTTCCCCAAAACTTCACCAGACATGTCATTTTTTTTAGGTGTGGTATCAGTTTGGTCTATGCTGGGTTCAGATATCCTGTTCATGACTATGGCCAGTCACATAAGCATGCTGCTTCGATTATTGCAATTTAAGATACGTCGTCTAGCAGTAGACAATAGTGACAGTAATAATTATCAGCGGGTAGACTGCTTTGACGACATTGTGGGAGTTATTAAAATACATCAAAGACTTATCACGTAAGCTTATTTTTTAGCGTTAGCAACCACCAAATGGTAAAATTATCCACAACATTATAAATAGCCAGTGAAATATATCAGTAGGTACTAAGTGATGTCCAGAACTTCGTCCGCGTGCATTTAGATTTTTTAATCCTGTGGAAACTGTGATTTTCCGGGATAAAAAGTATCCTATATCCATCTCTGGGATGAAAGCTTGTACCAAATAGATCCTGTCCGAGACTTTGTCCACGTGCTTTTTTAAGACTCACAAGGGAGCTCTTTAACTTTTCAGGTTATAAAATAGTCTATGTCCATCTCCAAAATCTAAGTTTTCCTTGTACATTTCGTCAAAATCGGTGAGAAGCTATGGCAGACTGACAGACAGAGAGACTTTCGCATTTATAATATTACATTAAGTAAGTAGTATGGATAGTATGGATACTTAGGTAGTAAGTAGCACTCACTAATAATAAAGTAAAAATATTTTTTAGATACGGAAATGATTTAAAAGATGCCTTTTCCGTCGTATTTTTAATCAACGTCTTGTTAAGCTCCGTTAACATCTGCTGCGTTGTTTTCAATATCGTAAGTTATTTTCTTCTATCCCTCAGCAATTTTATAAAATTAAAAGAATTTTTAAACGAATTTTACTTTTTCACACAGCTTTTAGATCCGTGGATGGCGATGAGTAATAAGTTTTTCCTTGGAGCAGCGTTAACTCAAGTTGGCATTCTCTGTTGGTACGCTGACGATATTTTCACTTCAGTAAGTAAATTATTATATTATTAAGGCCGAGTCACATGACTCTGAAACGTTAAAGGTCTGACCTCCCGAATATGAGACGAACCTATGTCCTAACCATTAGGCTATCACGGCTTATAATTGTATATATAGTTTACGATATTGTATTTTTCATGGCCCGTCGCATCCGCAGAGCTCAGGGATTGCGGATGCAGTTTATGAGAGTGGATGGTACAGCAGCAACATACGATGTCAACGCACTTTGATGATACTGCTGCAAAGGTTATATCCATATTAATATTGTAAATGCGAAAGTGTGTCTGTCTGTCTCTGTCTATCTGTCTCCTAGCTTTTCACGGCCCAACAGTTTAACCGATTTTGACGAAGTTTGGTACAGAGTTAACTTACATCCGGGGTAGGACATAGGCTATACTTTTTATCCCGGAAAAAAGTCCAACTAAAAGAAAAAAGGACCAAGTCGCGGGCATCAGCTAGTTGTAAATATTAAGAGTTTGTTCTACACGCTGGCCGCCCCGCAGGAAGCACCCGCTCCCACCTGGGCCGCAGACTTAACTCTGCACTGTGTCTAGTCATGGTTTTTTAAGTTTCATGTTCCCAATCTCAGCTAATTGATGTTAGTAAAGTGGTCCTAAATACATGTTTTCATATTTTCAGATCCCAAAAACCACTCTACTTTACAGCGTACAAATTTAGTTCTATCACGATGTCGACATACAGTTCTGTTAGTATCTATTTTTTTAATTATTAGTGTAGGTACATCGTTATTTATATGATAGTTAAAACTAAATTTTATTTTATTTTATTTATTTTTTGCAATTAACAGCGATATATACCTACAATATAATTTTACATAATAACAGACTGAAAATCTGTTTGTTTCAGATTCTCACAAGCTCTTACTCCTATTTCACGTTGCTATATACTGTTTATCGAAGCGATTAGTCGCTAATAGTTAGTAGTAGGCACCTAATTTGTTAGCAGTAGGTAGATCATCCAGTCGTGTATTCTTAAATAATTTTATGCAAAACCTTTTATTGTATTACGTAACCTACCTGTAATTAAAAATGAATACCATAAGTAAATGAAATTAATAAAAATAAAACGACAATCGTCTAGTAATTTTGTTTTGCGATTGAGAACAAAGCTAGTTTAGAAATAAAATGCAAATTTTAATTAAGTATATTTTAACAATAAAATGAATCATGAAATACGTTTTACGTCAAATAAGAGAACTACTTGCGTAGAATGTATTACGTGCCAACGGTAATTTAATTTCTACTTTTAAAAATGTGCATTTGTAGGATTTTGATGTTCTTTATATATGAAGGTAAGATTTAATTTGAATTTTCGTCAACACTAAGAGCGGTTACGCACTCATCCGATCCGAATCCGTAAAAAAAATACGGGTATAAAAATCGGACCGAATTCGGATATTGCTTACTCACTAATCCAATCTCTGATCCAAATCCAAGCTATTCAGTGAACATCTTTGACATATCTACGTCATATGTCCGATTTGAATCCGAGGCACATCCGAGGTATTCTCACGGATGGCACAGAGACATCGGATGAAAAAAGTCGGATGTAGTGCGTAAGCTACCATACAAATAGTTCTATGACGTTTCTTTGGAACGTATTTTCACGGATTCGGATCGGATGAGTGCCTAACCGCTCTAAAATATTTTTAACTTAATAGAGAAATATTTCTTTTAGCTTTCCCGCATTTGGTGTTCACGGAATCGTGTGGTGATATAATATGCTCCAATGTGTATGACCCGGTGTGCGGCGAAGCGACGGCCCTGGATGGACGTAAAGTGACTCAGAGATTCCAAAATATTTGCTATCTACGTCTGTTACAATGCCAGTTCATATTTACAGGTACCTATACTACCGAACGAAACGTTGAGATAATATTCTCCCACTTATGTTAAGTAGGGTTCATATAGAAATATACTGACTCTCTGGTCACTGGTGGTCATTATTCTAAGCTGACTGTACTACTTGACAGTGCATCCACATATGCGAATTTGCTTAAAGCAACGTGAATGTACCTACCCTACCCAACCTGTAGATCCGGCTTCGCACGGGTGTAACTTATTAATGACTAAAATGAGACGTATATTGAGATTTTCATACAAAAACACCATCCTTTCTGACTTTTCCGGTGGGTTTCCCAAAAATTTTCTTTCATATGAAAGATATGAATATTCTACTGTTATAGGACTTGAGCAGATTCCAGATGAATATTGCAATATAAGAAAGGGGGAAGTTTCTGTTATATCTGGCCGTCGAGTATATGACTTCAGCATCGTCGGGGCACACCAGGCCTGCAACCACACCTGCCCCACGTACTGTCTCGACACATACGACCCAGCGTGTGCACAGATCTGGTCCAGCAATATGCAGACCTACCACTATAGGCCGATGATAAACCATTGCCATATAGATATGTTCTCGTGTGTTGTTGGAGTCAGTAAGTTGAAAAGTTTTTGCTTAGTTTTTCTACGTATCGCTGAATGGATTTTATATCTGTATCAATACAGCAGTATGTCATTATTCTCAACCGATAGACGTCAACTGCTGGAAATAGGTCTCTTATAGAGACTTCCAAATGCCACAGTCTTGGGCCGCCTGGATTTAACAGCTCCTTGCGACTCGTTGATGTTGTCGGTCCACCTAGTGGGGAGTCTTCCAACGCTACTCTGGCACATTGGAAGTCCAACGTCTATCGGTTTTTTGAAGTATGTGCTGTATCCATTCACCTCTTCGACTTCGCAACCCGTTGAGCTATGTTGGTTGCTCTGGTTCTCCTACGGTTCTCCTCATTTCTGATTTGATCACGTGGAGAAACTACAAGCACAGCTTTCTTTATCGTGTAGATACAGCAGTACTGCACTACAAGTTTCTGCAATACGTACAAGACCTAGGTACATAATTATACTTACACTGATTACCAAACTAGAGAATATTCAAATATCTCTACCTCAGGAGTCATATAGTAGGCCTTTTCGTGTGATATTTGGAAACACTAAAATACTGACTAGAAAACAATATTGTACTTACTTCTTTCAGATGTCACTATTCAGCCGCTGATCGGAAAATGTTACAAAAACCCTTCCGCCATAAACTTTATGTTTAACATCGCATCACTGAAAACACTCAAACTTCTCGACGAGCCTCCACCTCATCCAATCGCGCAAGGACGTAGTAGAAGAGCTTACTCGTACAACGTGGACGTAAACCAATTGCTTAAAAAGGAACTAAAGCGATTCGTAAAGACACTAACGACTAATATAAAAGCACTTACTTAATTGAATTTAAACCAGAATCCCTAGTGTAAATTTTCAACTTAAATAACGTGACGTTAGTGTTGCGGTAACATCATTTAATTTAGTTAGTTTCCCGAGCGTGCTCCCATACAACTGTAGTTTTGTTCTCATTTGAATACTATCCAATCAAACTCAATGTAGACAGGTTCTTGAAATAAATATCTGTGTCTGTGGTTTACCAGCTGATGTCCATAAAAATGTGTAGTTTCAAATTTACATTGCCTCAAAGACTTTGTAAGTATACAATTCTTTGGGTACAGTAAACCTGTGTTAGGTACCTACATGAATATTCAAATGAGCATTAACATACACTACATTTGTTTGGAGCGCACTACGAATAAACTCCTCTTAGGTAGTATCGACGAAGAAACATTATGATTTGACCCCTACTAAGTATTTTGTCAGATTTACTTTGGTACCTATAGCTCCGATGTTAGGTTTTTAACTTGAAATCTAACTCGGGGTCAACCTTAAACTTTAATATTATGTATTGGGCGTCTGGCAGGGGCTTGCTACGATACTAATCTGGTGTCTGGCAATGCATGACGTGATTTCTTATACTATTCTGAAGAAAATATAAAAAAAAATTGACTTTATACTTTGATGTAAGATTTTTTACACCTTTATTACCTGTTATCTCCCAAAGCCACGAAGTGCAAACTTCAAAGTCGCTGATCGTTCCTTCCGGTGTTGGGGACAATACGCAGAGAAACATTCAGCTTTTATAAAATAACAAGGATCTGGCCCTCGCTGGCTCTCTCTACTATGTCACTCTCCAGGTCTAAACCATATTCATGCAAAAAATCACACCAATTGTTTCTCCATTGTGGCGTGATTGAGGACAAACCAATAAACTAATAGATATGATTTCGCATAATTATAATATGGGTAGTGATTAGGTAACATATAATAGTACGGTATAATAACATTGTAAATTGAAAAATTAAAAAGAGCAACCGCCGAGTTTCTTGCTGGTTCTTCTCGGTAGGAACGGCATTCCGAACCAGTGGTAAATTAAACCTGACTATTCATAAGCACTTTTAAAAAGTTTACATGAATAAAAAAACATTCTATTCTATTCTATTCTAACATAAGAGTTGAGTCATATGTATACCTATTCATATTAATAAATAATAATAATATGACTGCGTGTGCTTGTAATTAATAATTAATAATAATAATTTATCGTACAAAATATCGAAAAAAATACGACTGTAGTACGGAACCCTCGGTGCGCGGGTCTCACTCGCACTTGGCTTGGTTTTTGGTAGCATTGTGTAACAGACTATTTTCTTTTTCATATCATCAATACGTACGTATACATAAAGACGTCGGGCGTGTTTCTATCCTTATGTCCTCGACATTCCATCTGCACACACGAAACGTTTTGCGTCATCATTCCTCACGCACGGTTTGGAATACTCTTCCGCGATCTGTGTTTCCTACCAATTACAATCCGGGTATCTTTAAAATAACAGTGGATTTAAGCATCTTCTAGATAAATGCGTCACGTCTTAGGCCACATCATCACTATCCATCAGGTGTGATTATAGTAAGCGTGTGCCTATAGAGAATAAAAAAAAGTCCCAACTCACTGACTGACTCATCAACGCCCAGCCAAAACCCTTGGACCTAGAAAGGTTGTCTTTACAATAATAAATGAGGAGTTTTGCTGGATTTTTCAAACTTACCTCGGGAACGAGGCCACGGGCAGTCACTAGTGAATGAATAAAAATCGTAGTCATTATTTAAATGTACCAATTTACGCGCTCCTATTTTAGGTGAAAACGTGCCTTTTTTCTAAACAATGTGTAAACAACGCAACTTTGGCATAATTGGATGATTCAGGAACGGAGCTTTCAAAAGAAAAAGAAACGAATTTACATTTTCCACATACATGAAATTATTTTCTCTTCTCTCTTTAACATAGAAAATAGTTTCAAAGTTGTGCCTTTTGGGGTGGAGACCATGGGTTCGTGTGGCGAGGGTGCTAGATCCTTTTTAAGGGACCTGTCGTCCTGTCTCGTGGAATCCACGGGAGACCGGAGGTCTGGCAGTTACCTCGGTCAGCATATTAGTCTGGCCATTCAAAGAGGCATCACAGCCAGCGTTCTGAGCACCCTGCCTCGTTACAGTGGTTTAGATTATATTTTTGATTTGTGATTTTAATTGTTATAGGCTTAATTCTACTAATAAATAAATTTCCATTTGTAAGCTATAGCATTGAAATAATTAAACTATAAAATATAATAAAAGTCTCTTCAATTTCATGGGTAGGTACAACCCCTTCAAATTCAAAAGACCTTTAAAATTTAAGAAGTCTCAATATTTAAGAACACCTTCATCTACGAAATTTTGGAATTGGTATTTTCAAACATTTAAATTTTGGCATTTTGCGTTTTTGGCGTTCCGCTTGTTTGGCAGGTATTTATACTTTCATTATCGCTAAACGCCTTTGGCTACTTTTGGCACCACTAATTATGGCATTTTTCGTTTTTGACTTTGTGCGTGTACTTAAACAAATTTTACTTGCTTTGACGCCAATTTGAAATTTATTTTCGAAATAACTCTATTACGAAATCTAATCCGTTCAATATAAACAACATTGTGTCGCGGTAGGTATTATTACTGTGGTCTCCATTTCATTATCCGCTCGGACATCGTTATTGAATTGTGTCTGTTCAATTTTCGCAGCTAAGTGGAAAATGCAATTATTGGTTGCGGCTTGTTAAATTTGTTTGACTTTTGTAGCAACAAGTTACTCTGGACTAAATTGTTATAACAACAAAATTAAGTTGGGTTGATTGTTCCCTTTAAAGCAGTTAAAGTTAAATAATATATACATTGTTATTGCATAATCTGAATTCCGCGATCTCTTTGTCTACACAACTAAGACTTCTTTCCAAAAAAAAAAATTAACTTGCCTACATAGATATAAAAGTTTTGGAATCTTATGGAGTATGAAGCAATTTGATTGTTTACATGAAGTATATTATAAATACAATTTTATTATTGTTAGTCAAAGTCAAAGTCAAATGATTTATGCAAAATAGGTAATAAATTACTCTTATTGATGGTCTGGTATGGTGTTAGATTTGTAAGATATAGCGGTGATAATTATTACCTCTTACGTTACGATTTAGGTTCTCCAGTGTTTTTAATAATTCAAAAAATATCAAATAGTAAGTTGACACAACTGCATCGCTACTGCTGACCGACTGCGCTGTCCGCGAGCAGCCGGCTATTACGGGTAGGTACACAGGGAAACCACACGGCATATGCGCATTTGGTTGGCAGTTGCAACTTGCAATGCAGTCGTATCAACTGCAAATTGCAATAAAACTGCATCCTATCTGCAGTTTTGCAGTCGCCTTGCAGTCCCAATGCAATCCGTCAATAAGTCTTAATAATAGGGCTTAGAGCACATTGCGATTCCTCTTTACTAAAAAGTTCCAAAATTTACTAAACCGAATGGTGTCGTAGTGCGAATTCGAGTCTGCCTTTCATTTTGATTCACCCAAAGTACAGTATATAAAGTACTTCCTATGAAACAAAAGCTTATAAAGATTCATAGTTCATCAAAGTCGTCTTCTCAAACGTTACAAAGTAAAATTTGTAAAGACGACTTTGCTGCATTCTGTCTTGAAACTAAATAATGAACGCCGTGTTCGTCTTTTGTGAAACATGGAAACTTTTTCTATTTTAGTTAGACAAGAAATCTAAATTCCTTTGGTTTTGATTGCGCAGTTCTGCGCCAGAAGTGATGTCTGGGCTAATATCTTCTACCGAATGCCTTTTGCCGTCTCAGCAAAATAGGTAAATCATATTTATCTTGAAATCCATCTCCCTTATTAAGATTAAGAGCTCTTGGAAATTTATAACGTTTAAAGGAAATATCAAATCATTATTAATAGCACTCGAGCCTCCCTACTTTACGAAGCTACTCTTATAGACGAACGTCGATCAGAGAGATAAAGCACACTCTCGACTTGGACACAAATTTAACGTTGTCATAACACAAAATTAAACAAAAAGTTAACGTGTAATTCTGATAAGACAATAGAAATGATTCCTGCTAACTAACCCAAACCCAACTAAACCAAACCCAAACTTTTTATTTATCGTAAACTAACCCAAATTCGTAATAAGTAAATAATTGAACTGTATTGAATTGCTTTGAATATCTAGACAGCTTGTTGCTGAGTTTGACAAAGCTGTGATAGCCTAGTGGTTAGGACGTCCGCCTTCTAATCGGAGGTCAGGGGTTCGATCCCGGGCACGTACCTCCAACTTTTCGGAGTTACGTGCGTTTTAAGTAATTATATATCACTTGCTTTAACGGTGAAGGATTAATCGTGAGGAAACCTGCATGCCTGATAGTTCTCCATAATGTTCTCAAAAGGTGTGTGAAGTCTACCAATCCGCACATGGCCAGCGTGGTAGACTATGGCCAAACCCTTCTCACTCTGAGAGGAGACCTGTGCTCTGCAGTGAGCCGGCGGTGGGTTGATCATGCACTTGATTATATTATAAGTATACTGATTTTCCAACATCCCAATATACTTAAGTGACCAATTGATATTTTAGCAGATGGGTGTCAAAAAATCTGTGTTCCTTGGTCCTTTAAAGAAAAATTACTATTGACTCATTATTCAAAAATCCAAACAAAATCTATTCTAAAATCAAATCCAAAAATTCATCTCAAGGGGGTATACTTCCTTTCCTTACTTTCAAAGATTTCCTATCTATAACACATTACAGAGGTTTAATCTATTGGATTTAAAATTTATTTAGTTTTTTTGTTAAATAGGTAGTTTAGCATTGAAAACATTTGAGATCACAATATTACAATTTCGCCGATGCTAACAAAAACGTACCAACTAACCCACACGACGCACAAAAATATTTCTTACATTAGATGTGTTGACCATCACTTAGAATTTAGATAATAAATGAATGTTATCGAGGGTCAACCTTTCCCAAGTCCACGTTAGGTATATCAAAAATCCCATTTATATTTGAATAGCAGTAACTTCTGAACGATCCTTTGACATTTCGTGCCAATATCCTCGAATCTGACCGAATATTGAAAGAGACAAAAATTATGATTCAAGGCATGAAATTCACATTTTATGTAATGGCTTTAAAATGTGGCTGTAATCGGTCGCTACGGATAATTTATTTCATGCATTGAATTTATCGGAAGACGTAGCAAGGAAGGCGGGTCCAGACTCCAGACGCGTATAATGTGTAAATTAAATGTATCTACTGCGGGTCTGGCATTGAGATTGAAATTTTCAATCCTAGTGCCAGGCCCGAATATGTGCGGAATTTATATTTGTTTACCTATTAATTATTATGATAGTAAGAATTATTATAATAAGGTATTATTATGCCTTTATATTAGCAAATTTAATCATAGCTGGCAATACAGCGTCTGACACAGACTCTCGAAAATTTTGGCTTTTCACATGACAATATTAGAAGATTTCAAGTGGCAGCGATGTTCTTATGTATGTATAACGCGTAAAATTTAACTCCTCACGCGCCATTTTAACTTTATGTATCAAATTTCATCTCAAAAGTACAATTTTAGTCCTTAACGCCGTGAACCTACTTACTTATTTTATACTTATACTTTTGACTTGACAGTTGACCCATAGAGTTATAATTGCACGTAAGGAGTCATTTTGTATGGTCCATATCTCTGCGTAATCGAATTAAAAAGTCCGACGGTGACGATTTATTTTCAGGCACTATTATTATTATATTTATCATCATCATCATCAGCGTGTGGATGTCCACTGTTGGACATAGGCCTTCCCTAAAGAGCGCCACCACACCCGGTCCTCATCCATTTTCTCATCCAGCCTCTTTATATCGTCAGTCCATCGCGTGCTGGTATTATTATATTATGTTCACATTATTACACCCTTGGCCGGTCTAGGCGCAAATGTAATAAGAACAGTCTGGCCGCGGCACGGAACTTTGCAACGGTATTATAATAAAAATCCAACGACCCCCAACCCTGTCCCTCCATTCACCATAATACAGTAGGTACCTTAAACAAAACATCGCTCGATAATTCACGAGCTATATGCAAATGTTATTGACACAATATATTCCTAAAAAATCCATCAGTCATAAAATCTCAATACGATTCACAACTTATGGCGTTTTCTAACTAGGGCGATTCTGAGAGATGACCCTTGCTCATTAATGGGCCGGCAAGGGGTTCGACTTCGATCACGTGATGATGCAAGCTAAAGATGTGTGAGCTACGGAGCTGAGCAACCTTGTTCAAATGGATACTTGGATGGACTCTCCACTAAACTGATAAAATATCATCATTAAAATATCAGTTATTTACATTATAATATGAGTAGTCGCCTGCCAGTATTATGGTAAATAACCATGGGCAAAACGTTATTTTCGACTACGACTGAACTGTGACCAATTAGTCTAAATGAATCCTAACGCGTGCGAGATTTAACTGTAATTTAATGGAAGGCAACGGGCGTTCAACCACAACACACATTTCCCATCAAAGGGATCACTTGAGGTATTATCCTATAACGCGCTCTGTAATTGAAAACTAAGTGTGTTTAAACCTAAAAGTTATCGAAATATCGATTATAACATTGCACATAATTACATAGGTAATTGAATTTTGCGTAGCAGATGTCCATGATATACAAGGAACCAAAAGCTTAAATACAGCATGCGATATGCACCACCCGTGCAGGAAAAGTCACCAAGCAAGCAATATGCACCTGCACCGCCCGCAACACCACAAAGACACAGATCCCTCAAAACAACTCGATGCACGTTTTACTCCAACACCAGAGTATCCTCAGGAAATGTAGACTTTACAATGCACTGCAAAGTGATGGATCTACTTTCCAAATCCAAAACGTGACACGTTTGATATAACTACCTAATATGACATGGAGAACGATATTGGCAGATACTAATTAGCCTAACTTCGTTGGCTTTACTAACATGTCATATGCCTACGTAACTCTTACAGGTTCTTTTGTGGTGTCTAACGAGCCTTCCTGAATACCTCGTTAGTATCCATGCCAACTAGCATAGTTGACGCCTATCCTTTGATTCAAGTTAAGTACTCATAGTGTAGGCAACACAGAAAACCTGCCATCTGTCACCCGTGAGTGGGGGTGTGACAGTGGTAGCGGCGTCGGACGGACGCAGTGAGAGAAAAAGATGGACGAGATAAAAGTAATTAAGCGAGATATAAGTACTAGGTGATTAATTAAGCTAGATATAAACTAAGTGGATGTTACAAGTGTACCTGAATATAAGACTGTGGACATCGGAACTGCGTTTGATTCATATTAGGGTCATCCCAAGACTAATAAACCCGGATTGGAGGTTAAGTTGTTTATATCAGAAGATTGGATGTGATTCATGCCCAAAAATGCGGGTCTATCCTGGAAGATGTTAAAAGTGCCTGTACAAGACGCATAGCAACATATTTATTAGGTACTTATATCGGAAATTATATGAAGAAACCTACCTGAACGAATAACAAAGTGAATATGAAATATATACAAACTACAATGGTGCTACACTATTACTTTGGGAGTACTTGAGTAGACCTGTATCGAGTTGGAGGGCTTGTCTCCAACGCAACTACTCAAGAGATTGGTTTGAGGAAAGCACCTTGCACTGTCTGGAACAAGCAGAAGTACGTAGGTCGATGGGTCCAATGCATCCATAGGTTGTATTGAAACGGTGAATCTGTGTGCTTACCTTCTTACAGTGGATGTTCATTAAAGCATGGGTGAATATTAAGAGTGCCTAATGTTAGATTACTGCATCAAAATACCTAAGTAGGTATTTGATAAGTTACAATATTACCAATTGATACTTTTAGAACAGAGTAAGTGAAGGCTATAATTATTAATAGTAAGTAGATATCAGCATTATGACTTATTTGAGAGTTCAAAGTAAGGGATTATAGTTTTGTTCTGACCGCTTTAATGGATTATTATGTAGGGACATACCTAGCCCAAGATTTGATCTATGAAGTTATAGTAGAGTAGTACTAACACCTTGTATTTTAAAATCGAAATAAGGTAATAAGTGATATGAAATACTTTAAACCAAATAGGCACCTACCTATATTAAAGTAGAATCAAGAAAACAATTAGATTATTATGTAGGTAAGTACTTGATACATGAGCTAGTGTAGAAATATAAAAAATAGAGTTTATTTGCTAGAATGTGGTACAATTTGGTCTTAAATCTGTTTTGATCTAACACATTCAACCAATAACTGAGTGTGTAAATTATTACCTATAGTACATTATCATAGCATAATAAAATGTGAAAATTTAGAATGAATATCTACTTAACTTTATCTATCTAGGAAGTAATGTTAACAATATAATTTTATTCAAGTCTTAATTTAAATCATTCAACAATCATTTTAAAAAAAGAAATATGTACATGTGCTTTAGTTAAAAATAGAAATAATAATCTTACAATAACAACGGTCATATCTACATCAATGGGTCAATCAATGGTTTTAGTGCAAAATTTGGGTTATATACAGGGGTCTGATATAATCAAGTAGGTATGTACTTGATACTGGTGTCACTTAAATGAAATATTTCCGAGATTATTCAACTGTTACCATTTTTTTCATGTTTTGACAACTTTTCTGATGATGTCCACGACCCTGTGACCCCGACTTGACGATGAGGTCGACGAATGTGAGATGAACAAGTGGTTTTGGCCTGCATCTGTGGTGGAGAAGTGCACATAACCTTCAAGTTGTGATTGGAAGCAGTCATGTACCTGCATGGATCGGATAAGAACACAGTAACTCTTGGTGTGAGGCCTGTTGTAATGATACAAAAGAAAAAAAAGCCATCCCGGCCTGCCTCATTATGATGGAGGCTGTAACCTCAAGGTATTGTTATGTAATACAGTAATAAGAAGGTAAGAAACATCTGAATACTACTATGGTTAATTGAGGCAAATCTAGTTTACCTAGTAACTAAAATAAAGTCTTAAAACTTTGAATTGAATAGTCTCAATATGAGTAGTTATTCTTCTTTAATTAAATAATTACATACTTAACTATACACATAGTAATATTTTAGTACAATTTAAGGATAGAATGCCTGAAATATGTGTCAGGTGCATGTGTTTTCATTACCTACCATTTAATGTAAGATTTTTGGATTTGGGTCTATGGTAGGCATGGTATGGTTGTGAGAATGATAGACAGTGATAGGGAGACTAATAGAGTCGATTGCCAGATGCACCCATTGAATACCTATCTACCGACTGAATAGTCTGTATTATGTACTGACAGACATAGATCAACCCGCAGGCCCTGCATAATCAAATATGATTTGAGTTCTCTACTAAGCTACTACTGGACATAAAGAAAAGATTTTGGAAAATTAGACCTGGGGTGGATCAGCTAATAAATAATTAATTGGTCCACTAGATAAAGTAGGTAACATTGAACCTATTTTGAATCTGTAGGTTTACTTATTCGACCAAATTAGAGTTATTAGATTACTTTGAATACCTAGTAAGTATAGGGTATGAAATATCAGGTTTGAATTAATCTAACTATGTACATACCAGAAACAGAAAGACATACAACACTCATGCTCACGAAAGTAGCCATGTGGATGTTGGAATTTTATTTGATTCTTATACCAATAAAATTTATATTAAGTGCTAGTATGTACTTTTGTTCCGTTTGCTCACCCTTGTGGAAATTATAAATTACATTTGCTGCAACCACCATTTAAGGAGAGGTGAGGTTATGAAAGGAAAATGAATTGAATCATTATTATATTAACCTAAAGTGAATTTAACTGATCAGATCAGATGAAAATAAATAAATGGACTTGAATTAAAATATTTATTTATCAGCATAACAGTGGTTCTTTCAAATGTTCTTAGAGTTTTATAATTAAAAAAGGTAAAATTATGTGAGCTATCACATTCATATAAAGTCACTAGTAGCTGACATCCTCTTATACTAATAGATGACATGCATTCGTGATTTTTAGAATTTGGAAAATAAAAATAATAATAAAATAAAAACACGTTTCCACTTCTCATGCTCGTAAGGTTCTATTTTACGCAGGCTATAAGAGGACTAAAGTGCGTTTCATGCTGTTATACACAAGGTATTTAGAGGTAAACAACAGTCTCTCTGAATGACATATGGATGAGAAAGAATTTATGTAATTTCTATGGTGCCAGTGAACTTTTGCACTTGTATTGAGGTTGCGACCTATACCTACCTACAAACTCATTACAGCACCCTCATTTAATCCCTACTCTTTTCGGTCAATCTATAGATATGTACTTATAGTAATATTATATTGTTACATTTCCTCGCAATCGAAGTGAAAATCAGTGTTTATAACTCGGCTCAAGTGGCTTGTTTGGTGCCCTTGTTGTACAATCTGCTTTCATAAATCAAAGCCTTTAGGTACTTACTACCTCGGAAAAACACACACTGAACAACAGGTTAACTACCAAGTACATCATATTTACTGTTGTTATTATTGGATTGGCTTACCAACTTAATAGATGATACTATCTGCTGTAATAATAGAAATTAGAAAGAAATACTAAGTTACGAAGTTCAATTTTTATGTACGAGTAAAGGAAACTTTAAAACATGTGTCTCTAATAACAAAAGAGAGTTACGAAGGTGTTATTAAATGAAGCGGCAATGACTGTGGCAATGTTATGTATAACAGGGTCTGGATTGTTGTATTTCTTTATATAGCCTACTAACACATAATTTTATCATATCGTTGTTTCTCGGGTATAAATAATGCACGAATAATTCGATCTCTGACTTAGGTTTAGATCTGAAATAAGAAATGAAATTGTCAGTATACAGAGAAGTGTAAATCTTAACCTTGCAAGCCCCATCGGATAAATAGTGGAGAAACGGATTCCCTACCTTTACTGCCCAAATTTTGACTAGCCATTTGACTTTGGAAAAAGGAGCTTATGAGATGCATATTTTTACTAAATAAATAAATTATTAATATAATTATTATAAACAAAAGACGGATTTGTCTCTTGTGTGTGTGCCCTTAAATTATATTAAAATTTCAAACGAGTTGCACAATTATTATCACCTGCAGACATTACACGTAGGGCGATTGTCTAAAACCTGCATCAATCATTATTGTTCTGATTGGCTGAATTTGTGCGATTCTTGTTGCAGCAATGCATTGTGGCCAGTAGTGGGCGGGCATTAACCAATCAGAGATGATTGCGATCGTGACATTGTAGCTGTCAAACAACCGCGGTAGAGCCCACGGTGAACTAAAGATGTTTACTACTGTAGATACTCCACAAATAGTTGAGAATATCGATTTGAGTGTTGAGTTCAATAGTCTCGATAACTAGTCTTTCAAATCATTAATCAAATTACTGAAAGCCATAAAGCAAATTAAGAAGAAGATTAATCAAATGAGATATTAAGGGAGCAAACACTTAGCGGGTTTGCCATAAACGTTGACACTATAATATTCATTCTATTGACTGTACACAAATAATCGCTTCTGGTGGCTGTCTTGGGGAAGCTAATAAAAAAAAAAATGGTGTTTAATATTGTTATGATATAACGTGTCATTGTTATGAATGTGATTATTATTTTTAGACTCTAAACGAACTGACAACCAGTGAATAAGAGAAAAGGATACCGACTTATGTATGGACTTAGTCCTGGTGCGATAAGCGGTGATCCCTGAGAATATTAGAAACGAATACCGACTTATGTATGGACTTACTCCTGGTGCGATAAGCGGTGATTCCTGAGAATATCTGAAAAGAATACCGACTTATGTATGGACTTATTCCTAGTGTGATAAGCGGTGATTCTTGAGAGTATTTTATGATAACCTAACGAGCAAATAAGAGAGAAGAATACCGACTTATGTATGGACTTATTCCTGGTGTGATAAGCGGTGATTCTTGAGAGTATTTTATGATAACCTAACAAGCAAATAAGGGAAACGAATACCGACTTATGTATGGACTTATTCCTGGTGCGATAAGCGGTGATTCCTGAGAATAGTTGAAAAGAATACCGACTTATGTATGGATTTATTCCTGGTGTGATAAGCGGTGATTCTTGAGAGTATTTTATGATAACCTAACGAGCAAATAAGAGAGAAGAATACCGACTTATGTATGGACTTATTCCTGGTGTGATAAGCGGCGATTCTTGAGAGTATTTTATGATAACCTAACAAGCAAATAAGGGAAACGAATACCGACTTATGTATGGACTTATTCCTGGTGCGATAAGCGGTGATTCCTGAGAATAGTTGAAAAGAATACCGACTTATGTATGGATTTATTCCTGGTGTGATAAGCGGTGATTCCTGAGAATATTTTATGATGAACCAACCGGCAAATGAGAGAAAAGAATACCGACTTATGTATGGACTTATTCCTGGTGAGATAAGCGGTGATTCTTGAGAATAGTTTATGATAAGCCAACAAGCAAATAGGAAAAACGAATACCGACTTATGTATGGACTTATTCCTCGTGTGATAAGCGGTGATTCCTGAGAATATTTTATGATGAACCAGTGGCAAATGGGAGAAAAGAATACCGACTTATGTATGGACTTATTCCTGGTGTGATAAGCGGTAATTACTGAGAATAGTTTATGTAATATAACTTGTCCCAATTGTGTCAAAGGTTGTCTATTTTATATGTTCCAAATGAGACATATTGTTATTGGAAAATTTAATTCATGTCCCAATTGTGACATACAGCAAGTGGAAATTTTTGATTTTGTAGCAATCGTGCCAAAGGAGGGCAGCATTGACTATAATATAGACCTAAGAATAAGGAATCAAGAATGACAAATGGAAGGTGGCAATACTGACGTAAACAATGGATCGTATTCCGGTGACAAAAGCTGGTCCTAGTAAGAACCAACAAACGAATTGGAAAACGGCTGACGAAGCGTCTGAAAAATGACGAACAATAATAGTCTGGTAAAACCTGATTCGATAATCCCGATGCGAGTGGACGGTGATCTTCAGTATGAACTTCAGCAACTGATCGGGTCGCGATGGTGACAAGAGGGAGTCTAGTTAATTTGATGGAAAACAAGCAGACTAATTCGGGGTCGGCAAGTGGAAAGGGTGTATCCTTTTTATTAATAATAATAGATTTATCTACAGAATAGAGGTACAGAAGTAGATATCATGGTTGGAAATCACTTTACCTGTTCTAGCAGATACTCACTAATGTTCAAGGGTTACTTAAATTCAAATTAAAGTTCTTATAATTGACGTATTCCGTAATGATATATTAATTATGTCTTGCTGAATTCGGTACGTAGTAGCTAGAAGTTGTATAGACCCTTTAAAGTAGATCTAAAATGACATGCTGATTGTAAATGCTAAATATCGGTTCATGTTAATGTACATCTTCGCAGTCACTCATTGTATTACGTTGATGTTTGGTGGAAACAGCACAGTAAAGAGCAAATTCTTAAATACTATTTCAAGTAACATCTATTCCAATAGACTATATAAGCAGTTCGCGCACGAAGGCTTGCTTACTTCACTCGCTAGGTATTAATGTATGGATCGCTGATATGTTATTAAAGCGTATAAGTACACCAATGTATCACGAAATAATTTCCTACATCTTTGTCATTCATTTGTTACACACTGACACGAGACAAGCAACGGTGACCGATGCGGCAATTCACGGCTCAGCATGACGCTGGGTTGGTGCAGCGTTTGGTGCTGTTTGTCCTCAATCACCGTGTTCAAGTTAACCATATTATCATAAGAGGACGAGGGTCTCTGGCATCGTTCGTCCTTACGCGCTCAAGAATGTACAAGAATGGAAGTTTCCAGAAATCAGATTTTATTGTATGTTACATCAATTAAGTCTATAGTGCCATGAAGGACTCGTTGCTTGCGAGACAATAAAATGGGGCAACAAAACGCCGTCTGTTGCGCTCTCTATCGCACTTACGGGGCTTATGGTAGACACAGTTATGCATGCATCTGCCCCTAGTGCAAGGATGATATGGGGCATCACAGGTAACGAGTTTATAATAATACAATAATACCTTGGCTAACATCATTGTGACTTATTTTGTTATATTAATAATAGTATTTGTTGTGCTACAATCGAGATACAGTCAGAGGCAGTCGTCTCAGTTATTTGAAAATATAGAATTACATTTTACACATTGTAGATCTCATAGTGATCTGTACTGTGTGTATCATTATCAATTAGTGGATTCATGTTTCTTTAAATTTCTGGAATAATATGATTATTGGGGTCTCCTTAGAATACATTGTGGTTTGTTTCGATCTTAGTACTTATTAATAATAACAACTACATTTAACCATATTATTTATCTTGACTTCGTAGACATAGGTTCAATATTCAATAACTCAATTTGATAGGTAATTATCTTTTATTGTTATTCAAGTAGAGTACAAAATATGGTCACATAATATCTGTGCCGACATCTCTGCCTTTCTGGTCTGCAAAATTATTTTACAATCATTATTCATATACTTACCGATATTGCTTAGTATAATACTACATATATGCAATTAAAGATTGGCATATTGTTTTCTTATTATTTGTTTTACGTTACATACTTATATTGTAATATATATATATATATTTTTTATTTTTTATTTTTCAACGGTGTCAATCAGTAGGTACCACTTGAGAATAATTAAATGTCAATTCACGATAGTCAAATTGGTAATGCATGAAACACTACAAAGACATTATAATCAAGGTCAACTCATATCAAATATTCATCAATTGTATGAGAACATTGGATTATAAGATATTCTTTTAATTTATTTTTAAGTTTAAAGAAATTATGAAGTCTACAGAAGTAGTTAGGTTCATTAGTATATTGTAAAACTTTGTGATTAATTTTGTATAAAGTGTTAGTAATGGTCAATGGGATCCAACAACTCTTACCATATCTCTTAAAATGTATATACTAGTGAAAATATTGTAATTTGTGTTGCATTAGAGCATTATGTAGGATTAGAATTCATGTCATTACAGTGGTAAGAAGGAAAGGGCAAACAAACTTACTTTAATTGAAAACTGATAGTGACATTGTTTAAAATCATAGAGTACTTAGCACTCAGAATTCAAGTTGGTGATAATTCACTATCCTTCTTTTCTTTCCTCGTTGTTGTTTTGTTTAAGGTTGATTATATTTTATTCGCTTTAAATGCAAATTACCAAAGATGTTTTATAATTCTCATAATTAGTATTGCCACATTTGCCATGCAAATATTTATTCACGTATTACTAAATACAAATACAAACTTGAAGAATATGTAGTTCATAATAATATTTAAAAATAAAATTATTGATTTCACTATAATTTCCTTGTATTAAGTATTAACATAAATTGTGTTGATTTCAATATTTGATTATACTATTGTGAATGGGTTGTATACGTATATCACTAACAATAACTAGATCATACAATTTTCTTAATATCAAGCTTAAATCAGAATGACTTATAGTATTTACTATTTACTTATCTCAGTGTGATTTGTTGTGTATTTATAAGAATTAGACTTAAAGATGTTGATTGCAATGTACATAATGATTATTGATACCAGTATTTTGTAGGTCTCATTGGCACTTGTTTTGTGCACTTGTTAAATCTAACAATGTTAGCTTTGATCTGTTAGAGGAATTATTATACTAATCATATTAATTATAATATAGGACTGTTAAGGTATTCTATGTTGCTCCTATTGAGTTATGGGTATGAGGGCATTACCCTCGGTTGGAAGGCCGAGTGGTCAGATATGAGGACATATCTGGAGCAGGATGGACGACTGTAGGCAACACAGAAAACCTGCCATCTGTCACCCGTGAGTGGGGGTGTGACAGTGGTAGCGGCGTCGGACGGACGCAGTGAGAGAAAAAGATGGACGAGATAAAAGTAATTAAGCGAGATATAAGTACTAGGTGATTAATTAAGCTAGATATAAACTAAGTGGATGTTACAAGTGTACCTGAATATAAGACTGTGGACATCGGAACTGCGTTTGATTCATATTAGGGTCATCCCAAGACTAATAAACCCGGATTGGAGGTTAAGTTGTTTATAATAGGTTTCTGTCGAGCTTAAATGAAGCCTGTGCTATACTAATAATTTATTAACATAGTCAATAGTTGCTAGCACTTTATGGATTAAATGTCGTAATGTTATGTAGGTATATGGAATGACTTTAATATTTAACAAAAACAGTGAATTTCAGATTTTTTATATAGCAACACCGCAGCGTGACACTTTACAAGATGGCGGTGTTAGTTCTGATTTTCGACACGCGCCAAATTCTTTTGGCGCGTGATCACTTGTCGCACTGTAATTTAAATAATATTCGTGTATTTTAATGTCATGTTATTCTATTTCGTCCTTTCACTAAAGTTCCACTATAATATTATAATAAATAGTTATTTGTTACTGCAGTAGCAGTTCTTTCGTTCTTATGAACGAAGCGCCACAGATGAAGTTGTATAATTTATAATTATTAGTTTTAGTTAGTAGTTGACGCGCCTTATCTTTGTCGTCGACTCTGAAGTTTTAAATTAAGATTTTCATAGTCATAAAATAATACATCGAGCAAGACATGTTTCCAGAGTTCCTATTAGTAGAGCAATTAGTACAGCCTCCGCTTCATCCGTCCATCTGTTCATCCGTCGGTCTGTCCGGCTGTATCTCATGAACCGTAATAAGCAGAGAGTTGAAACTTTCACAGAGTGTGTTCTATTACTGCTATAACATCAAATAATAAAAAACCAAGATCGCGAATTTCGAAATGCCGCCATGCAAATGAAGTGTCTTGTACGATTTTTCGATGATACCGTTTTTATAATAGGTACCTAAGTAATAAGTAATGTTTATGAAAATTATTTCCATTGCTTATTATTTTGTATTAGGTAAATACTAAATATCTTATGAACTAACTACTTACCTAATGCGTAATTATGCCTTTAATTAATAGAAAGCTACACAAATTTCTGCCAAAAATGATTACATGGCTTGAAGTAGGTAGGTAGGTATATATTGTGATGGAAATTATTATTTTATCAGATTTACTCTGATAACGTGAGGCGGGAGGCCGTCAGCTCGGCGTTGTTTGGAATTTACTTACGGTCTCGAATATTTCGAATCCAATTAAGGACGTTAATTACGATATCGAGAAACTAATTAATGTTGTTTTAACTTTTTTTTAAATCAATTAAACTGTAATCATTAGGAGTTCGTACCCGAAGCGTGCCAACGGTACCCTATTAGTAGGTACTAATCCTAGTTCCTACGCTGTCCATCCGTCTATCAGTGGGCTGTTTATTAAAACCGTATTAGCTAGAGACTATAGAGTCGGAATTTTCACAGACATTGCCGCCATAACAACAAATAATAATAAACCAAGATGGCAAAATTCAAAATGGCCGCTATGCAAATTTAAAAACATTAAAAAGTTATATAAAATAAAGTAAATATAGTAGGTAGGGTACGCAACAGGTCGAGATGGCAATCATATTATACATTTCTAGATTTTTCTCGCTTTTGTCTGTAAAACTAATTACGACAGCAAAGGCATCCAGATACTTGTAAAAGATTTTAAATCAATTTACGCCACACTACCCACTGCCTATTGTTTTTACGCTTAGTAAAACACGCAACTGTAGCTGCTATTCTGTGACAAGAAAGAAAATTAAAAGCAAATGGAACGTAAGTAATTAGAGTAGAGGAAAGAAATCACTTTCAGGAGAAACGGAATATACCTATAGGCACTTATATTTATTTTTCCTTTTCGGCTCCTCCCTTTCATTAAATTATGGAGGCTTTTCTGACATCAAATTAGGCTTGGAATGTCGTCACGACTTTTTTGTTACTGTAAAAATGACAATTCCCATGGCTGCGAACAGCGAAGCTAATTATATCTCTTTCATATTAAAATGATAAAACTTTTCACAATACACATTTATGTTTGTTCCGTTGACCTTAAGGCCCAGCGCATACAGACAGAGCGGAGTAGAGCCGAGCAAGAGCCGAGCAAGAGCCGAGCCGAGTCTTTGATAACAACTTTAACTTAGCTTTAGATTCGAGGTTAAAATTGGTATACTTGTGGTCCAAGATCCCACTGCCGCCAGACGTTGCTTATTTTCTGAGAAACAAAATGTGTGGGATTAAGTAGTGCTAGTGTATACTTATAAGATAAGCTATGTTATTTTTTGCGAGCTTTAAAGCTTCCGGCGGAACTTACCGCCGCGCCGACGGGAAGTGTCTGGCAGTATTGAATATTAATTATTATCAATGTTCTGTAAAACTTACATGAAAATCAGCAATCAGACTTTAAAAAAAGTGAGCAAAATTTTTATATAGGTACTTTCTGTAGCTGAAATCTATAAATTGGCCCACGGCACAGGCTAGCTGATATGCGTAAATTAATAGTAGGTACACACACACTAACACTAGGTACCTACTCTATCCCACACATTTTGTTTCTCAGAAAATAAGAAAGATCTGGCGGCAGTGGGATCTCGCTCTATTACTAACAAAACACGGAGGAGATTCAAAGGACACTGTCGAGCGTTTGATGGCGACACTGATTTATTGCTGACCCAGCGTGATAGAGCGCCGCGTAGGGAAGCTAGGCTCCCCACAGCAATATAATAGCTCAATATCTTACGACTCCGTGCAATAACTACTACTATTTAGACAGAGAACAAAACCAATAACATTTTTATTTAATGCTAAAGATCACTGAAAGGTCCCAAATAATATTCTTATCTACAAAATATATAATTCGCCGCTCTGCTTTTATATTGTTTTTCAATATATAATATGCAGATAGATAAATGTACAACGTGATAAGACGGATAAGTATTGAAAAAGAGGCAACTTATTGATTTTCCGGGATAAAAAAGACTACGTCCGTCCCTGGGATGTAAGCTAATTATGTACCCAATTTCATCAAAATCGGTTGAACTGTTGGGCCGTGAAAAGCTAGAAGACAGACAGATAGACACACTTTCTCATTTATAATATTAGTATGGATTAGTATGGATGAATGGATCTGACTACGTTTTTAAACTCTAAGCCTTAGATACTTACCCGTTGAATCTATAGCCTTTGAGTCTAAGGGGCTATAGATTCAACGGGTAAGTAGACAGGGTCAATAGAAATTTTTAAACTAACTAAATTGGTTCGTAATTAATATTATCAAAATTGTTATATACCTAAGCCAAAGCGTAGGCATAAATGAATCTTTGGTTTATCTAAATTTATTTGTAAATTTCAAAATGTACCTATCAAATGCCTGTACAAATTGCAAATTGATTACAAATTAATTAACTTTAGTAACTAATTGAGGAGTATTCACTGAATGAAAATAAACGGTTTGTGTCTGACAGACCCTAACTGCCCCAGGCTTATTCCGGCCAGTGACGAACAGCGTAACAACGTGGACATGAGATTTCACTGGAAGGGAAACTACTTACATTAAAATAAAATAAAATAAGTGAGCGCTACTGTTACAACGGTTACGCATTTGATAGATTATTGTAAAATAAATTAATTTAATTTGTGATTTATGAAGGATAATTAAATATTAAAGTGTATAAACACTGTTTACTATTAAATTAGGTATAATATGGTACACATAATTTATTAGTTAGGTGTGACAACACTTATTTATTCTTACTTGTAATGCTGGTAATATGGTTATCCAGGTTCAAGTAAGCATATTTTTATTACCAAATTATGTAGAAAGTCAAGATAATAAATAAGAGAAAGCGTAGACATTATTAAAACAAATAATTATTAATTTTGCATTGTAACGTGTAGTTAATCTAAGCTTCAGGGGAATAATGTAATCTAAAAAAATAGAACAGTTGACCATCGTAGAGTTCCGACACCAACTATCAAGTCATAGGTCATAGCTACTTAATTAAATTATAATGTTGTTTTATATAGAGAAAAATGTTTGTTAATTGTAAAACAATATCTTATTATCTTTAAGAATATCTTTGTGTAATGTTTTAGGTGATTGTGAATAAATATACCTCAATTGACTTATGACTTGTGTTTACTTTTCATAAATAAGCTTGAACTAAATATTGTATTAACTTGATAATGGTTTAAATTATTAATAGTTATGTTAACTAGTGTCTGGAAACATATAATTGTCAGTAATTAAGTCTAATTGTTTATTTTGAACATAATATTGTGTAATGTTGTCAGCTTGGGATAGGAAAAAGGGTAGGCAATGGTGGGAAACAGTAACCTATAAAATCCACTGTTTGGGAAAAATAGATTCAGTTTCTACTTCGACGAGCCACCAAAAATTAAGATAAGTATTCTTACTGTTTCCCACTGTATCTAATTGTTATATTCCTTGTATTATGTGTACCTACCGAATAATTTATGTGTAAACTCATTTCAATTGTGTAATTGTTGTGTACCCACTTTAACTTGCTGGAAAACTTATATCATGAATCATAAAGAAATATAACGTGTATTAATTTCGTTTGACGTTTTATTCCTTTTCATTAGTAGATTTGCTTGAACTAATTAAATTATTTAGCCTCGAATATCATCCAATAAAGTTAGTAAATTAGGGTTTATATCTTTGCCTTAATAGTTGTGATTTTTAGATATAGAAACTCAGTTTCATACCTACCTTCATTTTTATCAAAAAGAAATAAAAGTTCGTAGCTTATTTTAGAAAATACAATAGTAGGTAACTTAATAACTTAATCAAAGTTAAAGTACTTTATGAATATTAGCTCTACATGTAGATAAATTGTGAAATCAGAAGTAGGGATCTGAACTTGACTTTTATGGCAGTTAAATTAATAGTGTGTTTGTGTTACACAGGTCTTGAAAAAAGGAGAAACAATGAATCTCAACCCCGAGCAACTGCAAGAAATCCTAAAGAGTGTACGTGACTCTTTAACATCCAATCAACGCAGCGATGACATCGCGCTGCCCATTTTCGATCCTGAGAAAAGCGACAGTGGGGCAGAGACCTGGTGCAAAAGCATCGAGTCACTCGGCACCGAGCTTGGATGGAGCAGTATTCAAAAGGCAGCTAAAGCCGGTAAGGCCCTCCGAGGCTCTGCTTTATCGTGGTTCGAGTCGTGGGAGCCGGAACAAGGTAGAAATTGGGAAAATTTTAGTAAAGATATTATTGCATTATATCCTGAAAAGAAAAATCTTTCGGAAAAATTATCAAAGGCTGTGTCGTATTCGTCAGATTCGAGTGATTCATATTGTGATTATGCAAGAGAAAAGCTAAGACTTTTACAAAGTTGTAAGATAAGTTTTACGGAAAATCAATTAATTGAGCTTGTATGTGGGGGTATTCGGGAACCGAATATTAAAATAACTTCTCATAATACCTCCGTTACCACCACGTCTGAATTAATAACATTGTTTTCAACATTTTCAAAGCAAACTAGAAAACGCCCTTTAGAAAATAATACCGATAATAATGTAGGGCCAAACAATCCAAAGCGAGTTAAAACTAATAAGGATCGTTACTGTTTTTCATGTGGAAAATTAGGTCATATTTCCTCTCAATGTTTACAAGGATATAAGAATCTTCCTTCTGCTTCGGACGGTAAAGAAGTTGTAAAAAAGAGTAAAAATCTTTTCTGTGTATTTTGTAATAAGGAGGGTCATTCCATTGATTTTTGTTTTCATAAAAAACGAATCGATAAGGAAACTGCTGCTAAACAGCAATGACAATTAACTGAGATCATGATCAATAACCATACCATTCACTGTTTACTAGATACGGGAGCTAGTTGTAGTGTCATTAAATATTCAATCGCCAAGTGCCTTGATTGTAACATATCTCCGTGTTTTTTTACTATTGATGGTATAGGTAACGGGAAAATGAACATAGAGGGGAAAATAACGGTTCCGGTTGAATTTGAGGAAATTTGTCTAGAATTAGATATTTACGTCGCAAAAAATAATGATTTCAAATATGATTGTATAATAGGACGGAATGCGGTGCTACATCCAGATGTAGCCATTATTACAGATTCAAACGGAAGTAGGTTAATACGAAATTTAGACATACATGTAATTAATCAAGAAATTAATTTATTAGAATATCAGTGTGATAATAGTTTATCTCAATTATCTGATAAAGTTCAACACCTTGATTCCGATCTAAAGAAAAAAATTATTAGAATTTTTTCAAAATACCCATCCATTATGGCAACTAACAGTAATTTAAGTACCGTCAAAACGGGAGAATTAAAAATTAGATTGAAAAAAGATGAAGTAATCAACTACCGCCCGTACCGGTTAGCTCCAGTAGAACGAGAAAAGGTTAGGGAAATAATAAAAGAATTATTACGTAACAATATTATTCAGGAGAGTACATCGGACTATGCGAGTCCCATATTATTAGTGAAAAAAAAGGACGGGAATGACAGAATGTGTGTAGATTATAGAGCCTTGAATAAAATAATTGAAAGAGAGAGATTTCCTTTGCCTCTTATCGAGGATCAGATAGATAAGCTAGGTAAGTCAAAATATTTTATTTCAATCGATATGAAAAATGGTTTCTACCAAATACCTATCGCACCAGACTCTGTTAAGTATACTGGATTTGTCACACCAGATGGGCATTTTGAATTTGTAAAAATGCCTTTCGGAATTTGCAATGGCCCATCTGTCTTTCAAAGAGCCATAACTAAAGCTGTACGGCATCTTAAATTTATACTTGTTTATGTAGATGATCTACTTATTCCATTCTCAACTATAGAACAGGGTCTTGAATATTTGGATTTAACTTTAAATGCTTTGAGTGTCGCAGGGTTCACCATTAATATAAATAAATGTCGATTCTTCGAAACTAGTATTGAATATCTTGGGCAGCACATATCCGTAGAGGGTGTTAGACCAAGCGAAAATAAGATTTCTGCTTTAGTGGATTCTCCCATTCCAACAACAATCAAGCAGGTACGACAATTCATGGGCCTGGCTGGCTACTTTAGGAAGTTTATTCCCGAGTTCGCCTCGCGTACTGCCAGTATAACAAAGTTATTAAAAAAGGATCAATCATGGGAGTGGGGTCCTGAGCAAAATGAAGCACGTCAATACGTCATCAATCATTTAATAACAAAACCATTATTGACAATATTTGACCATTCACTGCACACTGAGTTACACACAGACGCGAGTGCCCTAGGTTATGGGGCAATACTTTTGCAAAAAGTAAACGGCGTGGATAGAGTGGTAGCTTACTATAGTAAGAGAACATCTCCGTCAGAAGCTAAATACTGTTCCTATGAATTAGAAACTTTATCTATATACAATGCGTTACGACATTTTCGTGTATATTTACTAGGGTTACACTTTAAAATCATCACCGACTGTAACGCTATTAAATCAACTGCAAATAAAAAAGATATCTCGTCACGCGTTGCTAGATGGTGGACGTATATGCAAGATTATTCTTTCGAAATAATTTACAAAAAAGGAAAATTTGTAGGTCATGTGGATTATTTGAGTCGGAACCCCGTTACTTTATCTGATCCTACCGTACCAATCACTACGAAAAATAAACCTAAACTTTCTTTATCAAAAACTGAGACTTTCTATCCAGACTCTAAGGAGACCATTAATGTATTAATATCAACAAATTCATGGTTAGAGCTTGCACAACAAAAGGATGATGAAGCTCAGTCATTGATTGAAAAAGTACAGGTGGGCGAATTGGATGCTAACCAATACTTGATAAAAAATAATTTATTATACTATAAGGCTAATTCCGACGATAGAGCAAAGTTGTATGTTCCAAAAGGCAGTCGATTGAGTATTTTACGTTTATTCCATGATGAGAATTGTCATGTAGGTTATGATAAAACCTTTCAAAAAGTTTCTGAGTCCTTTTGGTTTCCAGGCCTAACAAGTTTTATAAAAAAATATATTTCTCATTGTTTAGTTTGCACAGAACGAAAATCACATTCAGGGCCCAAACAAGGCCTGTTACATCCAATAGAAAAAACTCCTATACCTTTCCACACGGTACATTTAGATTGTACGGGCCCCTTTCAACAATCTAGCGCCGGTTATAAACACATTCTTATGATTATAGATGGTTTCACAAAGTATTGTATGTTAAAACCATTGAAGTCAATGGGTGGTGATGAAATGGTCAGTAATGTGCGAGAATCATTAACTCTATTCAGCACCCCATCACTAGTCGTTACAGATCGCGGTACAAACTTTTCATGTAAACTATTACAAACGTTGTTTAGGGATTGGCAAGTTGAACATCATATGATAACTACTGGCACTCCACGTGGTAACGGGCAAATAGAGAGATATGTTAAAACTATAATAAATATGTTAACTACGACATGTAATACGTCAGATTGGCCAAACGGTTTATGGAAAGTTCAATTAGTGCTAAATTCAACTATACAAAAATCTACTGGTTTTGCTCCTATTCGTTTATTGGTAGGGCTTAATAGTAATATACCCTGCATACAGGCTCGATTGAATGATGTGACTGATAATGACATACAAAAGGAATTAATAGATGTTCGTGCAGAGCGTTTACTAGCTCACCAACGACTAATTAATGTAGCTCGAGATTTTAAAAGGCGTTTTGATTTATCCAGGCGAGATAATATAGTATATGCTATTGGGGACTTAGTATATGTTAATCAAGACCACAGACGAAATGATAAATTAAGAGCCAAATTCAAAGGCCCATATGAAATTATCAATATTTTGGAAAATGATCGATTTTCGTTAAAAGGGCAAGGGAGCTTAAAGGATATTATTATTGCTAAGGAAAAGTTAAGACGCTGGCCTGGTGAATGGATAGATCAAAATGTCTTTGTTGAAAATTATATCGAAAATAGTGATAAAAAAAAAGTCGATGACCATTGATAGATTGTCATTTTTAGTTCTAAGAAATGCAATTGCTTTAAGACCACTCGTGTTAAAGGATGTTTTATAATGTTGCTGTAAAACGAATGGTATTAAAGGATATTTTTATTTATTATTTAGCGGCGCTTTAAAACCGTTGGTGTTCCTGGCTATTTAGTGGTGTTGCTTGAAAACCAATGGTGTTTAAGGCCATGGAGTGTCACATGTGTGAAAAAACCTGATGATTTTTTTTGAATTGATGGTGTACTGATTTTAGATTTCATACACAATGAAAGTGAGGCGTAGATGGTAGCCACAGACATGTTTACTAAGTTTCATTTTTGTCAGAAGTAATTGTTGCCCTTGTGAGGAAAGTTATGTTTTATTTAATTTTTTTTTTCGTTATGCTTCGAGAACGAAGCACGGTCAGTTTGGCCGTGATAGATTATTGTAAAATAAATTAATTTAATTTGTGATTTATGAAGGATAATTAAATATTAAAGTGTATAAACACTGTTTACTATTAAATTAGGTATAATATGGTACACATAATTTATTAGTTAGGTGTGACAACACTTATTTATTCTTACTTGTAATGCTGGTAATATGGTTATCCAGGTTCAAGTAAGCATATTTTTATTACCAAATTATGTAGAAAGTCAAGATAATAAATAAGAGAAAGCGTAGACATTATTAAAACAAATAATTATTAATTTTGCATTGTAACGTGTAGTTAATCTAAGCTTCAGGGGAATAATGTAATCTAAAAAAATAGAACAGTTGACCATCGTAGAGTTCCGACACCAACTATCAAGTCATAGGTCATAGCTACTTAATTAAATTATAATGTTGTTTTATATAGAGAAAAATGTTTGTTAATTGTAAAACAATATCTTATTATCTTTAAGAATATCTTTGTGTAATGTTTTAGGTGATTGTGAATAAATATACCTCAATTGACTTATGACTTGTGTTTACTTTTCATAAATAAGCTTGAACTAAATATTGTATTAACTTGATAATGGTTTAAATTATTAATAGTTATGTTAACTAGTGTCTGGAAACATATAATTGTCAGTAATTAAGTCTAATTGTTTATTTTGAACATAATATTGTGTAATGTTGTCAGCTTGGGATAGGAAAAAGGGTAGGCAATGGTGGGAAACAGTAACCTATAAAATCCACTGTTTGGGAAAAATAGATTCAGTTTCTACTTCGACGAGCCACCAAAAATTAAGATAAGTATTCTTACTGTTTCCCACTGTATCTAATTGTTATATTCCTTGTATTATGTGTACCTACCGAATAATTTATGTGTAAACTCATTTCAATTGTGTAATTGTTGTGTACCCACTTTAACTTGCTGGAAAACTTATATCATGAATCATAAAGAAATATAACGTGTATTAATTTCGTTTGACGTTTTATTCCTTTTCATTAGTAGATTTGCTTGAACTAATTAAATTATTTAGCCTCGAATATCATCCAATAAAGTTAGTAAATTAGGGTTTATATCTTTGCCTTAATAGTTGTGATTTTTAGATATAGAAACTCAGTTTCATACCTACCTTCATTTTTATCAAAAAGAAATAAAAGTTCGTAGCTTATTTTAGAAAATACAATAGTAGGTAACTTAATAACTTAATCAAAGTTAAAGTACTTTATGAATATTAGCTCTACATGTAGATAAATTGTGAAACATTCATCCGATCAGAGTACTTGGTGAAGTATCACCATGGAGTACCATAATAGGTATACCTGCAACAAAAGTGGGAACGGCGTGATTTATTAACTTTCATAGATAAATCAATCATGAAGAAATCTGGCTTAAATATAGATAGAGAACCTTAGTTCCAACTCCCAAGACCCTCAGTTAGTCTAACATTAGTCTAGTTTCAAGACAAAACAAAACGCGTACCTGTACCTAAGTGTCGAATCTAATTTGCTATTTATTAATTTATTAACTTTGTAACAAAACACGAATGACATGCAAAGCAATGGCTTTCTTCATTGCTTGTACGTCTTTTGCACATAGGTACATAACCCAGCGAAAAAAGCATTTCCGGTTTGTTTGCAATTTGATTAACTTTACTACTTTTAGATAAATCAGTGAGAACCAACTAATGTATCAATTTCACTAAAACTATAATCTTCCAATGGCATGTTGTACAATAGGTTTAATAACAACATAGGTGTTATAGAATAGCCTACCATATAACAGACACTTTTAGTCAAATTATCTCTGTTGTCTTCGTTACCAACTATATTATAAGTCTGTGTATCTATATTCCGTCACTAGGCAGTTACTTGCAATGACAGCAATATTACTATTCCCGGCAAACTATAGATATAATATATGATAATAAAACTATAACATAGTATTCTACGGCAGCTATACTCGTAGGAACGATTGGCGACGTGTTATTAAAACAATTTGTAGAATGCCATGTAGAAACGAGAAACCAAAGGAGTGTTTTAATAAAAACTGCCACACCCCTTCCAGGTTAGCCCGCTTCCATCTTAGACTGCATCATCATAATAAATCAAATTGAAGTGTCTGTCTGCAATATTGAATTAACTACCTCATATTAAGCTCATAATATGGTTATTTGAACTGTACCATAACCGAATCACACGTTTTTAAAATTTTTGTCTATCTGTCTGTTTGAACGGGCTAATCTTCGGAACAGCTGAATCTATCTTGACGGGACTTTCACAAACAAGTAGAGGATTAACTAAGGCGTAGCATAGGCTACTTCTTTAACTGACTTTCAAAAAAGGAGTTGTGTTTTTCTACCTATATGTACACCGAAATCTCCGAGATTTCTGAACCGATTTGCATTTATTTTTTAATCTATCGAAAATCTATCTATCGATTATAAATTAATATTGGCACCTACCAAGTAAAGACTTTATTGTTAAACTCGACGACCCAACCGCCGTGCCGCGTGACAATGTATTTATTAAGTATATCCTTAAAGTCACGTTCGTTTGTCGTACTTTGAAAAGAAATGCTGCTGTAAAAGTTCATCGAAAGTTCCGCTAAAGGAATGAAACTCCCTTGTCTCCGGCGTTGCGGCAAAATGCCACCGATACAGACTATCCGACACGCCCGAACTAACATTGACTTTCGAAAGAACATTTGATTTTGTTTTTGTGTAATGTATTTATTTGTCTACCATCTACCAACTAAAAAGTTGTCTGTCTGCCCAAGTGATTTGTTTATTTATCTTTTAAGCAAACTAAGGAAAATAAAAAGCTGTGATAGCCTAGTCGTAAGGACATCCGCCTTCTAATCGGAGATCGCGGGTTCGATCCCGGGCACGCACCTCTAAGTTTTCGGAGTTATGTGCGTTTTAAGTAATTAAATATCACGGTGAATGAAAACATCGTGAGGATACCTGCATGCCTGAGAGTTCTCCATAATGTTCTCAAAGGTGTGTGAAGTGATCGTCTACCAATCAGCACATGGCCAGCGTGGTAGACTATGGCCAAAGCCCTTCTCTCTGAGAGGAGACCCATGCTCTGTAGTGAGCCGACGATGCCGATCATGATGATGATGAAGGAAACTAAACTAGGTATAATATAGTGCGCCACGAAAGAATGACATTAAAACAAAACTTTGAAGACTCGTAAATCCTAAATAAGCATTGACCAAAAAAATATGGTCAATATGATTTTATTAAAAGAGTTATTCCATCCCCACATGCCATAGTCCATCGGCTTTTTAAAAAAATCATATTTAGTTTTTTTATTACTTTGATATCTTTAGTGACACTCGCAAGATTAAGAAAAAAATATTTATAGCGCCGTAAAGGAACAAACAAACATAGACTGATGAACACATAAGCGCTGTTTTTCGTTGCGCAGTCGACTAAAAAGGTTTTCACTTTTAAAACTCGCGAATCAACCGCGGTTCGGCTGGCAGGTCTAATTGAAATTAGTTCCGACGTAGATAGAGTGGCAAAGACATGGATAATTCAAGAGCAGGTCACTGTCGGGCGTTTGATGGCGACAGTGATTTATTGCTGACCCCGCGTGATAGAGCGCCGAGTCCGGAAGCTAGGCTCGCCCGCAACTATATAATAGCTCAATATATTGTGACTTCAACCAATAACACTTAGTATTCAGGCAGAGCCAAGGGGAGAGGAGGAGAGAAGTCTCCCAACCCGCATTTGGCCAAAACCCTTCTCATTCTGAGAGGAGACCGCGCCGTCTCATTTTTTACGAAATAAATGGTAAGAATCACTGCAAAAATCACACCAAGATATTACTACCTAACTACAGAAAAAGTTGTAAGTTGTTGTCCGGCCCAGTGCGAGTTGATCTCGCGAACCGAGGGTTCCGTACCTTGGAAGGATATAGTCCGCGACAGGTTGAGATGGCAATCGGGGTATGAGACGGGGGAACGCCCCGAACACCCGCACAGCACCCGCGCTCGCCCGCACAGAGTTAGCACGGGGGCTGTGCGGGTTTGCGGGGCGTTCCCTTCCCGATTGCGATCTCGACCTGTCGCTTACTATAGGTAGGTCTTAATATTACGTGATTTAAACACGTAAATTGACGATTTTTGAACTGTCAAAAGTACGATTCATCTTTAAAATAATGGCTAAAATTGTACTTTTGACTTGAAATTGAAAAGTAATTTTTACGCATTGTACCTACAAGTGTGTCCCACAAAATGTCTCTAGTCTCATTTACGATCCATTTGAAAACGCCGCCGCACCTCTGACACCAATCTTCATATAATTCCTCCCACTGAAACCTTTTTAATCTAAAACGACTGGATTTTATTGCAATGAGATAAATTTTCCGCTACTCCAGCTTCGTGGAAAAAGATTTTTGTACAATGATGTAAAAACAATTTTAATCAAGTAACAAATCACTAATTAGTAGGTACTTAGCTAAGTAGCTATACAGTGTGTTTTTAACTCGGAGAGGGAAATACGAAATCATACGAGATACAGGGAAACTGTCTTTTTTTTTGGAAAACAATTTCGTTATGGTAAAATTTTGGTAAAGCGAGAGTGGCCCATAAAAATAGATGGAATTGACTAAGATTTTTTTAACGCCGATCGCCTCAATTTTATGTAAGGGTCATTTGTTGTGTCGAAAGAACAAATCGGGACAGTAGAAGTTGGTCAAATTTGAGTAGGTAAATGTTTAGCTATAGATAGATATAGCGAAAAGATATTATTTTATTAAAATAAATTCAACTAGGTAGCAATTTAATTTTAAAAGGCTTCTAAGCCCTGAAAGCCTAACAAACTGCGCCTTGTACCCACTGGGACTAGTACATGAGAAGGGTAGGTAGGTATTAGCAATTAATACTCTAATGCAGAGAGTTGTCATTTTACTAGAGGCACAATGGCCTCAACCAGAGTATAGTACGTGGCTGAAAATATTGTACATTGACCTTTAGAAAGAGAGCTGATTCGTTAAGCGTAATCTCTGTCCTCGAGACCGACAAAACGTCACATAGGTATGAGTGACAGAGCCAACTCTCTACTAAGCCGAAATCTCATCCTAAAGGTACAATATTTCTTGCCGGCTACTGTAGTGTACTAAGTTCTACCAGTCGTACTTTCTCTCATTCTATTCAGAAATAGCTTACATCCCGGAAACGGACATAGGCTTTTATCCCAGAAAATCAAACAGTTCCCATGGGATTTTTAAAATCCTTTATTCATGGGACTAAAGGTGCGGGCATCAACTAAGACAAATAAAAGCCCGAGCGAAGCGACCGCAAAATTTTTGATCTTGTTGCTTCAAACAACTTGATTTTCGCCGTTCTGGTGCTGATATCAGCAGTGAGCGTGCTCGGAACTAAATGTTAGAACTTAATGAGACATTTGTCAACATAGTGTCAACACGAAGATCATATTTTAACACAAAGTTTTGTTTCCGGTTCGCTCGGTGTCGGCTCGGAATCGGCACAAAAACTAACTTTCATATAACTCTTCTGTGTAGGTACTATACATGTCCATTTAGTGCAAGCTTATATTACGTTTTTCTTATTAGATGAGGGCGCCTTTTTAAAGTAAAGTGATAATTTAATATAACTCAATGGTCTTAAACGAAATTTTGTTAAAGCTGAATTAAGCAAAATCCTTTAATACCAACTAAATTATAATAATTTATAACCTCTATTTGTATAAACCCTTTTTCAGCTTTTAACCACTTTTAAAATGAAAGTGTTATGTCTGAGAATTAACCAGTGGTGATACAGACAAATCAATTATACAACAATCGGTGGTTTTATAAAGAATTAGCATCAAAAATGTGTATGAACCTAGGGGTTAAATGATATAACCTAATTTTTTCCTAGGTGGGACCTATCCACTCGTCGCCGCGCGAATAGCCTAATGCTTTAGCCATTGTAGCAGAAGGACAAAGCAACAAACAAACACACTTTTGTATTTTAATATTAGTTATTATTTGCATCTATCAATACCTATCTGTTGTAATAAAATTTTATAAAACTATAGCTTAATAACACGCTCATTAGTCTTCCTTTTTTAGGAAACTCAGTAAATGAAAGCTTTTTGTGACTGGGATCTGGGTATTATTGTCTTTTATAAAAAATAACACTTTTAAAATCAGTGTTTTTGTAGAGATGTACCTTAAAAATATTATAAAATCAAATAGGGTTTATTTTAAGTGATATTACTTAATTACTTTCGGGCGTCCTATCCACTCGTCGCGGCGCGTACAGCCAAATGCTTCAGCCACTATTAGCCCGTAGCATCGTAGCCCGTAGCTCGTAGCTCGAGTCGAGAGCACTAATAGAGTCTATAAATTAATCTTTTTCAGACCACACTGGAAAAAGCAGAACCTCTTTATTAAGATTTTTCTTAATAGTTATAATAATATTTACTTTTTATATAATTAGTGGATATATCTAGGTTGAAAGCCTCCGTGAAACAAAATTCATTTTAAGTTTCTAATCGAAGTGGTTTGCGATGCACGTTGAGCTCATAATATTATGTTAATCTGTTTCTCCTTATATGTATGTTATTGTGAAGTATCTTTAGGCATATTAGATTTGACATCATAGGATTTACCTACGGTGCACGATTGCGGCACAGCTTAGCATGAATTACTTACTATATTATAGTAATTACTACAATTCTCTAAACTATGCCCCGTTTGAGTTCTGACCCTGTAAAAGATAAACTCATCGATATTCGCTGTAAATATTGCTACACAACAAGAATACAGCCATTGTCAATTACTAATCTAGTATCTCTCCTAGCAACCCCCTGCCTGCCCTTAAACTTTTCTTAAGTGCGTCTGGCAGGAGGTTGCCACGACAATTATAATTGTAAGGCAATGCATGACGTGATTTCTAATAAGTACTATTGGCGACTATTACTAAGAAATGGTTTTCAGAAATCCCACCTGACCTGAGCGAAGCAAGGTTGAATCAGCGAAAATATAGAATAATAAATTATACACGCTGAAATTTTAGTGGTTGTTTTCCCGAAGCGAAATGATATTGTCTTGGTATTACAATCGAGTTATAAATATGAAAAAATATTAGAGTCAAAAATGTCAAATTTACAATCGAGAAAAACAAAAATCGAATGAGACCTCGAACCAATAGTGATACCGCGTGCGCGCAGGCTAGTTTATGCCGGATCACTACGCACGAGAGCTTATTTTGCTCTAAACTTTTTCACTTTATTGGCGGCGCAGTTCGAGGGGATGTACCTACCTACTATTCACGTTACGACTAGGGAGTTACTATTGTTTCTCACACTTTCGAGTTGTCGATTTTTTTTTATTATTTCAAAACAAAAACATTTTTATTTTTTAAGTTTAACTCAAATTTTCGATAGGAAGACAACCACTAAAACTTCACCGTGTATAAGTATAGACCACGACAGGTTGAGATAGCAATCGGAGTATGAGGCGGGGGGATGCCCCGCACACCCGCACGTGACCCGCGCTTGCCCACACCGAGTTAGCGCAGGGGCTGTGCGGGTGAGGAGGGCGTTCCCTCCCCGATTGCCATTTCGACCTGTCGCGTACTGTACGTACCTATAGCAAAACTTCCCTAACATCAATTAATAAAGTAATTGCTTTTCCAAACTTCCAAGTGCCATTGGTAATTTAAATCAGAGATTCAGATTTTAATAATAATTCCTTTGATTCGTCAGCTGTCTTTGTTGTTTTCTGGATCTAATGGAAACGGTTCTGTTGTTTTAGAACAAAGAACAATAAATAACATTCGAATGCTTTTCACAATTTTACTAACAATTGATTTAAATGTCCATGAAAACAGTAAATTAATGATTTTAAGTAAGTACCTAATAAAAATAATTTAGTATATTAAAGTAACTACAAATTTTACTGACTAGGTTCTCGCTCCAAAGAACAGAGTGATAAAATAAAACATAGATTAGTGGCTTCACGCTAAAACGTGCCGCGCCTAGGTATGCGTCAAATATTTTCCCGATGGCATCTTCTTCAGACACTTGCATCTAGTATGAGTCAACCCTAAGTCTTTGGGTTATCAACAATCATTTTATTTTATACTACCTGGTGCCCGCGACTTCATACTCGTGGATTTAGGTTTTAAAAATCCCGTGGGATCTTTTTAATTTTCCAGGATAAAAAGTAGCCTATGTAACTCTCCAGGTCTTAAACTATACCCATGCAAAAAATCACGTCGATCTGTTGCTCCGTTGCGACGTGATTGAAGGACAAACCAACAAACAAACACACTTTCGCATTTATAACAGGGTACTGATTTTAACTACTTACCGATACTTGTATACACTGTATAGAATTAATCAAGTAAGTTTTTTTTAGAAGGCTTATAAGCCTGTAAAGTCTCTGACTTACCATATTAAATGAGATAATCCAGACCTACACAGGTAAAGCAATGTTCGTTTGATCGTACTGTAATATCCACCCACGTTTGCAATGCTAATGGTCGTTTTGCTTGGCCGTAAGTTAGCCCTAGAATAATAAACAGAATTCATGACACGGACAAAGGCTTGCAATATGAGCTAGGTATTATAATATTCCAAACACACAAGCTCGCTGTGGCCAGGCCGGTCTTTATCATAAAAGCACGTGAGGCACGAATCCAGGGCCCCGGCCTAATGGGCCCCAAAAATATTAAAACCTAGTGACTAGGTAGTTACCTATCTATTACATAACGCATACGGATTACTATAGATAACGGAAATAACTCAATGCCCTGAACTTAATAAGGATACGATTGACACCTCATTCATTAAAATCGGCCCAGTAGTTTAGGCGCTACGGCGGAACAAACATAAATACAAAACACTTGCATGCATAGATACATAGAGCCTCAATAGCTCAACGGTTAAGGCGCGGACTGAAATCTGAAAGGTCGGCGGTTAAAATCCCACCCGTTGCACTATTGTCGTACCCACTTCAAGCACAACCATTATGCTTAGTTGGATCCCCCTTTAAGAAACATAGATAGACTAATGAAATCATAACCCTTCCTTTTGGCTTTACCGTAGTCGAGTAATAGCAATTCATAATCAAATACCTAATATCTAGTATTTGAAAACAATTGACTACCTACCTAATAACTAATCAGAATCTTGATAGCACATTATGTAGGTACCGTGCATGGTACACGTAATGTACCTATGCACTTACTATCTCATTAGGAACCTATTTC
Source organism: Maniola hyperantus (assembly GCF_902806685.2). Taxonomy (NCBI): domain Eukaryota; kingdom Metazoa; phylum Arthropoda; class Insecta; order Lepidoptera; family Nymphalidae; genus Maniola; species Maniola hyperantus. The sequence continues at coordinate 9,726,703 of NC_048539.1, read as the reverse complement.
TGAATCTCTGGTCTGGTCGGGTGGGAGGTTTCAGCCGTGGCTATAGTTACCACCCTACCGACAAAGCCGTGCCGCCAAGCGATTTAGCGTTCCGGTACGATGCCGTGTAGAAACCAAAGGGTTTAATAAAAACTGCCATACCCCTTCCAGGTTAGCCCGCTTCCATCTTAAACTATCACTTACCACCAGGGCTAACTTGTATCTGAATAAAAAAAGGTACCGAATACCGATGTACCTATTCAAATGACGACACTCTACACCTGATGATTTTGAACAATCTGTTGCAAGTGGCTTGTCGGCTGCTTTCAACCTTCAGACAAACCCCTGCAAGTAACGACACATTAACATTATCACTTTATCTGAGGGTCTTTGCCTCCAGAGTCCAGACTCAAGGGACACTTCATTGCAGAAAAGTTGTTTTCACAAATGATAAATTTCTCTTTATTAGTGAAAGTCAGACTACCGGTTTTAACATTCGAATATTAGGTACTTTTATTCAAAGTAATAAAAATATCCTCAACTTATAGGAACTGACTTTATTCCATTTAGACAATACTTAATAAACTTCAATCTTAGTTCTAAACTATTAACTTCTTCAAGACATAATTATAAATTCTAATTTTCCCTGCTTCAAATCAATAGCTCCCGCTCTTATTGCCGCCATTTTTTTACCTCCCCTCATAATTCTTTTTTTAAATTCAACTGTAGGCAAAGCAATGTCGCTAACAATCGGCCATTCTGACTTCATGTCTGTCCTCAGACATTCAGGCTCAATTGAAAGAGATTCTCATTCTATCAAACTCATAGTTTTATCTTGATTTCATGATCACTAACTTTTCATTAATCAAACCACTTCTTTGGTTGAATTCGAAAAATTTCATATTTTCTTGTCAGGGTTTCTTATTTTATCAAACTTTATATTAATTTCATAATCACCTAAACATAATTACTTAAACCAAACTATTTCTTTGGTTGATTGTTGCATTCGAAGAATTTCATCTTTTCTTGGCAGGGGTTCTCATTTCATCAAACTCATACTTATATCTTAATCTCATAATCACCATCTTTGTTTAACCAAACCACTTCTTTGGATGATTGTTACATTCGAACTTGTCAGGGGTTCTTATTTCATCAAACTCATAGTTTAATATTAATTTCATAATCACCATCTTTACTTCAACCAAACTATTTCTTTGGTTGATTGTTGCATTCGAAGAATTTCGTCTTTTCTTGACAAGGGTTCTCATTCCATCAAACTCATAGTTTTATCTTAATCTCATAATCATCACCTTTGCTTAAACTAAACCGCTTCTTTGGTTGATTGTTGCATTCGAAGAATTTCATCTTTTCTTGGCAGGGGTTCTCATTTGATCAAACTCATACTTATATCTTAATCTCATAATCACCATCTTTGTTTAAACCAAACCACTTCTTTGGATGATTGTTACATTCGAACAATTATTTCGTTTCGGCCATCCTTTTCTTAGAATGTCCTCATTCACACATCAGACAGACATAGACATCAGTTTAATATTCATGATCATTGTCAATGATGCCTAATGGCCGCAAACTAATAGTCTCAGTCTCTTATTATGATCGTCATCATATCCCCAACGTCATGACATCAGTAAAACATCCATGATCGTTCGTCAATAATGCTTATTATTACTTGTCACCTTAATTAACTATATCATTTACGCCATGACAGCCCGCTCACTAGCCTATGGTCATTCTCTTATCATCTTAATCATCATCTTAATTAATTATATCATTTACGCCATGGTGGCCCGCTCACCATCCTGATGGCCGCAAACTAATAGTCTCATTCTCTTATGGTGATCGTCATCATATCCACAACGTCATGACATCAGTAAAATATCCACGATCGTTACGTCAATGATGCCTGAAAGGAACAAAATAAAAACAATTAAGCAGTATCTGAGTTCTTTAAATGTGTAAATGCAGTGTAACTTAAGAGATATACTCACTTATTATTAATTGTCATCTTTAACTAACTATATCATTTACGCCATGGCAGCCCGCTCACTAGCCTATGGTCGCAAACTTAATAGTCTCATTCTCTTATCATCTTAATCATCATTTTAATCATTATTTTAATCATCATCTTAATTAACTATATCATTTACGCCATGGTGGCCCGCTCACCATCCTGATGGCCGCAAACTAATAGTCTCATTCTCTTATGGTGATCGTCATCATATCCACAACGTCATGACATCAGTAAAATATCCACGATCGTTACGTCAATGATGCCTGAAAGGAACAAAATAAAAACAATTAAGCAGTATCTGAGTTCTTTAAATGTGTAAATGCAGTGTAACTTAAGAGATATACTCACTTATTATTAATTGTCATCTTTAACTAACTATATCATTTACGCCATGGCAGCCCGCTCACTAGCCTATGGTCGCAAACTTAATAGTCTCATTCTCTTATCATCTTAATCATCATTTTAATCATTATTTTAATCATCATCTTAATTAACTATATCATTTACGCCATGGTGGCCCGCTCACCATCCTGATGGCCGCAAACTAATAGTCTCATTCTCTTATGGTGATCGTCATCATATCCACAACGTCATGACATCAGTAAAATATCCACGATCGTTACGTCAATGATGCCTGAAAGGAACAAAATAAAAACAATTAAGCAGTATCTGAGTTCTTTAAATGTGTAAAATATGCAGTGTAACTTAAGAGATATACTCACTTATTATTAATTGTCATCTTTAACTAACTATATCATTTACGCCATGGCAGCCCGCTCACTAGCCTATGGTCGCAAACTTAATAGTCTCATTCTCTTATCATCTTAATCATCATTTTAATCATTATTTTAATCATCATTTTAATCATCATCTTAATCATCATCTTAATTAACTATATCAGTTACGCCATGGTGGCCCGCTCACCATCTTGATGGCCGCAAACTAATAGTCTCATTCTCTTATGGTGATCGTCATCATATCCACAACGTCATGACATCAGTAAAATATCCACGATCGTTACGTCAATGATGCCTGAAAGGAACAAAATAAAAACAATTAAGCAGTATCTGAGTTCTTTAAATGTGTAAATGCAGTGTAACTTAAAAGATATACTCACTTATTATTAATTGTCATCTTTAACTAACTATATCATTTACGCCATGGCAGCCCGCTCACTAGCCTATGGTCGCAAACTTAATAGTCTCTTTCTCTTATCATCTTAATCATCATTTTAATCATCATTTTAATCATCATCTTAATCATCATCTTAATTAATTATATCATTTACGCCATGGTGGCCCGCTCACCAACCTGATGGCCGCAAACTAATAGTCTCATTGTCTTATCGTGATCATCATCATATTATCCACAACGTCCTGGCAATAACATGGCACATTTTGCTATAAGTAATATCTTCTGCATATTTCAATAGCTTATAAATTTTGTTTCTTGTATGACATCAATCTCTTTATCAAACTATGATCTTTAAATTGTACCGCATTTACATCTTGATCATCATTACAGATTCTTGCTGAAACAGAAATAAAAACAAAGCAGCAACAAAATCACCATTAAAAGGTGGTACATAATTTATTATTGTTAATTGTCGTGTTTTAAAAACGTTTAACTTTCAAGAGTAAAAGATTAATTTTTTTATTACGATTCCCGCGCATAATTTTTTGCGCAAATATTTTTTTTTTCAGATTTTTTTTTAATGTGCTGTTTAGTAATTTTTTTTTAATTTTACAAAAAATTATATCACAATTAAAATATTTTAAGTCATCTACGATTCACCAGGCTGCATGATCTACGACCTTTGCCTTTTCGAGGAACGAATCGAAATATGCATACTACACCTATACAGCTGCATTCCAATTTATGATTGATCCAAAAAGATAACAAATATGGCGATACTGATCACGTGACTTTATTTTGACTTGACCTCTAGTGATGCGCTATTGCTGAACTAACTATATTGGGAATGTGGACGTTTGAATGAATTAACTCTGATGTAAAGAATTATATTTTCATTTTATGTACTTGCAAAACTTATAAGTCCGTAAACATTATTACGAGAACGCAATATAAAATAACTTTATATATCTATTGATGGTTCGTAAACAATGGGGCCGATTCTGTTATACACAATGCTATATTAAAATAATTTGATTTAAATAACTCGATCAATTTCCGATTCTGAACGAATTATCGATGTGTACGGTCCCTAACATTCATACATTTTTCGTCTGTGGTTGCAATGTCTAAAGAAATTAAAGAATGCGAAACGTCAAACTAGCATTTTAGTTTACTCTGTGGATCTTAATTTTGTTTTCATTTCATTTTTAATAAAAATTTTGCTTAAATCATGGATAAAAAGAATGAATTTTACGTGTAGGTATATTTGATATGTTGTTCGTGGACCACAAGGCGTTAGTGAGTGTTTTAAACTGTTTTATCATCGGGAAAAGTGTTAACGACGTTTATGTCACGGTGCTTTTTACTTCGAACAAAACTATGGAAATATGAACTGATATAGGTAGTTTGTACCTACATCAACAGCTAATAATATTTGTAGTAGCAATACCAAAGATTATTTTTAATGCCGGCATACTTTTTCTCTAGAATCGTTACACGTTTCGTTATACGCATATATATTTTTTTTTTTTGTTAAAATAATCAAAATATACCTAGTGTATTATTTTAATAATTTCGACTGTAATATAAATTCTTATAAACATTTTATAAATCAATAAACTGATTGATTGCCTCCTAATGCCCTATTCATTTTAAAATTATTAAATTTCTACATTTTGATGAAATAATAAATCGACATTAATTAGTTTGACATCATACAACTTTTCTCACTTCCCGATTCTCCCGGGTTAGGTTATCCCATAGATTATCTACTAAGTATATTGTTATCCTATAAGTTATTGGTAGGCTCAAAAGAGCTAGAACCCAGAGCCGTAAAACCAGTAAAAAAAAGTTATCGATCTGTGGTCAATGAAGTGTAGTTAATAAATAAAGGCCTTAAAGGACTGTTATCCAGGGCCGTAAACTAAAAAAGTAAATAAATAACCTTTATTTTATGTTTCACCCAGTTTTTTTTTTACCCTTTTTTTTTGGTCGGTGTGTTTTACTACATTTTTCATTCGGATTCGTCCAGAATTTGGACAGTAAACACTAGACACGACGTTACTCGTTTTTTTTTTTAAATTTAAAATGCTATGTTATACTTTATTAAGTTTAATAAAACAAAGATATTGTGATGATATTACTTTTGTTTTAAATAGTTCACACTCAACTTAGACACAAGTTTTACCTCTTTCATTGTTACTATGTTAAATATTAAGCAACAACAATGAAAGAGATAAACTTGTATCAAAATAACCTCGAAAAATTATAACAACAATAGGTGTAGGATAAGGGCTATATATAGCAGAACAACAGAACCATAGTTATGGGTATATCTAAGAAAATTAGTTCGTACACCAACTACTAGGAGCGCTGATTTCCTTGATGGTTTCGTATAATATTTTCCGCGAGTGATAACTCTATACCCTAATATAATACTACTCTATTGTTTATGATTCCGGACTTTTCCTAAAGTCCATTTGAATATTTTAAAATATAAATTATTATAATATCTATGTTCTGCATTTTAGTCGAGACAAAATCAAAACTCAATTTAACACTCAAAGTACATAGGTACTTTAATAAACGAATAAAAATAGGTACTCACAAAATTGTGGGCGATGAGTAATCTTCACTTCGGAACTAATAAAAATATCCTCAACTTATAGGAACTGACTTTATTCCATTTAGACAATACTTAATAAACTTCAATCTTAGTTCTAAACTATTAACTTCTTCAAGACATAATTATAAATTCTAATTTTCCCTGCTTCAAATCAATAGCTCCCGCTCTTATTGCCGCCATTTTTTACCTCCCCTCATAATTCTTTTTTTAAATTCAACTGTAGGCAAAGCAATGTCGCTAACAAAAGGTTCCTTATTAAACTATTATTACCCATAATGCACCGAGAAGTTGAGGACCAATAGTAGATTGTACAACAAGGGAATAAAACAAGCCATTTAATCCGAAACGTTTATCTACCCGAGCTGAAGGCGAGGACAGATATTTAAGTCGAGGATAAAATGGGTTTTATGACCGAGTTATACACTGTTTTTCACTTCGATTGCGAGGAAATGAGACAATAATAATATTATAATAGGTACATGTCTAAAGTGAAATTAGAGCAATTTTTAGGTCTCCCGACCTATACAACCTCGTCATATACGTGCCAAATGATACTGGCACTATAAAAATTACAAACTAACAATTTTTTTGTGTCATCCATGACAGACTTTTGTTTACCAAGACCTATAAACACTTTATGCACAAGAGCATGAAAGCTCTTGTGCATAAAAAAGAAAAAAAAGAAAAAAAAATTACTCATAAGTTTAGTCTAGTAGATAATGCAAAGAATTTCTAAGTACTACTTCGTAGATGATACTGGCACTATAGAAATTACATAGGTACTTAATTTTTTTTTGTATCATCCATGCGTCATCAGATAGATTATTGTTTACCTATAAACACTTTATGCACAAGAGCATGAAAAGCAGTTTTAGTCCATATTAGATTGGTCTGTATTTTATAGTCCGCTTACAGACAGCCATCAGACAGCATAAAGAACTATACGAGCACGAGAAGTGCAATGATATATTTTAAGTTAGTAAGTACATTACATACTGTTATGGACTCAAACAAAGAGTACAAAAAGAATTATTACGTAATATAGCGATCTTGGCCAGGACTAAGAAAACAAGCGGGCGGTATCTAAGTAAATTTGTGAATTTATATCGTAAACTTAGCTCGAAAAGGAATAGAAATTGAGTCTCTTACCTTTTATCTTATTACATACAAAAAAGGCGTACTAAAAACTTTCAAAATTGTAGTAAAAGACAGGTGTCAGTAGTAAAAGTTCACCGAGTTGCAGAAAATGCAAGTTACTTACTTAGTCTTTATTTTAAAATTACATTTTCCTTTCGCGCTTATCTTCCTGCAGAAGTTGATGAAAGGTGATTCCTTTATCTTTTACTTTGTACCCAAAACCAAAACTAACTCGAACTTGAAAAGAACTTTATCATGTCTGTAAAAGCCGGTTTTCCTTATACCACTATTGCCTTTAAAAATGTAAAGGTATAATTGTTATGTGTTTACATTATAGTAAAGTTGTAAGTTAATCATGTACCTATAGCTACTCACGTGAGTAAAACTTATATGTGTAATCGCGGCATTTAAAAAGTTTTTTATTTAATTAAGTATTCTCTTTAATCTCAATTTACAGCTACAAGTAGTAATAACTCTACAAAACTTGTGTAAAATGTGTGTAAGTAAATCGTTTTCTTAAAAATATTATGATTTTTAAAACGTATTATGTGTATCTAACGTCACCAGCTAATGTCGATATATTGTGTGTGAAACATCAAACGGGTTGAAAATACATTCCCTGAAAATACAATTTCAAATGTTTTTCCTTATATAAATTTATAGCCTTTTCCTCTCATGTGACCACAAAAGACTTTCATTCGACCGTACGATTTTTATCCTCTCACTTCCTATATTTTTCCTGTCAAAGAATAAAATGTTCACAAATCTAAATGAAAATCTTCATCAGCCGCATGTACATATATGTACCTATCTACCTTTAATTTAAAGTTAGGTACCCTATATCACGGATCACCTACCAGCATCGAAATATACCTACTAACCAAATATTATGTGATGAGGCACAAAGCCATACAAAAAAGTACATACTATTAAATATTTGTGTAGTATCAAATAGAGATAAAGCTGTTACACTTTTACCCTGCAAGACGAAGAGAACGCCTTCCAGAAAATAGAGAAATTTCATGATGTTGTTAATATCATATTTAACGCTACAGAATTTTTAAAATATACTTAAGTAAATCAAAACTAATAAATCTGTGTTTTTTTAATCCATCAGATTGAGAAATTAATTACTTAAACGATTGCGGTCTCTCACTGAAGTGTGACCGAATTGGCCGAGATAGCCGCACCACAAATCACTGTGGCTAATTCCGTTGTACACAATCTCTAAACTAAACTAAAATAGCACGTCTAAATCTATTGCTATCCCTTTCATAATGTTGCTTGCGGAAAAGGATAGCACTAGATTTAGGGCTGTTAATTTAGTTTAGTTTAGAGATTGTGTACAAGAGAATCGGCCCAATTGTCGCTCAAAAGTTCCATGACCTTTGTTAAGATATTGTAATAATTCTTGTATATTTTGGTTATGTTTTAATTCAATCTTTATAATTAATTTATAAAAAATGAAAACATCTCTATTGTCAAACTTTACAAAAAATATTTTTCACAACGGATCAGCCTGGCTGTCCAGCGCGGAAATGCAGCCAGTATTCTTGGCACCATTCCGTGCGGGCATGATTTGTACAGTAATTAGATAAGGCTAGCTTGTAACTTTTATTGTAATATTTTCACATAAAAATAAGTAATAAAAAAAAATTAAAAAAAAATTGTGATATGAAAACAGAAACCCGAACCTGTGCCCGAACTCTTATAACCCCAAGCTGAAGTCGCGTAGATACTCTGCGACAGGTTAAGATGGTAATTTTAGAAGGTGAACCGTAATTTTGATGAACAATGACAGTCAACTGTCATTGTTCATCAAAATTACGGTTCACCTTCTAAAATTTGGGTCAACCCAAAGAGTTAAAATGGCGCGTGAGGAGTAATTTTTTACGGACTTTAGGTATACACTGGATAATGATAATAATATGTTAATTTAAAAACCGTATGATGAAACTTTCTAGGAAGTAACCACCGTTCTCAGGTAGGTACCTACTTAGTCATCTGTCATGCTTTACGAGGTATTAAGAGAAATAAAATAATAAGTATAACGCGTAAAATTGAACACCTCACGCGCCATTTTAACTTTATGTGTCGAATCCAATATCAAAAGTACGATTTTAGCCCTTATTTTAAAAGGTGAACCGTACTTTTGGCATGACAGGTGACCGAAACAATACATTACGAACAATAATTTTGAACTTTAGATAAAATTTTAGGCATGTTCCTTAATGCCTGGGTAAATAATAATTTTTTGGGTGATAGTCAAGTTTATGGTTACTAATTACCACATAAAAAACTTTCCAAGAACGTTCTACAGAAAAAAAAAAAAAGAAAAACCAGTGATGGATGAAAATTATGAAAGAATCATTAAAAAAATCATATCTCCTAACTAAACTACTGAAAATCGCTGAACATACATAGGGGTGATTTGAATACCCCTTAATAGGTAATCAATTTTTTTTTTTTAGACGTCACATCCCCGGCAACCTGTTTAGGTAAGATACCTTATAGAGTTCACCTTACGGCTTACCTCATACCTATAACCTATCTACGTTATAGATAAAACCACACAAGCGTCGCGTAGTTTCAATTCACTTGATCACCTATTTAAGATCGACTGTGACAGTTTGCGGTGAAGCTCGGGGGCGTTTTAATTAAGTACTTATCGCTCTAGATTACTTATCGATAGAGTTAGCGATAAAGTCAACGTTATTTGTTTCATTACGGATTCTAACCGGGTATCAGCGCAATACATTTTCATTTCCGACGTAGGTACGTACAAACCTAATCTTGCCTTACCTGACACTTAGCTGCAGTAGTAGATAAATAATAATAATCTTATAATAATAGTAGGCATAGACGAGGGCTCACAAACAAATTGACATCGCTCTATATTATCTATATTTCTTATTGCGAAATGTAGAAAAAAGTTTTATAATATCAACAACGTCAGTTTATTATAAACCTTAGGTAACACATGGGTAACACTTGTATATAAAGTTTAATAACGATTGCAAAATATTTATATTTAAGACCTCTTGTCAGTGACAATAAATTTAAAATATACGAATTTTTCAAATGACAACAAAAATATTCAACAATAAAATTAAAATAACACCTAAGCAATAAGTCTAAAAATTTGAGTAATTTGAAATAAGCTTTTTGGCTGATATTTTTCAGGCCGCATTTGAAGCACTGATACAACATTTCTTGAGCATTTTGATTTCAATGGATTTACGTGTTAATAAAGTACCTAGTTGGAGAAAAAACCGGTACAGTGCGAGTCGGTTACGAACACGAAGGATTCCGCACCGAACAAGAAATATGTAACTCTTTATATTTTTTGTGATATAGCCATGTAGGTAACCACAAATTCACAGTTTTAGGACTTTTCCATTTCCATACTTGTACTATAAGACATAGTACGGGACGTACCCTTTAGGTCTGGACAGACAGGCAGACGAAGAGATCCTATTAGGGTTTCTTTTTTCTCTAGAGATACGTGTAGTGTTTGTGAGCGTAAGCTAATTATTATTATTATTATTTATTTATTTATTTATTATTTAATTAGAACGGCCATAAAGCCCAATTACACTAATTAAACTACGAGTACAAACTAACATAAACATACTTACAAAAATAGTTAAAATTATAAATTTTAAAAAGCAAAATTATAAATTTTCACAAAAGTGCAAGATCTGACCCATGAGGTCAGCCCATTTGTCCCATTTCTAATGATTTAATGTTTTATAAACTACCTACTATAACTGTCTTGCCATATAAGTTAGTCACAGAAACGCCGTTTCAATGCTAGGTTTACCTTTCACTGGCGACGAGGATGGAATTCGAACCTACGCGTGCAAAGCAACCCTAAAAATAGGAACTGAATTTTTTTCAGTACTATAAGCTTAACTGGATATCTTATTCAATTTCTGAATTTTCAAAGCTCAAGTTAAATTGCTTTCCATCTACTTCAATCGCAAGTAAATAAAGAAAATGGCGCCAGATGCTTAATTCGCCTCAAACAACGGAAGCGAATCAGATGCCGTGTCAGGGAGTTTTTATTGAATTCAAAAGTTAAAATCCAGTTCGCAAACAACCCCGGGAAATGTTAGCTATCCGTCAGCGGGCATTCGTTACAGATTAAAAAAGTTTTAAAAGATTTTTCAGGCTTGAGTTCAGAATTTCAGTCACCTTACATTGCTATTAGGAAACCGAGTCTGGCTATTTCAGCCCAATTGGGTGCCGCTGAAACTAATTTTACATTAAAGGAAGGCAGGTACTATCACTGCCCCCCCTTACAAGTACCGTGGCGGACCTACGATTGCCGAATTATTTTGGAGCAACTTGATTTTCGCCAATTTAGTGTTGATAGAGCAGCTACAGTGAGAATGATATATTATTGTGAGCGTACTTGAAACTAAATTTTAGTGCTGGTCAATGAAACTAAATTGGATTAGAGAATTTGAGAACTAAGCTCTAAAGCGTGAAACAACTATGGGTCACGTTCGTATTTGTGATACACAAATGAAACCATATTTGACACCTCTAGTTCGTAAGCCGCGACTGATAGGCATTTCGCGAGATATGTCTCGGACGTCCGAGCGCTAAGGTTACGTCCGCGACTTACGTCCGACAGTGTGCACAGTTTAGTGCGGCTGACGGACGAAAATTTCCTTCTGCTGTGCACGGAGAACAGAAAAGCCGGAAGACCTACACTGGAAAGTGGAAATTTTCCTCACGCCGATGTCATCGAACTTGACTGATAAAGTAGCTTGGTTCCAGGAGTGCTCATCAAAAGTTAAATTTAGAATTTGTACCGACTCGTAGATAGGTACTTTTTAGGGTGGCATATCGAGTAGTCCGGAAATATCCAAATTGGGCTCGCCCGAAAAATATAAATTAGCTGATGCCCGCGACTTTGTACGCGTGGATTTAGGTTTTTAAAAATTCCGTGGGAACTCATCCGTTGCACCGTTGCGACGTAATTGAAGGACAAACCAACAAACCAACAAACAAACACAAAATAAAATAAAATAAAACACACTTTCGCATTTAGGCACAAAAAAACAATATTACATACTTATACATTAGGTATGTATGTACATACTAGCTTATTCCCGCGACTTCGTCCGCGTGGACTACACAAATTTTAAACCCTTATTTTACCCCTTTAGGGATGCATTTTCAAAAATCTATTCTTAGCGATGTCTACGTCATTAGCTATTGCATGCCAAATTTCAGCCCGATTCATCCAGTAGTTTGAGCTGTGCTGATTGACTGACTGACTGATCCAATAGTCAGTCAGTCAGCCAATCAGGCAGTCAGCTTTTCCTTTAATATTATACTATATTAGATTTTCGAATAGCCTAGTGGTTAGGAAGTACGCCTCCTAATCGGAAATCGAGGGTTCGATCACGCACCTCTAACTTTTCGGAGTTATTTGCGTTTTAATTAATTAAATATCACATGCTATAACGGTGAAAGAAAACATCATTTCCGGAAATGTTCTCAAAGGTGTGTGAAGTCTGAAAATCCACACTAGGCCAGCGTGGTAGACTAAGGCCAAAACCCTTCTCTGAGGGGAGACCCGTGCTCCGCCGTCGAAAGCCGGCGAAAAGTTGGTCATGATGATATTTTCGGAAATAGCATTTAAATCTTCAGTAAGTATTTACTGAAATACCATTAAATTAAACATTAACATCGCCCTTTTATCAACCGCTACTAAAATTAAATAAACTTCAAAAGAAAGTACCTAGTTAGTTCTTGTATAAGTTGTATACCTACTTACCTACCTTTTAACGTCGTGAATAGGCAAAAAATGAATAAGAAAAATGTTGTTTTTCTAAAGATTTTGCCAGCCAACCTTAATAAATGAAATTTATCTTGAAATCCATCTTTCTTATTAAGGTTAAGGGCTGTTTGAAATTCATAGCGTTATAAGCGAATATCACATTCTTATTAAAAAGCACTCAAGCCTTCTCATTAAGGAGTTTCTCTGGAGTATGATGATTAGAAAGATAAAGCACACTCCTAACTTAGCACTAAGTATATTTCTAAACCACGACTAAAAGATTTCTTCGTACCTACCCCTAACCTACCCACAAGGCTTTAATGAAATAGGTTTCTATCTAGTTATGTCTTCTATCTATTTTTAAGTTAGTATATTATATTCAACATTTTCATAATATTATCATCATAATTTTAGCGTTTAAACTACCGTGAGTGATTTCCATTCTAAATACTATCTGTCCCGGCTTTACTCACGTATGGGTTTGAAACTAGTCGGGCTAACGTCGACTACACACGTGAGTAAAGCCGGGACAGATAGTATCATCATAATCATATTAATTTTAGGCCAATCAACTCTTTCACCCTCTTAATTTCGACACCAAAAGCTCTGGGCTACCCTAAGGCCACCCACAGAACATTAATATACTTAATTGTTCTGAGGTCACCTTGGAGAGTATTATATAGACAGTACTATCTTTGACTATCTTACAATCTTAGGTCTATGATCTTAACCTTGGTGTTTCTTTACATTATGGAACTAATTCTCAATTCTCCTTCTCCTCCAAGTTCTCCTCAGTCATCAACGTCAACTTTGTCAAAAACCAATCAATAAAATAACCAATAACCAACGTATGATTAAAAATTAACATTATTTCAGTCAGTAATATAACTTGCACCCACTATTATTTCAAATGCCGTATTTTACAAGTTGTTATGTTTCTTGCATGGTTTATTAAAACAGTTTTTATATTAATGTTCTGTAATAAAGCCTTAAACAAAGAAATTAAACCAGAGGACTGGACAACAGTAGAACTATTAGCAGAAGAACATCCGTATATAGTGGCTATTTTAAACCAAGATAAAGAATATATATGCACAGGAACTGTTTTAGACAAGAGGACTGTGCTAACATCTGGAGGTTGCATTAATCCAGATCCTCATTACGTTGTTGTTGGAACTGCAGTGCTTGGACAACAAGTCAACAACAACAATATTTTTAAAGTGGCATTTGCTAGGGTACATGGAGATTACGTATTTGAAATTCAAGGAAGTGATCCAAATATATCACAAATGCATAGTAATATTGGTCTCGTTTTCACCGCACGTCCAATTCTAGAATTTTTCGTAAATGCGCCACCCATCGGCAACTATTACGCATCGGAATTAAGAGAAAAGAAAATGATCATGATCGGATTTGGACACATCAAGACTTCTGGTGCTACTGTATTACAGAATCAAGCTTATTATCAAATACCGTGTAAAAATCCGAAATGGTACTACTGCATTTGTGGTTTGGAATATGCAGATATTTCCTATGTTAAACCTTTTGGTGAAGGTGCTCCAGTTTTGTATGGTGACGAAGTCGTAGGCATTGCAGCGAGCCCTAGCGACTCATTGGGTCTAAAAAATAATATTATCTATAATGTTTTTACAGTTATCGGTCCTTACACGTCATGGATTGAAAAATCTAAATCAGATTCTTCTGTCTTGGAGTTAAAAACAAAACTTAGAAACGGTGTTCAAAAAATATTTGTAGTTGAAACACTAATTTATGTTTTATTTATACTTGCCATTTATTAAATTGATCATTTATTGACTAAGTTATAGTTATTTTCCTTTTTTCGCATTGAAACATTTCATTTAATCTTACCGTAAACTTTTATCTCTCATCGTGTCGTTTGAATGATTTTTAACATGCTAATCTAAGATCTAAAATTACCTTTAAGTACCTTTCTACTTACTTTATTTACACTATTCATATTTATTACAGCTATTTATGTCAGCTAGACCCGCCCCGGCTTCGCTCGGGTGGAGTATTTCGGACTGGGAGTGTCATCGTGAAGCCTGTGCTTGATACCTAAAATATCAATTCACTATCAGAAATTCTAAAATCCCCACGATTTAGGACTTTAGTACTTTGCAGCATCAGGATTGAGGAGTTAGGATCCGAAGTTCAATGATGTAGCCTATGCTTGGTACCTAAATTAATTTTGCATCATCCGCAGTTACTGAAACATTATAGTTTAGGAGTGCTGTACCCTACATCATCAGGGTTGAGGAGTTGGGAGTTGAAGTCTGAGAATAAAGTCGTTGCTTGGTACCTACAATATGAATTCACTATGAAAACTTCCTGAATCTTGATAACTCAGGCGGGCAGTAACCCCGCAGCATCAGGATTAAGGAGTTGAATCCAGATTTTTTTATGTGACCACCACGAAAACTTTTTTGTTGATTTAAAAAAAAATTGCAAATCGGTCCAGAAACCTCGAAAAAATCGATATAGAAAAAAGAACCACCTCCTTTTTGACAGTCGGTTAAAAACCGATGACCTTGAAATATTTACGGAACAATCTTTAAAATATCCCCTTTCTAACAAAAAAGGAATGAATGAAATCGGACTACGCGTTAGTGAATTACAACTCAGTATACATTTTAACTTTCATCCCCTCTCCTACGGGAACCATGCTGAATTTCGGGATAAAAAGTATCCTATATTCTTCCTCATAGTATGACCTCAAATCGTACCAAGTTTCATTGGAATCCATTCAGTAGTTTCAGCGTGATGCGCGGCCGTGATACAGACAGACAGACAGACAGACAGACAGATAGACAGACAGACAAAAATGAAAAAAATTACAGTTTTGGGTTCAGTATCGATTGTAGAGTGCCCTCGAAAAAAAAATTTCAAAATATCTTCAATGTACAGAATTTGACCTGTTACAGTTTTATTATAAGTACCTATTGATTGATATACTACTGCCCCGGCGAACTTCGCGTCGTACCGCCTAACCTAACAGTCGATTCTTTTTCAGGATTTTTTTAAATTTTTCTCTCCGTAAGAACCATCCCCGTACTTCAAGGAATATTATGAAAAAAGAATTAGCGAAATCGGTTTAGCTGTTCTCGAGATTTGCGATCAGCAACACATTCGGCGATTCATTATTATATATAGAGATATTTAGTAAGTATATTATATATTTGATTTTACATTGACTGGGTTAATGCAGTTATTATTTCGTGATAATTATTAAGAAATAATCCTTAATATCTCCACGTATTTTTTAGTAAATAAATAAAATCAAAACCGGAAGTTAACTCTGGTACTTAATAGGAAAGTTAATGATGTGAAAGTTAAAAAAATTTAAACATAAGTGTAGGTATAAATATTATTGTTAAGTGTAACCTTTGACTTCAAAAGATAAGTCGATTCGGTCTCGAACGTCTCGAAGAACTCTATCGATGGAAAATGTCAGTAACATGTGGGATATTGAGCGTAAAACACAGTATTAATATTATAAGAAACGTAATTAAAACAGAAAATGAATTTCGTTAGGTCTTTCGTGAGAAAAATGAGCCGAAAACAGTTGGTGAATTGGGAGCCACTGAAAAAGATTGGAATTATAGGGGTTCCATTCGAAAAGGGCCAAAAAAAGTATGGTGTGAGTGTAGCTCCCGCAGCCATGAGATCAGCTGGATTGATTGATCACCTCAAGGAAATATGTAAGTATCTAAAAATAATAGGCAATTTATAATATAAAACTGAAGCTACATTTATTTATCCTAGACTAACAAAATATATTCACTTATTAGTAGGTTTACCTACACTGATGTAGGTACTGGCAAATTACTTACTTGAATCTTTCTGTTTCTCTTGGGTAAATGTTTCTGTTGAAAAGTCTCAGAATCTTGCAGTCAAGTGCATGCCTATTAATTTAAATAGGTAGTTTAAAAAATTGAAATGTTTCAGACGGTTTGGATATTAAAGACTATGGTGATGTAGAGATCCCTACTCGCGATGAGCCAGTCGATATAGATAACATGTCACATCTCCCACTCGTTTCGGCTTGTAACAAAAATCTTTCGGCCAAAGTTTCTCAAGTTCTGAAAGAAGGGCGTGTGGCAGTCACCATCGGTGGCGATCATTCCATTGGAGTTGGTAATAAAAATAATACACTTCTTTCCTTTTTAAGTACTTATTTAAAGCCATTCAGATAGATGTGGATTTGCCAAAGAAATACCTGCAGCTTGCTTGCTGCTCGGCTCATAATAAATGTTTGCTTTATTCCGTTCTTTGATACCTAGACTTGAATTTAAAGAATGTTGGTCGCTAGTTTCATTTAGTAAAATTAGTAAGTACGTACCTAAAATATTTGTAGGATAATTTAGTTTCGAAATGTTTGGCTTGACCCTTTATACAAGTTGCTGCGACTCAGCTCGGCAGACTCGGCAGGCTGCGACTGGTGGCGTCAGCCATTCAGTAACATCAATCTCTCGTCAAAAATCAATAAAAATTATAAAAGTTTTCGTTAATTTACCACCAAATCTAAATATATAAAAGGAAAAAGCTGACTGACTTATCAGCTATCAACGCAATTAAACTACTGGACGGATCGGACTGAAATTTGGCATGCAGGTAGCTATTAGGATGACGTAGACACCCGCTAAGAAAGGATTTTTAAAAATGTACCCCTAAGGCGATAAAATAGGAGTTTGCAATTTGTGTAGTTCACGCGGACGAAGTCGCGGGAACAAGCTAGTTTTTAAATACGACCATGGGCCATGGCCGAGACAAAGCATGGACCTATGTCCTAGGTATTCAGACTGGAGCGGGCAACGGACGCCGCGTCTAAAACTTATAGAGGATTTGTGTCAGCGCCATGATAAATCGGCATAAAAATATTAACCATACCTTATATTTTATCACGAATTATTCCTTATTATCAGGTACCGTAGATGGCCATTATAAAGTAAACGATAACATGATCCTCATCTGGGTGGACGCTCATGCAGACATCAACACCAACAAGACGTCAGAGTCTGGCTCAGTGCACGGCATGCCTGTCGCGTTGTTGGTCAAAGAGTTGTCAGACTACTGGCCGTATCTACCAACGATGGATTGGCAGGTTCCACAGTAAGGAAACTTCTTGTACACAAACACAGTGTGGCTAATTCCGTTGTACACAATCTCTAAATTAAACTAAAATGGCACGTCTGAATCTATTGCTATCCCTTTCATAATGATGCTTGCGGAAAAGGATAGCACTAGATTTAGACCAGTTATTTTAATTTAGTTTAGAGATTGTGTACAAGAGAATCGGTCCCATTAAGGAACCTAATGCTAATCGCTCATTACCGACGAGCCGCATGCGCTGCAAAAACCGCACGTGTAACGTGCCGAACGCAACACATTTTTCTTTACCTTTCCCTCTCTCCCTGCATCGTATTTCCCATTGCTGAGGTGGCAAGCTCTCTGCCCCTCGATACTGTCCGTGGCAGCTCCAACTACAATCCACTGTCTGTGACCATGACTCTGCAACGGGGTCGAACTATCGATAATTCAAAATCATCATGTTATTAATCGTTGTAAGATAGTACGCGACAGGTCAAAATGGCAATCGGGAAGGGAACGCCCCGCACACCTGCACAGCCCCCGCGCTAATCCGGTGCGGGCGAGCGCGGGTGACCTGCAGATATACTGGGCATCCCCCCCGCCTCATACCCCGATTGTCATCTCAACCTGTCGCGGACGATAGGTAGGTGTTGCTTTTCAGCGTGCTGCTTTTTCAGTTCGTCTGAAAGTAATTTTGACGACCTCCCTGGCACAGTGGTAAGAAGCGCTATGGTCGTATAACTTATAAGTGGGAAGTCCCGGGTTCGATTCCTATAGTAAGGGGCAATTTAGGCTTATACTTTCTAGTCTGGTCTGGTCACTGGTGGAAGACTTCGGCCGTGGCTACTTGCCATCCTACCGGCAAAGCCATGCAGCCAAGCAATTTAGCGTTCCGGTACGATGCCGTGTAGAAACCGATTAGGGATATGAAAGGTTTAATGAAACTGCCATACCCCTTCAAGTCTCGCTTCCATCTTAGACTACATTATCACTTACCTTCAGTTGAGATCGCAGTCAAGGGCTAACTTGTATCAGTAAAAAATATATATAAAGATTCCATTTTTTATCATTTATTAATTTAAAGACTTGTCAATAGGAATCTTGTTGGAAAATGAATGTATCCATTCTTATTTTGAACGCATTCTTGCCATAGACAAGCTTAATACAAATGACATTTGACTTTTGGTTTGGACTCTCTCTTGTCTCTGGCCGCCATTCGATTTACACGTAGCTTATTGTATTCCTCATTGTTAAATAATTAATTAACTAATTATAATGTGATTCTTATATTAAATTAGTGGCTCGACTGCTTTGAAGCATTTCTGTTTTTCTTTCTTCCAAAATCACGCGTCACACTACGCATATCTGCCCTCTGCTGAACAGGTTAAGTGCCCAAGCTGTAATTTGGAAGAGGACAAAATGGCGTCCCACCATTCCAACTCTAGCAACATAATTTCAATTGAAAAACTAGAAGGTATTTCCAATTGGGTAAACTGGAAGTTTGCCATCAAAATGTTACTCACTCTTGACGGATTGTGGAACTGTGTCGAGGGCACCGACCCCGACTTAGCACGCGATGGTCGCGCGCTTGCTCGCATCTGTTTAACGATTCAACCTAACCTATATCAGCTCGTTCGAGATGTTACGACCGCAAAAGATGCCTGGAAAAGATTGTCAGACACTTTCGAAGATAAAGGTTTGTACAGAAGAGTACTTCTACTGCGACAATTACATCGTGTAGAATATAGCAACTTTTCAAATATGTCTGATTACATTGAAGGCGTCATGAAGTTAGTCGCACAGTTATCCGATATTGGGAAAGTCATTGACGATGAAGAGATAGCTGAGATATTATTGTCGGGTCTGCCTGAGGACTTCAATGTTCTTGTTTCAAGTCTTGAGACTGCGAGCTTGACGAAGTCACTCTCAAGTGAAGTTGTTCGCACTCGCTTACTTCAAGAGGATCATAGGCGTAATAATAATTGCAATACTGAGAACTTAGCTTATGAAGCCAACAATAGAAAGAGAACTAACAAGCTTGTTTGTACTTACTGCAAAAAGACTAATCACACAGCTAGTCGATGTTTCAAGAAAAAACGTGATGATGTGAAGAAAAAGGCAGAAGATCAACATACATTGTATGCAGCTGCGTACTCCACTTCCCATCTAAACGAGTTCATCATTGACAGCGGAGCCACTGCTCATATGTGTGCTCAACATTGGTCGAGGATGCAGTGAACAAGAAGTGTACCATTTCAGTGGCCAATGGGCAAGAATTATATAGTGAAATGGTTGGTAGGACTACTCTTTCAAGTAATGTTTCTCTTAGTAATGTTTTATTTGTGCCTGATCTTTCAAATAATTTAATATCCGTCAGTGAGATTACTAGTAAGGGTTATGTTATAGTTTTCCATAAGAATTGTTGTATCGTATATAGTGATTGTAAAATCACAGGCAACCAGGTTTTAACTGCTAATAAAACTAATGGGTTATATAAATTTAAGTTGCAAGATCGGTCCGACCCTATAGTAGGTCATTCTATGTCCCTTCAGTCTAGGCAGGGAACCATGAGTGCCAATGCTGCAGCTTGTGTGTCCATGAGTGTGACACACAGCGTTTAGGTCACCTGAATTTTAAAGGTATGTACATACTTGGTGGTGGGAATCAGTGTGTTGGTGTTGTTTTTCAGTGTGAAGATAACGTACCAGGCAGCAGCGTCTCCTGGCTTACTGGGAAGATGATTAAGTCATCGTTTCCTACGTCAAGTGCTGGACGTGCTGCTAATCCACTAGATCTGATCCACAGTGATGTATGCGGCCCGATTCAAGTGAGCAGTTGGGGAGGAGCCTGCTACTTGCTGACTTTGGATATCTTATGAAGAATAAATCGGAAGTAAGTGCCCATTTTATTAATTTTATAAATGTAGTTAATGAACAAACTGGTTTGCAAATTAAAGTTTTACGTACTGACAATCTTAGTATGGAATGTTGTAATAATAATTTATCCAATTACCTTTAGGAAGGCATTATTCACAAGACCTCCGTGCCTTATTGCCCTCATCAAAATGGGTTTGCTGAGCGTGTTAATCGTATAGTTTTTTGTGAAAGCTATGGCCTTTTTTACAGGATTCGTGTCTGTGTGAATGTTATTGGGACAAGCTGTTAGGATGGCTATTTATTTAAACAATATGTCTCCGATGAGTGCACTATCAGATAGAATACCTGAATCTGAGTGGACCGGATCTGTATTGATCTTCGTCACCTCTGTGTTTTTGGCTGTATAGCTTATTTACTTGTACCTGACGAAAAACGGCGCAAGCTTTATGCTAAGGCGAAGGAGTATGTATTTGTAGGATATTGTGAAACGTGCAAGGGCTATCGTCTGGTCGACCCGCTAGATCCTAAAAAGGTTATTTATTGTAGAAATGTTGTTTTTCTTGAGGATAAATTATATGCAAAGGATGCCAATATGCTGAAAGCTTATAGCAGAAGAGCCAATTTTAATGTTTTTTGTCAATTTTATCAATAATGACAATTTTATGAATAATGATAACATTACATAATATGAGGATAATTGTATAAGTGATACCTGTGATATTAGCTGTGATAATAGTTTTAATAATAATGAAAATTTAAGAAATAGTATTATTAATAATGACCAGTCTAATAAGTATGTTTCGGTTACAGATGTGACTGCAAGCGAAGATTCTACTAGGATGTCGATGATGAGGCTGAGGTGCTATCTGGCACTGGGACCACGCTGTCGCCCTCTTTATCCTCGAGGAGGAGAGCAGATTACGTCGGAAGTGTTCGATGTGTCTATCTCTCGCCCTATATGGAGTACCCGAGGTATTTGTAGACTTCCAGTGCTGTCACCACTGTCGGATGTGTACCGTACTGTACGTGAAGACTTTACTGAGGATGTCGATGATGAGGCTGAGGTGCTCTCTGGCACTAGGACCACGCTGTCGCCCTCTTTGTCTCGAGGAGCAGAGCGGATTACGTCGGAAGTGTTCGACGCGTCCATCTCGCTCCGTACGGATTACCCGAGGTATTGTACCTGAGCGTTTTAAAGATTATCACTTATCTTCATTATTAGCTGGTGTAAGTATATCGGATGAGCCTTAATTCTCCTGAGAAGGATGAATGACATAGAGCAATTAGATGTAAGTATGACTATGATTAAAAAGTCTGGGACTTCGTAGATCGTCCTAGGAATGTAAATGTAGTCAAAGACGAATGTCTTTTTAAAGAAAAAGTTTGATGCAACGGGTAGATTCATGAAGTTCAAAGCTAAACTAGTTGCCTGTGGTTATAGCCAAATAGAAGGCATTGACTATGCCTATACTTTTGTACCTGTTGTTAGGCATTCAACTTTGTTTTTTTCTTTTTGATCAGTTTGATTATATAAAGTGTTTACTATATAAGTTCAACATATGCGTGAATGTAAGCATGTAGCCACACCTTTGCCTGTCGGCTGCAAGCTAGATAAGTCGGAGAAATGTACTTTAGAAAATGATGAATATAAGTATAGAGAACTGGTAGGTTCGCTTATGTATATTTTGTCTGTATGTACTCGTCCGGATATATCGTATGCCTGCGGTCAGCTGAGTCAGTATAGTACGTGTTTTGATGCGTGTCATTGGCGCGCTGCTAAGCGAGTACTTAGATACTTGGCGGGAACAATTAGTTTGGTTCTTTTCTTTAAAAAAACCAATAATTGGAATAATTGGCCTTCGCAGACGCCGATTGGGAGAATGACTTATCTGACCGCGAGTCATATACTGGCTTTGTCATAAAACTTGGTGAAGATGTTATCAATTGGTAGGCTATAAAATAATGATGCACTGCCTTGTCCAGCACTGAAGCTGAATATTTTGCAATCAGAGATGTGTGCAAGGACGTCAGTTTTGTTAACAATTTCTTATCTGAAATTTTTGACAAACGCTTTGATGTCACTGTAAACAATGATAATCAAAGTGCATAAAAATTGTTGCTACATAAATTTAATACATGAAGGAAAAATAAATGTAAAATGTAAGTCAACTGATCAAATGATTGCTGATGTTTTTACCAAGCCATTGTGTTCACAGAAGCATCGCAACTTTGTAAAATGTTTTAAATTGAAATGTTGTGATTAAATTGGTAGACTAATGTTTTGACTATGACACAAGTTGTATTTTGTTTTTAATGTTTATGACTAATGTAAAACTTGTGCTGTTATGTAATATTAGTTAGCCTAGATGCTTTTCTTGACAAGAATGAGGAGCAGTGTTGGAAAATGAATGTATCCATTCTTATTTTGAACGCATTCTTGCCATAGACAAGCTTAATACAAATGACATTTGACTTTTGGTTTGGACTCTCTCTTGTCTCTGGCCGCCATTCGATTTACACGTAGCTTATTGTATTCCTCATTGTTAAATAATTAATTAACTAATTATAATGTGATTCTTATATTAAATTAGTGGCTCGACTGCTTTGAAGCATTTCTGTTTTTCTTTCTTCCAAAATCACGCGTCACACTACGCATATCTGCCCTCTGCTGAACAAATCTGGTGTCGTTTTGGAAGTCGGTTAAAAATAAAGTGGCCTTATGTCACAGTGTGGCTCAAGGATAATATTTTTCACGTTCAGTCAACATTTGTCATACATGAAATATGTGGGTGTGACTCAACGGGAAAAAAAAATCTTGTGTCCCACTGGGACTCATGAGGATTTTTTTCCCCGTCGAGTCACAGTATTACTCGCGGGAGTGTGACTCAACGGGAACAACCCGTCTCAACTACCGTCTTTTCCACAGGTTTTCCATCAAGAACCTTGGTTACGTAGGCCTTAGATCCGTGGATGAATACGAAAGGTTGGCAATAGAAAAATACGGTGTGCCAGCGTTCGCTATGGAAGATATCGAAGAGTGAGTGAGCGACTGATAATAATTATCATCACACTAATCATCAATATATACCTAACTATAATAAAAGAAAGTGTAGAATGTGCGTGCCGCTAAAACTCAGAAATGAGTCCAGGTACGACGAGTGACAGAGACAAATGCTCTACCAAGCCGAAATCTCATTCTAAAGGTCCACGTACAAAATTTCCTGCCGGCTACTGTATAATATTATGTGTGTGTATGTGTATATGTTTGTTAGGTACCTACTCTTTCACGCAAAAACTACCTACTGCACGTATTTGGCTGAAATTTGGTATGGATATATGTAATAAGTATACATTATCCTCCTGGGTATTTTACATAGGTAATAATGTATATATCCATTTCCCCCGCCTCATACCCCGATTGCCATCTCGACCTGTCGCGATGTACTATATACAACTGACGTGTAGTGTCTTCCGGTGACGTCGCATTAGATAGGGCATACAGTGCGACAAGGCTTTCTTGGCGGGTGGCGAAAATTGAAACTAACGTTGCCGTCAAGTGTCCCCTTTGTTCTGGTTTGAATATTCTAAGCCTTTGTTCTCCAACAGCGCCCTCCTGTCAATGGCATTCAAGTGCCAAGAGAGCCTTGTCGCACTGTATAGGCTGCTATAGCAAATTGATGGTAGGTAGAAGCAGACATTGTAAAGGTTTTATCTAATGAGTTAAAAATTTGTTCAGATGCGGCATCCAGAAGTGTATACACCACATTCTTCAAAAACTGGACCCAGATGGGACTAAGCCAATTCACGTCAGCTTCGATATTGACTCGTTGGATTCATTAGAGGCGCCGAGCACGGGAACCGCTGGTTGGTACCATTTTTACCATTTATATTTTTCAAGATTGTGAATTTTTGTAGTCTACTTATTTATGCAACTAATCTTTGGTAGGTAGGTATAGTAGCCGGCAAGAAATATTGTACATCGACCTTTAGAATGAGATTTCGGCTTGTTAGAGCGTTGTCTCTGTCACTTATACCTAGGTATGTGACTTTTAGTCACAACCGAGCTATCTCTTTCTAAAGGTTGATGTACAATATTTCCTGCCGGGTAGGTACTGTATAGTATGCGACAGGTCGAGATGGCAATCGGGGAGGGAATGCCTCGCACACCCGCACAGCCCCCACGCTAGCCCTTTGCGGACGAGCGCGTGTGCGGGGCGTTCCCTCCTCCGTTCTTCTTCGTTCGTTCAAACTTCGTGCCGCCTAACAGTCCACCAGAGGAACTGCTGAATGCATTGCCAGCCTTTCAGGAATTTGTTGGTCCACCCCTTGCATAACCCCATGTTTTAATCTAGTAGGAACACCGCCTATGGGTGCTGATTCCACAGTTTGCATGTTTCAGTTCGCGGCGGACTGACACTACGTGAAGGTATCAAGTTGATGGAGATCATCTACGCAACGGGCCGCCTCCGAGCAATAGATCTCGTAGAAATCAACCCAGCTCTCGGGAACGACTCTGATAGGAAGAGAACTATCGACGCTGGCTTGTGTATTCTTAAAGCAGCCTTAGGGTTTTCTAGACGAGGCACTATGCCACGTGGTGTACTGGACTTACCTGTGCAGACTCATCATGAAACCAAGTAAAATAAAATTATTAGGTATTTAAAAAAATACCTTAAAATGTTTTCATAACCATAAATCGTTCCAATTGCCGTGAAATGACTTCATCTACGAATACAATTTATTACTTTAGCAAGTTTTACATTTTTTATTACTAGTAATTTACTTCGTTACCGCGCGGCTTGAGGCTTCCACGAAATGTTTCTTTATAATGCAAACCTAAGTAAACTTTATCTCATAGTAAGTAGTATATTACGTGCATTTAAATTAAAATAAAATCGTTACGATTTTCATGGTTCCGGGTTCCGGTTCCTCAAAAGGAAAAAAGAAACCCTTATAGGATCACTTTGTTGTCTGTCTGTCCGTCTGTCCATCGTGTCTGTCAAGAAAACCTATAGGGTACTTACTTCCTGTTGACCTAGAATCATGAAATTTGGAAGATAGGTAGATGATAGATCTAATAGCACAGGTAAAGGAATAACTCCGCAACCCGTTTTGTGGTTACATCACCAAAAAAATTAAAATGTGTTCATGAACAAATAATTAGTATTTCCATTTCAAAGTAAGATAACTGTAGCAAGGGGTACCTCATGAAAGGGCTTTTATGAAATTAAAAAAAAAGATTTTTATTTATTTTATGCATACCTAATAGTTTTTGATTTATCATGCAAAATGTCGAAAAAATACGACTGTATTACGGAACCCTCGGTGCGCAAGTCTGACTCGCACTTGACCAGTTTTTTAGCACCAAGCGGGAATCGAACGCCCGGCCACTAGTTTTGTTTTAAAGAAACGAGCACTTTAGCTAGCTGCTAACCTATAGGTACTAATAAATATATTATTTAACAGATAACTGCTATCATAGTTGTATCTCACGCATTAGAATCTAAAACCGATGACGAAGAAGTACAAAAAGTACTCGAAAAGTATTTCAAAAAAGTGTCCGATGTCCAAAGCAAGTATGTTATTAACGAAGGGCTGTCCAAGATCATAGCAAGATACTTCAACGGTACAGTCAACGCGTTTCCCCTATTCAGAATAAGCATCAAAATGGACCGAAAGCCAATCAAGATCCCATGGACTTTGGACCAAGTACCACAGGTTAACGATACTCTTATGAAGAAGAAATATAAATATGTTAAAGTTAAATATGTAAAATAATTAAACCAGTTGCAAAAGGTTCTGATTAAAAAGAAACAATAATTGTTTATTAAATTTTTTCAATAATATTAATGGAAACTTTAAAAAAATAACAATGATGAATGACTAAAGTCCTTGACATAATATTAAGGCACACACGAGCAACTTTTATTTCCGCAACAGTGTCATCTACCACAATATATTAAGCCCGTAGCACATTGATGTATACACACACAACTTTCTAATATTTTAATTAAATAATTAATTTTCCGCCTATAATTCAAATTTTATAATAACTTAGCACCTAGTATTTGAATAAAATGTAATTTTTTGTATGATTCTGTTGGTAGTTCAATAAAAAAATTAAAAAAAAATTACCTAAGTCTCAGTATACTTTGACAAATACGGCTTAATAAACCCTTGTGAAACAGTGAACAGTGAACAGTGAAACTACGGAGACTATTACAATAATTATAAATGTCAGACTGTGAAGGGGAGGAATGATCAAGGTAATACGGACCCTTAAAAGCTTCACTTTCTTTGACACTGGTGTACTAACAAGAAAAAACTGTAGCGGAAACATAAGTTGCTTGTGTGGGTGCACCCTAAAGATAGTTCATAATAGTTTTCAACACTTGCTTGTCTGTAAAACTTGCTAACGACGCTTTGGATTAAAAGGCAGTCTGATAGAGGATCCCAGTGTTGGATTGGCATCGGACTATACTATTTGACTAATCAGAATTACATTTCAAAGTCAAATCATAAATGATAAATAAATTAATTGCACTTTCGTATTGCTTAGCGGTATAAACTTTATACTATCACGGTTAGCTTGTGCAATATAATATAGCACTAGGTATAGTCCTTGGTGAACTCTAGCGTCGACATCAGCATCAGAAGCTAGTAGCACGTAATATCCAAGCAAATAGAGTAGGTAGCCTAGAAGTTGACTTGTGGCCGGTAATGCTTCTGGAATTTGTTGTTCTTCACCGACATCTTCATCTGCCACTTGGCTTGCACGCGCTTCATGAAGTGGATGTCTCGCGCTTTCCTGAAAAAAAAGTTTAGATCAAAATTCAAACCAATTGTAAATATTTGAGCAGTGTCTAACCGACCACAAATGGTTGTTTAATAAAAAGTTATATAGTCCGTACAAATGAGAAATCACTCGCCATTTTAGCTCTGTGTCAACTGTCATGTCAAAAGTACGATTTTAGTCCTTATTCTAAATAGTACGGCTGCTTAGCTTGAAATACGGTCCCATACGGAAGAAGGCGTAAAACTTGGCATGCACGAAGCTTTGCCATATATATGACTCAACTAACTTATGCTCGCGACTTTGTACGCGTGGACTACACAAATTACAAACCCCTATTTCACCCCCTTGGGGGTAGAATTTTCAAAAATCATTTCTTAGCGGGTGCCTACGTTATAATAGCTATCTGCATGCCAAATTTCAGCCCGATACGTCCAGTAGGTTGAGCTGTGCGTTGATAGATCAGTCAGTCAGTCATATATTTAGATATAGAAGTAGAAACACGTCGAGAAATCATTCATCATCGTGTTTATGGAAACGTCATAAGTGCGACTGGTTTTTGATGCAATAGTTTTGCGGAATTGCTACTCGAATTCTGAGGCCGACCGTACATATTATGTATACAGAAGTGAAACAAAAACACGTACTTAGCAGCTAACGCCTGTTCTTTAGGCGCCCAGCCCAATGCTCGGTAAACTCCCAGCAAGCGATGCAGCTTGCGATCCGATTTCTTCACTAGTGCCTGACTGCTCTGAGTCAAGTTCTGTTTGTAATATCTGAAAACAGAAACAGTGAAAAAGAAAAGAGTACTGTACTACCACTTATATAAGTTACGCTAATGTACCTGCGCAGACATCCTGTTTTTGAATTGCGCAAAAAAAGTTCAGTCAATCATAGCGCGCGTCCATCCTATTGGTTGTTGCCTACGCGCCATGTTTTGTACGCACGAATTATGAGAGAGATCGCACGAGTCTGTTATTATTGTGTACAACAACAACAAATTTATAATTTCAATCTGTGTCTATCAAATCTTTCTGTCTGTATCAAATCTTTTTAAATTATAAAAAGTACCTCATAAGCGAGCGATGCCCGATCGTGACACCAGATGGCAGCACTAGTTG
Organism: Maniola hyperantus; assembly: GCF_902806685.2. NCBI lineage: Eukaryota > Metazoa > Arthropoda > Insecta > Lepidoptera > Nymphalidae > Maniola > Maniola hyperantus. Next base: position 9,698,099 of record NC_048539.1, on the reverse strand, counting down.
GAAGTCATCCCCATCCAATGTCGCTGGTTCTTCTACTACTTCTTCTACATCCATTTCGTTGTCCCCTTCCTCACCATCAGGGTATGATGCACTAAACATTACAAACATTACATTTTCATTTAGGCTTAGTAGTTAAAACGCAGGCTATTATAATCAGTGCCTTTTTCAGGCTGAAATGGTTGTAGTATTCAATTACTGTATTTCTATTCTGTTAAGCTACAATAAGACAAGATACAATGCTGCCGTCCTATATTTAAAAAGCGCTGAACTGCAAAAAAGGTTTAGAGTCGTCGCCAAAACATGGGAATGTTTGAAAAACTTATATTTTAATTTGATCCTATGTAGAAAACTTTTATTAAAAACCTCAATTTCGCTAAATTCCCAAATACCTCAACTCATAAACTTAATTTTTTTGCAGTTAACAGCATTTTAGACATAGGGGCAGCAGAATGCTTCTACAAAAAAAAATTTAATAAAGAAAATACATTATATAGATATGATGGACTGTCATGTTGGAGCTGGGCAGCCATAAACAAAAAAAGACAAAAATTTAGCTCGCATGACAAAAAAACATTCTTAACCTAAAAACATTTTTAATTTCACACTGATTTTAATAAAAATTTATATTTCCACATATTATATACTTAAACATTGCACAATATTAACACATTTTATCTTTAAAAAGTACTTGCCTGTAATCATAATAATCAGCATATTCTGCTAGAGCAAGACCCTCGTGTAACATCTTGCAGTGTCCTTTATCGACCATATGGGCTCTAGCCGCTTCCATGGAGTAGAATGTGCGACCTACTTCATTGCACCACAGACACATGAAGCCGCGTGAAATCTACAATAGTAACAAAAGTTATGAAATTTCTTTGATTTTACCACTAACCAATACTAAATACAAGTACACTGGAACTGCGATTGCCGATTTGTTCTCGAAGCACCTTGATTTTCGTCATTTTGCCGCTGATAATAGTAGTGAGGGTTATGTGAGCATACTTGGGACTTATGTTGGTGATGAGACATCTGACAACATAATGTAAACACAAGGACCATTTGGCACAAGGTGTTAATTTTAATTCCTGGCCCAGGTTCGATGGTCCATTCATGGGACAACTAACTTTGTGTACATTTTAAGCAATTAATGTGATGTCTGCCAATCCATTTTTGGCCAGCATGGCAGACTATGGAAAAACCCTTCTTATTCTGAGAGGAGACCCGTGTTTAGTAGTGAGCCACTGATGGGTTGATGATTCTAATTATTATTAGTGTAGATCACATTACCTTTTCCCCAAGATATAGCAGGAGTCCTTTGATATCCACACAGTATTCTACATCAGGAATGAAGAAAGAGTGAGCCGCAGACATGTGCCTTAAGTTCTTCACCATATTCTTGCTGTGCTGGCCACAGAACAGACAGTCACATGGCTTTATGAGGGAGTCACTGCCTTTGACTCTCAACTCGTCCCATTCATCAGAATCAAGCTGCACAAAACAAGAACATTGTGACCTAATTGCTACACAATGCTAATGTACACAATCTCTAAACTAAAATGGCAGACCGAAATCTAATGCTATCCTTTCTCACAGTAAGCATTATGAAAGACATAGCAATATATTGGGACCTTTAAGTTTAGAGATTGTGTACAAGAGAACCAGCCACGCTATCTCTACTTGCTAATATAGACCGGCAGGACTCACATGAGTATGGCAAGTCTATCTTGGCAATTATTATGAGTACCACTCACTTTACAGTTTGTTTTTTGGGCCTTTTGAGTTTTTTTGTATTATTTTAAATTTAAATATATTTATTTATATATTTAATTAGAAAGACACAAGATGCCTATATCACTGATAAGTAATTTCTAAATTGGTTCTGATCTGGTTGTTGGTGAAAAGTTTCGACAATGGCTTTACTGGTAAAGCTGTGCCACCAAGTGTTTTAAATTACTAGTATGATGCCACATATCAACTGATTGTGGTGTATGGGTTTGATATAAATGGCATGCACCTTCCAGGTTGGTTCGCTTCCATCTTTAACTACATGGTTACTTACCACCAGGGGGGTAATTCGCTCACTGAATGATAGCCACTAAACTCATTTTTTAATCTGTTGAGGGTTTTCTACCCAAAAATATTTTAATATCACCCAGTGAAACAGCAATGTAGAACCAACCAACCTTGTTGGCTATCATTCAGTATTAGACACTGAATTAGTGAATCACCTAGCTGTTCATATTAGTCATGGGCTATAGCTATACTAAAAATATAAAACTAGTACTAAGTAAGTAAAGGGGAGCAACAGTGGAAGTTTAAGCTTACAATCACATTGTCCTTAGTTCAATAAATCTTTTATACTGCTGATAACTCGAACTCTGTCATTGACTGACCTTTTAACCATAGTTCAATGATAAAAAATCTTGATATTAAACACCAAAAATTAGGATATCGAATATACTACCCTCAAACAAAATACATGAGATATAATAAATCAAGTTAGTAAGCAGAAGCACTATCCAAGGCCTAACTATACTTTACAATTTAAAGCAGCATAAATAATGCTAGTGATCCTACCTCCTCAATTTCAGAATCGGTTTCAATATCCTCATCTGCAGAGTCCTCAGCGTTCACAACAACAAACTTTCCGGGCTGTAAAGCTGCCTTGTCAGCTTCAACTTTTTCAAAGCTATCACTGTCCGACTGTCTGGGTTCGTTCTTACTAAATGATTGCCTCTCACTACCCAAATTCTTTTCTTCAGCCAATTTATGCTTCTTGCTGTTTAGATGATTGCTATATGTGTTTTTAGTACTGAACAACTTTGAGCAACATCGGCAGTACTCTGATTCGTCGCGATCAGCATTTTGACTCTGATCCCTGTGTTCTTTTGCCCGTTGCTCGAACTCCTCCAATGTCACCGGCGGTATGGAAGCTACCTTTCTTTTCAAATTATATCGATGCCAATCCAATTTATAATGCTCACGCTGTAATTCAGCTGTTTTGAAAAGAACCTGGCACGTTATGCACGTGTAGTTATTAGACATTATAAAGATGTTGGCTTTATCACAGCAAAACAGATTTATCACAGCTTTGTGCACTTTTAAACAAGGATAAAATCAAATTAAGTTTAGGCTTTCTTTTCAGACTAGAAAATTAAAACGAATACCTATAAAGGCATAATCGATTGATAAAAGATAATCATGGTGTAATACACTCTTTGATCATGGTATCACAGACGAGTAATCCTAGCTAGACTAAAGTACTGTGTAACCGCGTCTGAGATAGCGATAGCACGACGTAACGATGAATTACACGACAATTACCATTGTTTACACGGAACAGAATTAGTAGTCAATATTTGTATTAACCGATCAACAATATTTGTATTAAACGTTTTCTATGTGAAAACAAGTAGTTAATAAATAACTAATGAGAAATACAATGACGCCACGAATTCTCAAAGTTTGTTTTGCAACTAAACTCTTGTCCTTGAAAAAATTCAGTTACACGATAAAGGACAAAAAATAGGTTAGCTGCGTCTGTGTTTATCACATTAGTAACTTTATCTGTGCTCTCTTTTTAGTGTGAATGAGAAAACAAACGTTGCTTTGTCTAGATTTTTTACTCAGTCTACGTTCAGACATGACTATTCACGTGGTGTTATTGGTCTGTGTTGGTTATTTGAGTCCTCAGATTAATAATCGAGGTAGATTATTTTGGCATTAAAATAATAATACCTTGTTAGAGCAAGCTGTGTATAGAAAAGCTCTGAAGAGTGATAGAGACATAAACACAGTTTTTTGTCTTTGTCATAGTTTAGCTTTTTTTTGTTGGGCACGTTGTAGTTTGTGCCTAACAAACCTCTGTGATAGTAATTTATTGCGAATATTACGTGTTTTTATTTTGTTTTCTGTTTTAAATTTAGTATTGAAGGTGTGTAGAAGCCATTTATGTGCATTGCTGTGTAAAAGTTGTAGCGAACGCAAATTATGAAACATAACCTTTCATACATAACTAACTAAGTAATCACTAATTATTTCTTTTGTTGTTTTGTCCCTTTCGGGTATACGCGTTTGACATTAGTCTCCTTATTCTTAGTCTGAGTTTGAGTCACTCACCATAAGCATGAGCCGCATGAGCACACCATGAGGCTCAAAAGGGCTAGAACCCAGAGCCGTACAACCAGTTCATAGAACTTTTTAGTCGTACGAGACGAGGTCAGTACTCATCTCGGGTTATCCTATATGTTATTGGTCTGTGGCTCGGGTCAGTAATAAGAATAACCACGTAGTAGTACTTCCAACTTCTTTGGAATAACCGGCCTTAAAAGACTGTTATCCAGAGCCGTAAAAAAAATATAAGAATAACCTCAGAGAATAACAGTATTTTTATTTGACACAATAATTTTGGTGTTGTTGTTTCTTCAGTTTTGACCATAGATTATCTGCTATATGGGTTTGACCATATTACCAATATTACATATATTATAATAGGTACTCTTTGAATATTACTTTCCTTACTTTACTCTATGGTTTTGACTTTCGTCTTATTTTTATAATATTCGGTTTATAAAGTTAAACGATCAAGTTAACATTACGTTTTTATGCAATTAACATAGGTAGCTTGTTAAGTAATAATGCTCCAGGCAGAAGATGTTGACGTTGATTATTTTACTCCATCAACAAGGTAGGTCTATTCATATGTTCATTGTTGATTCATTTCTCAAACATTTGTAACGTATTTTCAAGTGAATGTTTAGTACCTATATTTCATTAACAAACTTCGTTGCAGTACCTCGCTTTCAAAGATATTTGGCAGCAGTTCCAAAGAAGATACATTAGATAAAAGCTCATTAAAATATGATGCACCGCTACCGCCACAAGTTTTTACAAATCCTGAAGAACCAAAGCAAACACAATATCTATTTGCAGGCACTGTATATGCATATGAATGGTAAAACCTAAGTATTCCTTTTTATTTTTATTTATAATATTATGTACATCATACATGCCATACTGCATCACTAATTTCACTGTACAACTTTCCATTTGAATTCCCATTGAGTTAACAGTGTGACTTGGTGACAAAATCCCAATCACACTGTGATACAGTTGGGTGAGACTGGTTGGGAACTTACCAGTAGGTACTTTCAGTTTTTATATTACATATTTCATAATTTGCAGTCTTGTTGTTTCAGGGTTAAAAACTCATATGAGTTTAGAGGTAAATTGGGCTTTGCAATATTCAAAATTGCAAGCTTTGATATTCATAAAATGGTGATATATGATTCACATAAAACCACACTGTCCAGCTTGACAATTGACCATAATGTTGAGATAAAGGTAAATGGAAACATCAGTATATCTTACTATGACGATCTACGAAAATTCTGGAGTGTCAATCCCTCTCCACCTAACCTTAAGGAAATTTTAGAAATGCTGAGAAGTTCAAAGGTAAATCTGGAATTTATGCCAACTGCTGAGAACACAGAAAATAAAACTCTAATACAGAGTCTTGACAAAGACAACAGTTCATTAAATAAAATAAATGAAGACGAAAAAGAAAGTGATACAGATGGCTCATTTAACAAAAAAACTAAATATTCAATATTAAAAAGGATGGCTAGTATGGGACAGTCGGTTTTGCCACCACCTCATGCAGTAGCAGTAGCTCAGACAAGTGACTCATCAGACACAAACGAACCTCAAAATCAGCAAAAGCACAGACATAAACTAAAGATTGCAAATAAAAAAAGTTCATTAGAAAAAAAATCCTTAGATACAGAAAAAAATTGTGAACTAAATGCAAGAAAAATGTTTCCAAAATCAGAAACATCACGAGACACATATGGGGATTTTCCTAACATTGAAGACTATCAACAAATTGTGCCCGTACTGACTACTAATATGGTTGAAACTCCAAATGATTTTGGTGGTGAAGCAAGTAGTTTGAGAATATTTATTTCTGAGCAAAAAGTTAGTAATAGTGAATTAAGAATTAACATGAATAGAATGACAGATAAGCTAAATATGTTACTAGATAGAGTTAAAGATTTAGACATAGTTGATAAAAGCAAGTCAATAAATAACAGCAATGTATCACATTTTCAAAATGAAATCATACAAAAACTACTAAGTGAATATGAAAAGAAAATCAATAAATATGAAGAATTTATTAAACTTAAAGGATTTGATTGTGACTCATTTGAACTAACATCACAGTTGAGGAGAGGTAGTACATCTGAAAGTTTAAAAAGTACTGATAAAGAAGACAGTAAATTGCAACAGCTTTGTAATGAAAAAGATAAAGAAATTATTCGACTCAAAGAAGAATTGCAACTGTTATCTAACAAAGAAGCCCAGTTCCAAACTTATGAAAGAAATTTGCTAAAAGAAATCAATGACTTGAAGAGTAGTTTAAGTGTAACAAAATATTATAATCATACAACAATTAATGAGAACAAGAAGTTGGATGAAACAAATAGTCAAACAACTGATATTACAAATAAACTTAAACAAATTATGAATGATACATTCCAAGCTATCTCTGTCAACTTTGATGATGAACAAACATACTCTGGTTCCAAAATTAAAAGCATAGTTGGATTAATTGTGAAAAAAACAACTATAGATTCACTTAAAGAATTACAATGCAAGGTGCATTCTGGTGACAAAGAAACCACTAGATTTACTTAATTTTTTATGAATATGGTGTATTAAAAGTATCGTTAGAATTTGTAAATAAAAGTGTTTTAATCTTCTTTTTTTTGTATAAATGTTATATTTCACAGTGACTGCTCAGCCTTGGTTGTAGACGTTGTAGCAGAGTAAAGTCATTAGTCTAGTCTCATAGTCATAGTCATTTATTCATAAACACACATTACAATAGGTAATTCAAATTCATTTTCTAAATATATATAATTTCTTAAAAATATAAAATAATATTAAAACTAATATTAAATTTAAAATTAAAATATATAAAAGGAAAAGGTGACTGGCTAGTGACTGATCTATCAAGGCACAGCTCTAACTACTGAACTTGGGGGTTGAATTTTTGAAAATTCAACCCCCAAGGGGTAAAATGGGAGTTTGATGAAAGTCTGTCAGTTTGAAGTTAAAATCGTGAAATTGTGTAATTACACTAATTGTAATAAACAGAAAGCGTGTATCATGTTTTTTGAACAATCTAGCCCCTAAGTAGAAAAATAAGGGGTTTGGAATTTGTATAAAAGTCTGTCAGTTCTATGGATTTTTGAAAACTCAACCCCTCAGGGGTAAAATAGGGGTGGTTTAAAATTTGTATGTAAGTAGGTATGTCAGTTTTTAAGTTAAAATCGTGAAATTGTGTATTTACACTTATTGTGGCGCTGCTATTATAATTCGCTAAGAAAGGATTTTTAAAAATTCACCCCCTCAGCGGTATGACGCTAAGAAAGGATTATGTATTGAAAATTCAACCCCGAGGGGTTAACAATCCCTGGTGCTTAAAAACAGCGGGGTGATTGCGTATCTCGTGACAGATGTAAATCTCGCGATCATTGCTGTCAAACATCCGGCTAGAGAGAGACAGTAATAGCCACAAACTCGCCACAAAGCAAAATAAGAAGAGAGACAGCAAATGAACTGTCGGATTCACAGATAAGGGAAGATTGCTACTGCTGTCGCTACTGCAACGTTTTACGTACCTACCTAATCACCCCGCGGGTCAACTGTCATGTCAAAAGTAGGTACCTACCTTCTTCACCCACCAGTCACCATGCCACTTAACTATATTCTCTTTGGGGGGGGGGGGGGGGGGGGGACATATTTTACCACTTTGGAAGTGTCTCTCGCGCAAACTATTCCGTTTAGAAAAAAATGATATTAGAAACCTCAATAATCATTTTTGAAGGCCTATCCATAAAAGTATGGGGAACCCCCAAAATTTATTGTGTTTTTTGTGTAAAAATCTTAATGCGGTTCACAAAATAACTACTACATCTACTTACCAAGTTTCAACAGTATAGCTCTTATAGTTTCGGAAAAAAGTGGCTGTAACATACGGACGGACAGACAGACATGACGAATCTATAAGGGTTCCGTTTTTTGCCATTTGGCTACGGAACCCTAAAAACATTTTGACATTAGCTAATGTCAAATCGTAAAATAATGATACCATAATATTTAAGATGTTAGTGATGTATGTGGTTCAGTTACTTCATGTGAATGAGTCCATAAACCAGTTCCTACTTCTCCATTTTAGCTTGAACTTTCACAAGAAGAGTAAAGCATTATAAAACTACTGATAAATAATTACTGAAGTTAAATTAGTAACTAATACCTAGAGATGGTATAATAGTGCTTTAAAACAGGGATTTTAGAATATGATTTACGTAAATATGTTTTTTATTGAGTATTACTCAAGATGGGTGTTCTTAGATGTTACTATTAATTTACAGCCGAATAAACCATTACTTCCATATAACTATTGACTCACAATGTTTGACATGTTTCTAAAGTTACCCGTAGCTACGGTACCAACTGGATTGGTGGTTCATACCAATATGTTGTTGCCCCCAGCACTATTTATTTTTCATAAAAATCTGGTAGCACTGGAAAGTGGAAACGTCAAAAAATGTTTATTAAAAATTCGAGTATAGTTAAACTCGAAATGTTATTAATCTTTTATTAATTTACAAGTTACATTTAAAAAGATCAGTGTAAACAAGACAAAATGGAAGATTTGGAAACCTCTATCAATCAATATGAAGAACAAGTAAAAATGCATATAATAATATTATAAATTTTCATAAAATGTTATTTCTGTTTTATCATAATATTAAGCATTTATTTATCAGTTGTCAGTGGTAAGACAAGCACTCCAAGCTACGCAAGATGTTGACGAGCGCGAATCGCTTTCCGCCCTGCAATCGGAGTTGCAAGAACTTATTAGCCTTACACAAGAAAGTTTGGATGCTCAGAGAGGCAAGACAAATGAATCGCAAAGTAACTCTCGCAATAGTGATGATGGAAATGAATTAGACGGTGAATATGCTCTATTTATGGTAAGTTTCAGTTTTTCTCTAAAAATCCTAGTTTTTTACCCTAAAAATTTGAAGGACCCTGGGCCTAAAGTATGATAAAATGTGGTTTCAGTTAAATGTCCTGAAATTTTGATATGTCATAGATTTCAGTGCCCTGAGCAAAAGTTTCTATAGGTGCTACCACTGTTTCCAAGTCCCTTTCGGAGTTTTGACTGATTTTGTACCCTCCTGCAACATCATTTAATTTCAAGCATTTTCTGTAGATTAAGATGTCGCCTCCTAATCGGGTTCTATCCTGGGCACGCACCTCTAACTTTTCAGAGTTATGTGCATTTAAATTAAGTAATTAAATATTGTGAGGAAACCTGCATACCTGAGAGTTCTCCATAATGTTCTCAAAGGTGTGTGAAGTCTATTAATCCACACTTGGCCTGCATGGTAGACTGGCCAATACACTTCTCAGTCTGAGAGGAGACCCATGCTCTGTAGTGAACTGGTGATGGGTTGATCATGATCATGATGATGATGATGATGATGATGATGATGATTTCAAGTAATTGACATTGCAGTCATTTTATCTTTTTTTGAATGGTTAGCTTATTGCAAAATATGTTTTAACTAATGATGTCAATTATTTAAATAACAGTTGGGAATTGGAACGTATTAAAATACTAATAATTTGTTAACCTGTAACTAGTCAGTTGAAACTCTGAAAGAGACTCGGAAACAGTGGTAGCAAACATACAGACTTGCTTATGGCACTAAAATCTATAACATATCAAAATCCCAGTTCAACTGAAACCACATTTTCCATAATTTAGGCCCAGTGTCTTTTCAAATTTACCTAATAGGTAGGTGTTATAATCCAAAGCCGAAATGCTGGCACATCGTGATTGAGCTAGGTAATCCTCAGAATTTTTTTAGAATGTTTTTTTTATTCATGTAAACTTTTTACAAGTGCTTATGAATAGTCGGGTAGTTTTAATTTACCACTGGTTCGGAATGCCGTTCCTACCGAGAAGAAACAGCAAAAAACTCGGCGGTTGCTCTTTTTAATTTTTCATACAATGTTATTATACCGTACTATACAAGCCATTGCAGCCCCGTGCATTGCTGGAGCGAGAAATGTTTATAGTGCTTAATCCAATGCGAAAACTTTGGCTTCTGCCTAATGAGCTTGCAAGCTGAACTAGAATGTGCCCAAATTCCTAATCTAAGGCTAAATTAAGAAATGGAGTTTCAGCTTTGAACAATCAATCACAATAATTGCGATTGTAGAAATGATTGATGCAGGTTTTCCAGAATCGACCTACTGGACCATTTGCAATGTTTCAGCATTTTGCTTTTAGATTATAACATTGGCTTGTTTTAAAGATTTCATATTTATTTTGATAGAAAGAGATGGCTGAAAGTGGAGCCTACCAAGACAAGAATGATTCACAAGATAAATGTGAAAATAGCGCACAAAATGAAAATGGTGACAATAGCGATATAGAGGTAAAATTATATATTATGATTCTTTTTAGGGTTCCGTACACAAAGGGTAAAATGGGACTCTATTACTGAGACTCTGCTGTCCGTCCGTCTGTCACCAGGCTGTATTTCATGAACCGTGATAGATAGACAGTTGAAATTTTCACAGATGATGTATTTCTGTTGTCACTAAAACAACAAATACTAAAAAACAATAAAATAAATATTTAAGGGGGCTCCCACACAACAAATGTGATTTTTGCTCGATATTGATAATAGCAACAGATGCTAGAAATATTCATAGAATATGTACTTATATATTCACTTTAAAAGTAAAACAAATATTTAATTTTTATTTTTTTTAAGTAAATTTACTATACTAAGTGTGGTATCATATGAAAGGGCCTTACCTGTATATTCTAAAACATTTTTTTTTACATAATAGTTTTTGATTTATCGTGAAAAATGTCGAAAAAATACGACTGTAGTATGGTGCCCTCACTCGCACTTGGCCGGTTTTTTAAACATTTTATAAATATATATGTACTAAGAGATTACAGCCAACACTGCATTTCAAGTAAGTCATAGCATAGCAGGCCATAAATAACAGTTGCTAAATGTCAACTAAAAAACTGGAAGGGATATATCTCAGTTTTCCTGATTTCTATTTTGTTGCACGTCTAGGATGAGCTTGCTACACTTTTGGGCATGAAGTGTGCTGTGTACCACACACACACTTGGGGCGGACAGCCCAGTTTGCACAATGCCATGGTCAGCTCTGTAGTGCCCCGCCAGGAGGATGATCAATTTAGTGACCTTCAGGTTGTATAATTTACCTATTAAAAAAACTGCTTGCATAATTTACCCCATTCAAATGTCTAGAAAAGTGTGTTAAAAGTAGTGGATTGTACTCTTAATTTTATTTAATTAGATAACAAAATTTATTAAGCCTTGCTTTATTCAAAAAAAAATGTAGCTAGGACATATTTCTTATGTGTATTTATTGTAGCACTAGCTGATGCACGTGACTTCCTGTCGACGTGTCGATTTAGGTTTTTAAAATCTTTGATTTTCCAGAATAAAACGTGGTTTATGTCACTCTCCAGATCTTTAACTATATCTATGCAAAAATGCGTCGATCCGTTGCTCCATTGTGGCACTAGGGCTTGATTGAAAGACGAACCAACAAACACACTTTCGCATTTATAATATGGGTCAAGTATTTATGGGATGGGAAACATCAAAGTTAAACGTTTAATGAGTGTTAAATAATTCTAGGTGAGAGTTCTGTTCACACACCCCACACATCCAGAAATGTTACCATGTCCGTTTTTCTTGAATGGAGAATGCAAGTTCAGTGATGATCAATGTAGGTGAGTTTCTGCAACTTTTGAATGTGCTCTGTTATAGTGACTCTAATAGAGAGTGAAATGAAAAATGTTGTAATAAACTTTCATAAGAGGAATATTTGATTTTGTAATACTTACAGATATTCACATGGTGCTATAGTACAGTTATCAAATTTGAAGGAGGCGATTGAACCTAACTATTCTAGTTTAAAAATAGGAAGCAGAGTTTTATTAAAATTAAAACCACCAGATGATGAGGTATATAATATAAATTCATTTTTCTAACTGACTTAAAAAAAATGTTCTTTCTTCACCCCATAAGTTTATTTTTACAATAATATACTACCTCATGCCATCACAAATTTTGGGTCAAGTAGTAAGTACCTGAGGGTCTGTTCAACTAATTTTGCTCAAACTCAGCGCTATAAGTCAATCTTGTATGCTTTCAAAATGTTAAAGATTTTACGGCTGAAGTGACTATAGTCAATTTTTTGTTTATTTATTTATTTCAACAATTTGTTTTTATTTATGATCTTGTTACGCAGGCGAAGCCAGCGGCTGATACATAGTGAGCCAGCGCAACATGCATTCCCATTCCCACGTACGAATACGACCCGTATACCTGACGCGGCGCAATACCAGAACCCGCGCGATGTGGGAATCGTAATATTAAGTTAGAATATTCTCATCCGTAGAGATAAGCACTAGTTTTTAGTCTTTTCATTTAAATGTAACTTTGAATATAATTATTATAAGGATATTATCGCCGACTAGTTTTCTTCCATCCACCTCCTGCGAGCGAGGAAGTAATTTTTTTATTGAGTGTTTTTTTTTAAAAGTTTTTTGAGTGTATTTTTTGTGTGTGTTAGTTTAATTTTTATTCGTCAAGATTTTTCATCCAAGGTCAGGACGTAGTTTCGTAGGTTCGGTTAATAGGTCAAGAGCCGTAGACGAATCTAGGAACTTAGAAGACATGGCATCAAATGATTTAGATACTATCTATAAATCTATTAGATTTTTACCCGAATTTGACGGAAATCCTCATGTGTTAACACGCTTTATAAATTTGTGTGACCAATTAGTGATTGCCCATTTGACATTAGTCCGGGACATGAGTTACAAAATTCGGCATTAATTAGTGGAATATTAAATAAAGTGACAGGTTCCGCGGCTAGGTTAATTAATGCAAACGGCATCCCAGATAGTTGGAATGGCATACGAAATGCCCTTATTAATAATTTCGCAGACCATCGCGATGAGACCGCTTTATACAATGTCTTTGTTCTATTTCAATTGTCTCTACAGACACAAGGCTCTAGCACCCCGCAAGAATTTTACGAAAAGTGCCAAAACCTGTTTAGCACAATTATGACCTACATTTCCCTACATGAATCCGTACCTACCACAATAGAGGCTAAACGGCAACTTTACCAAAAGTTAACCCTGCAGTGTTATTTACGTGGTCTAAAAGACCCGCTAGACTCAAGGATACGGTGCATGCGGCCAGTGTCAATGGAAAAAGCCCTTGAATTTGTACAAGAGGAACTTAACACCCTATATATACAACAGCGAAATGAAGGCGGGTTTTCTCAGAAAAATTTTGGACATAAATTTTCCGTATCAAATTACACTAGTCCTTCAAGGTCACAAGGTTTCGCTATGCCTGGGCCATCTTGGCAGCAGCCTATATATTTTAGACCACCTCAGAGTCAGCAACCTATGCATTTTAGACCTGGTTGGAAACCTAACCCTCAAATGCATCCGCGTGGTCCTAGTCGTACCCAATTAATGTTTCGCGCTCCTCCACCGAATTATAACCCGAAGAGCAACGTTTTCAAATTACCAAATCGACACCAATCGTCTAACAATTCTAATTTCCCACGTCCCATGAGCGGTGTGAGTCACTTCACCCCTAGACATTTACCACCATCGGGACATGATTGGCGTAAATTTGGTAATCCACCACCAACTAACTATATGAAATCACGCGACGTCAATTTTAATGAACTTTACTATAACTATGACTATGATTATGATTATGACTATGACTATGATTATGACTATGATTATGACTATAACTACGATTATGACTATGACAATTACGAACAATTTACGGATGAATGCTATGATTTCTATGAGGAAAGCTCCTCGAAAGTTGAACCGAGTACTATAATGAAAGAAGATTATAACTCGAATGCATTATCGTGCATTGAAGTTCATGTGCAAGAGCTAAGTTCGATTGATTTAAATCTATCGGACGGAGCTCCCTCCATAGATGATTCTGGGACTCTCTCAGCTCCGGAGGCTGAAGATGGTTCTAGAACAGCAACTGCTCATACTGATGACGAAAGCCCCATCTTGGAAATCCCAATTACAGAAGATCCATTGAATAAATTTACTAGGCAAATCGTTTTTAACGTTGTAGGTGATATTAAAACCAAACCAGTCACTACAAAACCTTTTGAAAACCATAAGCGTACGACTGTTCAATTATCTGAATCTAATTTAGAAGAAGATGTCATCAATGCTGTTAAAGAATTTATTCAACCTAAAATTAAAGCCGGTTTATTAATCAATCCACCATTGGCTATGTATAAAATAATTCCAATAATACAGAAAACCTTTAAAAATTCGTCAATGACATTCAATTTAGCTAAAACAGAAGTAGAAAATGTTCGAGAATATTTAAGGCAGCAACAAATTATAGATAAGTACCATGATGGCAAGACAAACCACCGCGGTATCAATGAATGCTTTCTTGCTTTATCTCGAAAATTTTACTGGCCTAAAATGCGAGAGCATATTTCAAAATTTATCAACGACTGTGCAGTATGCGGACAGGCTAAGTATGACCGTAATCCAATCCGACAGCAATTTCAAGTAGTTCCACCACCCAGTAAACCTTTTGAGCTTGTGCACTCAGACCTCTTAAGTGTAGCAAGCTGTAAGTTTCTGACAATAGTCGACTCTTTCTCCAAATATGCTCAAGCATATTTCTTAGGAGACAGCACGGCAGTCAGTGTAGTTCAAGCATTACTTAAATTTAGTACGCATCATGGAAATCCTTTGACTGCAGTAGATCCAACATGATAGAGTTAGGATATTATAGTGTTAGGTTGGTATTATGTAAGAAATGATATCGTTTTGTTTTTCATAGTTTAAAAATTTCCTGTTAGTTTGACCTAAGTATATTATGTATTAATTTCCCATTACCACATACGCATCATGATATCCTTGTCACTTATTATCCATTCCTTGCTTGAACGAATACAGGTACATAGAGGCTGAATGCCCGAAGACCAGCAAAGGTTATCTATATTATAATATGCCGATATACGAAGCTTATAGATTTACACTTACCCAGAATAGAAGAAGACATAGCCATCCAAGTTATAGTTTTACCTAAAGAAGAATCCTTTGACTCAAGACCATCCATTATAAATAATTGAAGTCCACAAAACTGGATCACCTACATGATGCAAGTGCAAAGGTTTCATCTCAAACGCCTATCACTCTACCTCCAAGTACGGACCATGGAGTTATTTATCACACAATCATTACCATTCGCCATATTAATTGGAACCTGCAGACTGAATATGATCATTACAGTTTATCAGAAAATACATCGCACGAAGACCTTGCAGTTAAGAAACATAACCAAAATTCTGAGTTCTTCATCCGATGACCTTTCGGCGCAATTCACAGCCAAGGTGTTCCATATGCGCCGATCTGATGGGGGAGGTGTTACGCAGGCGAAGCCAGCGGCTGATACATAGTGAGCCAGCGCAACATGCATTCCCATTCCCACGTACGAATACGACCCGTATACCTGACGCGGCGCAATACCAGAACCCGCGCGATGTGGGAATCGTAATTTTAAGTTAGAATATTCTCATCCGTAGAGATAAGCACTAGTTTTTAGTCTTTTCATTTAAATGTAACTTTGAATATAATTATTATAAGGATATTATCGCCGACTAGTTTTCTTCCATCCACCTCCTGCGAGCCTAAACATTACTATCTATCTTTACCTTAATGACTACTATTTTATCTTAAAGGTTTTAATATTTCAGGATAATATGAGTACAGTTAAAAAATCAACAGAAAAGTATCACTTATGGCATAGAGCTGTTGTAAAGGGTGTGGATCTAGAAAAGAGGTCTTGTGTTGTCAAGATGGAACAGAACATCAAGACTGGGGATAAAAGAAAATCTGCTTCTGACGAATATCATGTACTGTTTGAAGAAATATTTCCACTCAGTAGTGAGTTTGTTTTGATAATTATGAATCCATTTAAAACTGTACACTTTCATCTTGGATTTAATTACCTTTCTTCACAACAGCAGGAAAGTATTTTTTATTTATTTAAATATTATATAGTAAAGGTTCTTAGACAAGTGTCATTATCATCCACTAATGAATAGATAGTGCCACCATGGGGTTTCTAAATATTTTAGATTTTTCTAATAAATAATCAATTTAATAGTTTAAAAATAAAATAACAGTCATGCTTTAATTTTTTAGCTGAAGGTGGTGATGTTACTGATTCTGACGACAGTTTGAGCGACACTGAATACCCGGAGAGCAAAATTGTGCGAACAGATGACGATAATCGTGAACTTCTCATTGAGAGGAGCCTACAGAACAATGCACCTCCCATGGGCGAGTGGGAACAACATACTAGAGTGAGTATGTATTCCTTTATATTTAGTCATTTGAAAGTAAAAAAAATTAAGTTAATTTGATTGATATTGATTTCTTTCGCACCTCTAACTTTTCGGAGTTATGTGCGTTTTTAATTAATTAAATATCACTTGCTTTAACGGTGAAGGAATACATCCTGATTAAACCTGCATGCCTGAGAGTTCTCCATAATGTTGTCAAAGGTGTGTGAAGACTACCAATCCGCACAATGGCCAGCGTGGTAGACTATGACCAAAACCCTTCTCACTCTGAGAAGAGACCCGTGCTCTGTAGTGAGCCGGCGAAGGGTTGATCATGATGATGATGATGATGATGATGATTTCTTTGAAATTCTTAATCTGAAAATATCTAGGCAACAGCATACTGAAATGTTGAATCGCAGCCGAAATGACCCACCTGGTGAGACCAGGACATACTGGAGCATGAGAAATAATTAATTCCCAAATTAATTAGGCTGGTTTGGAACCTGGGATTTCCTACTTTGTTCATCGTTATTCAATACTCGTTAAAATTTCTTGGCCCAAAAAAATCTGAACAGTCTCAGTCAGTATTCCTTAACTGCAGAGCTCTAATAAAATTTTAACATTTCATAAACGCGTTAAAGATAAAAATATAAACTATTTATAAGCAGTGCAAGTGTGTAAATTTTAAGTAGTACAGGTCCCAGTATGTAATATGTATATCGTTGAATGTTTGAAGGGCATGGGGTCCCGTATAATGCTGGCGATGGGCTACGTGCCGGGCACGGGGCTGGGCGCGGCGAGCGACGGTCGCCTGCGACCCGTTGAGGCACGCGCCGTGCCGCCCGGCAAGAGCCTCGACCACTGCATGGCGCTCAGCGAGAACATGGCTGCACAGGACCCGCTTAAAGTGAGTGCACTCCTACTCGCTATAACCATAGGCTCTCGGCGAGCGACGGCCGCTTGACTTGTTAAGACTGCCGCCGTGCCGCCCGGCGAAAGCCTCTACCACAGCGACAAGAGATTGCTTCACAGGACCTCCCTAATATGAGGTTAACATATATTCGTTATTTGCTACCCAACAACAACGAACAAGTTCTGGCTCAGAACTCGCAAGGGAGTAAAGCTCGACGGTGTTGCTAGACACAGCTCAGTATAAGCGCAGCTAATTTTCAGCTCTCTGTCCCACTGCAGAGGTTTATATTCGTATTACAGTACGCCGTATTGTCATGTTAATTTTCGGACTGCTGAACCCATCAAAATCGGTTTAATGGCTTGACCGTAAGATTATTCAAACTTAATATAATATGCGTTCAAATTATTGAAATATAATTCCAGGTAGAACAAAAACTCAAAAGGTTACAAAAGAAAGAAGAAGAACGCAATAAAAGAGCGTATGAAAGGGAAAAGGAAAGGGAGAGGAGAAATGTATTCAATTTCCTGAACAACACTTTAGGAGACAAACTAGAAAGCTCTGAACAGTCTACTAAAGTGCCTTCTATTGATATCAAAAAATCTACTAGCAAAGATTTAAACATAGAACAGTTTAAATTAGAAGAGGATTGTAGAAAGATCGAGAATGAAATAATAAAATTAAATAATACTTTGGCTAAATACCCTCAAGGTACAAGTGGTTATACAAGCATTGCTATGCAAGTTGCGGAAAGAAACAAAGAGCTCAGTACGCTTCGATATAAGGAAAGGCAAATAGCAAAAGAACAAAAACTAAGGAAAGATAAACAAAAAATGACTGTGTTTTAGCACATTAGGCCAATCAATTGTGTATCTACGTATCTACATATTAATAAATATTTATGATGTTATTATTTCATTTCATTTTTAACCTACTTCAAAAAAGGAGGAGGTTCTCAATCCTTCAAAGATGCCTGGACCGATTCTGAAATTTCTTTTTTTGTTTGAATGGGTGGTCCCATGTAAATTTGGTGAAGATCTGATGAACTTCTTAGATTTTTGAGAAACAATGCTTGCGATCGATGGTTCCGTACTACAGTCGTATTTTTTCGACATTTTGTACGATAATTCAAAAACTATTATGCATAAAAATAAATAAAAATCTGTTTTAGAATGCACACGTGAAGACGTTTCATATAATACCCCACTTGATATAGTTATCTTCGAAAATTGAAAATACTAATTACTAGCTGAAGCCCACGACTTCGTACGCGTGGATTTAGATTTTTTAATCCCGTGGGAACTCTGATTTCCCGGGATAAAAAGTATCCTATGTCACTCCAGGTCTTTAACTATACCCATGCAAAAAATCACGTTGATCCGTTGCTCTGTTGCGACGTGATTGAAGGACAAACCAACAAACAAACACACTTTCACATTTATAATATGGGTACTGATTAGTTCATGACCACAATTTAATTTTTATTGTGTGATGTAACCACAAATTCACGGTTTTCAGATTTTACCTCGAATGTCTGCTATAAGACCTACCTACCTGCCAAAGGAGATGGACAAAAATTGTATGGAGGCTTGCCCCAGAATGTACAGAGATGATAATATATGTGCCATTTAATAAATGTACAGAGATGATATATCTGCCATTTAATAGTAAAAAATTCTATGTTAAGAAAAAAAAAGTCGCAATGTTGTTTTGCAGTCGTGGCATTAAGTTCATGATAGGCATAGTTCAGCCTGAGGCAAATTTTGTCCATCTCGCATGGTTCTAGGTCAACGGGAAGTACCCTGTAGGTTTCTTGACAGACCGACAGACAGACAACAAAGTGATCCTATAAGGGTTCCGTTTTTCCTTTCGAGATTCGGAACCCTAAAAATTAAAAATAATTTTATTTATTACCGAACTAGTTGATGCCCGCGACTTTAACAATATTAAAGTTTAAAAGGGTGTCTAGCAGGGGGTTGCCACGATAGTGTCTGGCAATGCATGACGTGATTTCTAATACTATTCCGAAGAAAATATATATAAAAAATGGACAATACTTTGATAGATTTTATACATCTTTGTTACCTGTTATCTGCCAAAGGCCACTCCTCTGATCCTCTGATCTTCTCGCTGAGGTCTGGCCCTCGTAGGCTTAGTTTAGTCCGTGTCTCTTTGCTACATACAGTAGCCGACAAGAAATATTGTACATCGCCCTTTATAATGAGATTTCGGCTTTGTAGAGCGGTGTCTCTAACTCATACCTATGTGACGTATTGTCGGCCTCAACGACACAGACGACGCGCTACGAAATGGCTATCTCTCTCTAAAGGTCGATGTACAATATTTCCTGCCGGGTACTGTACGTCTGTGACAACTATCGGGACATCGGTTCGGAGTTCGGACAGAGAAGAGCCAGCAAGAAACTACAGTTTGAAGTGAAGAGAAATAAGAAACAGTGATAATTACAAATTCTATATTTACATGTGATGTTTTTAGTTTAAAATAAGCGTACATGGCATATAATTACAAATTAATATATGAAATATTTTTCTCTATAAATTAGATATTTGTACTATCAAACAATATTACCAAAGTACTTATAAATGTTAATGGATAGTGTGACTAGCAAATAATATTTGCCGATTATAATAAAATTGTAATATTTTAGCGACAGTGGGTCAAATGTTTTACACTTAAATTACCTAATATTACCTAACGCTATACCTAGTTTAGGTATGGAATCGAGGCTTCACAAGCCTGATCTTATATTTTGCAAGCAATCTTTCAAATTTAGCATAAGTACCAAATTGTTTAAAATTGTATATATTTATCGATTATATCTAGATTAAAAAATGAGTATATTTAGATGTGATTAATTATTAATAATTTTGCGTAACATAACTCTCCAAATAACAATTACATACATATTCTTAAATCTGCTACGTGAGCAAGACACATTTGTACTTTCCATTATCCGAACTGGTTAAGTAAACTTATTCGTAAATTACTTTAACTGTACTATACCAATACACTAAAAAGATCTAACTTGGGAGAGTTGTCAAAAAGACCCACTACGTATCCTATATAAAACGTATGACAAACAACAGCACTTTTAAAATACCATCAGTCAATATCATTACAACATTCATTCAATCAAAGTACAAAATATACAATAATGCCGCGTATAGACTGGACCAAAGAATGGCAAGCAACGAGATTTATGTTTGCTACCACAAACAAAACCTTCATTACAGAGCAAAGACGTTTTGTGTACTAATTTGAAGTTTTTGCAAACTTGCAATGTACATCCTGGTGAAATGTTGTCTCATCCGTGTAATTGCTAAGTCTCATCGTTGCCTCTCATCGGTCCAGTCTGTACACAGCTTTGGATCACTCCTATTTAACGCTCGTTGTGTACTGACGCGTTTGTCATGTTAAGGTTCACTAAAACATTTAACATGCGATTTCAAATTCTCCGCCTGCGTAATTAATCCTATATTAATTTATGCTAATACCTACTTATGCATTGAAAATTCACAAAATTAAAATTTACTAAACGAATTCATCACAGAGATTTGTTGAACTGAAGACTATTAGGCTCGGTATCGACCAAAGCGGAGACGGGCGGAGTAGCAGATCAAATTATTATTGATAGATGACGTGATATTTTTTCACGTCATCTATCATCAATAGTCCGATTAGTATGCTGAATACATCTCTGCTCCGGTCCGCTAAATTAGATACCGGGCCTCAAGGCTCGCACACTTGTTCGGACGGCACCACAATGACATTTAATGACACGTTTCATACATTTGGTATATTATGGCTTCACACATGGGCTAAGAAAAGTTCGTATCACTATCAGTATTCTTTAAATTACAGTTGCTCACATGTCAGTACATACAAAATGTATAAAACGAAAGCTAGCATGCATTACAGTGCTGCCCGCCAAGATTTGCGCTTAGCGTTACCATCACCTTTCATTCTGTCCTTTCATACTATAGTCGAATCGCATTGTGTGAATCACCGCAGTAGCCATAATAGTAGCGTAATATATTAAGTTAAATATATGCTTACTTTAATTTTCAACTGAAGCTTAGATTTCAGGATCTAAAGAAAGCAGAGGTAAAATTTTAAAATGACGGCAAATTAAATCATATTATTCCCACGAATTAACTAGGAATAAACGAAGGTATTTTATTTATACTTAATTTTCTAAATATTTTGATTGCAATTACGTATGCTGATTGCTTACCATAATTCTATGCATTAATCCTATGTTTTCTACTATGCAGGTTTCCGTAGCAGAAAACATAGAATTTTAAACAGGACTACATCAATAATACAGTTTTTTTTTTAAATATGTTAACCGAATATCTTTATTGATGCCTTATGATTTCTATGCGCTGTATTAATATAAATAAGATGCCACTAATTTAACATAAATCGTTTAGAATTTCATTAAGTAAAAAAATATTAATCTAGTAGGTACATATATATTAAAATTCAAAATTTACAAAAATTCAAGTTATAAAAACAAGCGAAATTTGCCGCAGTGTTGTGCGTTTCTAAAAACGTCAAATATACCTACTTAATCACTCAATAATCATGAGGCAGACTCTCTAAGCAAGCATTAAAATAAACTTAACGATTGCTTAAGCTATGAATCAAATAGTATAAGTTGATATTTAAAAATGATGAAGTCCTATTAAATGTTATAATACAACAAGTGACGTCACTAATTATTACTTTTGCCTTCATAGTTAGATGTAGTAAACCTGTTTTGTAAAATTATATATATTATAATAGTATGTAATTATATAAATGTAGTCAAGTACCTACTTTATCTATTTTATGCGCTACTGAGAGGATTCAACGTTAAAATTAGCGCCTTCGTTTCACAATACATATTATAATGCAATAGAGAGAGTGACGAAATAAAAGAGAGACTTGTTTGTACTACACTAAGGGTTGAAAACATAGTATTGTATGGTCCGTAAAAAATGACTCCTCATGCGCCATTTTAACTCTATGGGTCAACTGTCATATGAAAAGTACGGTTCATCTTTAGAATAGGGCCCAAAATCGTACTTTTGACATGCAATTTGACACAAAAAGTAATATGGCACGTGGGAAGTTAAATTTTACGCGTTATAACAAATAAGTACATGTATATGAGACTCCTTGTCGCGATAACCTACACGCCGATTTTGGACTGTGAGGCGACTAGTTTATAGATGAATATTTCATACTGTCAGGTCATACCTGCGGAGTTAAAGCGCGTCGGCCGCAGTAGTGCCCCATACCAAAATGTTCAACCTGATTAACCCTTATGGTCGGTCACACCTTTTGATAACAACTGAAAATCAGCTTTATTCACTAAGCATACGACTGAAAATAACACGGAGAGAAATTTATGCTGGCATAAATAAAGCCTAGTTTTAAGGCCGCCGCGCTTCAAATTTACAGCCGGCCTGCATCTTCTTATTGACATCATCATTCTTTTGACATCTTCAAATATTATGAAATATACGTGAAAATGCTATTTTATATTTAATCAACATATCGAAAATGTCCACAACTTCCGTTATCATAATACCAACTTCGTTGAACCCAGAAAAGTATACACAATAAGTCAATAACCCAATCGCCTCACTTCCCTGATTTAAACATGCCCTTACGATGGATGGCTCGTGATGTATTTATTACGTAGATTGTGATATTAGTATGGAATTACGTATAAGAAATCTGAAAAGGCCGCATCATGAGATTCACATATTTTCAATATTAATTTATTTATTATTGGAGAGAAAGTCGCCACAAAGAAAGACGAAAAAAAAACTGTGTTCAGCTCTAACTCAAGCGTTGGCTATTTGGCATTCGTAAAATTAACTAGTCTTGAGTCAACCAATCGCGTATTTTATTTGGTGGCAATGATTAATATGAAACATAATTTTAAAAAGAAATTATAAAACTTTCAACGCATACGTTCATTAGAATTTTGCAAAATCCCATCATTTGTGAATGATAGAATTCTACGATTTGCCGAAGACGCATATTATGTGCCATAGGATTGGTTGAGTCAGAACTGATAAAAAAGCAGTGCCATCCATTTTACAATGTTACCCCTGCGGAAAAAGCATAGCAAAGATTTGTGCAACGCTACTCATTTACGGCCGAAATTAATCATAGCAAATACTCAATCCTATCAGTAATCTGTCGATAGCTTGGTTAGCAACTGCACTGTCGCTAAGTAACTCACCGACAGATTTCGTATAGAATGTAGATTATTTATTTCGGCCGTTACTGTTCAGGATTGTACTCGCTCGACTTACATGTGAATTTATAATAACATAAACTACTTATGTCAAATAGGATTCTGACGATGTGATGTGACTGTGTTCTCTTAGTGTTGAAACTTTTTAAAGCAAATATTGGTAAAATATTAAACACTAAGAGCCGATTTTTCAATCGTCAAATAATATTTAACTGACGGTTAAAATTGACGTTTTGACAGTATTTGTATTGGTGATCTGCCCAAATGTCATTATTCGATAGTCTATTTTTTAATCCTACTAGGAGTCCCAGAAACTAAAATGACAGCAAGAAATGTCAAACTTAAAAATAATGATGAAAGCTTAACAAAAATAGTGTTGTCTTCATGCGGTTTCGATTCAGATTAAAATCATTAATAAAATAATATTTTGTGCATAAAGAGTGAAATAAACATACGAAATGTGAAATTACTAGATTAAAAAGTAGCACTAATCACATAATATTTGAAAGACTTAAAGAATAACTAGTAACAAAAAATAATTCACCTAAGGAATTTTTCAATAGTATGTAAAACTCATAAAATAATAATCAGCCCAAATTCATTTTATTTCTATTGGAATTATTTTCAACACACTTTGTTGTCTCATACACATCTGTCAAGAATACCTAAAAATATTTATCGGTGAGAATCAATTGCACCACATCACTATTAAAGAGCCGTAAAAAACAGGCAACACGCGGAACGTCATTTTTGTCTCCAGGATTAAAAAAATAGACTATAGTTACTAAGCGATTGGAAGAGCGACATAGTTTACTGGTTAAAAACCCAAATCCACGCGGACATCCAGCTAGTATTGTAATAAATGTCGACTAGCAAATCAATGTTCGAAGCACCTATATAGAAGCGGGGACAACAAGCTTAATTCGCTGTAATCCTCCAAAACAGATAAATCTGTATGGTACATGAATCATGCGACATGCACCGCATAGACGGGCAGCTTTTCCGGGATCGACTAACTGCTTATATCCAACGTTTGAAGCACCTATTGTTGTGAGCGCGTAGTTAAGAGCTCGGTGTCCGTGATGCGTACTCTTGGTTTGGTGCAAGCGCGCGAGTACATCAGCCATGTTATTGGCCACGGCTTCAAATCGACCAGCTGCTTTTATCCAACGTTTGAAGCACCTATTGTTGTGAGCGCGTAGTTAAGAGCTCAGTGTCCGTGATGCGTACTCTTGGTTTGGTGCAAGCGCGCGAGTACATCAGCCATGTTATTGGCCACGGCTTCAAATCGACCAGCTGCTTTTATCCAACGTTTGAAGCACCTACTGTAGTTAAGGGCGCAGTGTCCGTGGCACGCGCTAGGTTTGGCGCAGGCGCGCGAGCACGCACGCCATGGCGTCGTCCACGGCGTCGAACACGGGCACGCCGGCGCGCCGCGCCAGGTCCGTGAGGTAGTGGCGCCCGCGGTTGTAATCGCGCACTGCTACTTCGCTGTACTGTAAACAACAATAGTCCTGTTATAAAATGCTGCAAGGTTGTTATTTGACATTTGCTTGTATTGAATACCGACTGAGCGAAGGAAGCGAAGGATTCTAAGATTGACCTGAACGTAGCGACGGACTCTAAAGCACGCGATGCAAATTATTTTTCTGCCGTGCGAAAAACAATCCAAAACTTTTTTCGAGTTCTTAGAACAAAAATTATATTAAAAGAAATATTGTATTTTAAATTTATTTATAAATTATTATAAAACAAAAAAAGCTAAAGGATTTCGAATAACGACTGCCTGCGAAAGTCGCGTCATAATCGGCTCTGCCGAAGACTAGAAAGCTGGACGAACAAACAAGTTCGACCTTTCGGTTTGGGGACGGTTAGGTATTGGTCAACTGACCAATACCTAACCGTCCCCAAACCGAAACCGAGGACCATAAAGATTGTCGACTGTTGTTTGGTAAGTGGTAACGAGTGGAGGCAAAACGTTCGCGCGTACCGGGTGCGCGCGAGCGGGGTCGAGTGGCTGCACCAGCAGCACGGTGTGCGGCGCGCGCAGCCCCATGTAGTGTGCCGCCAGCACCATAGCCGAGAAGCTCGGCGCCTCCGCGCTCAGCGCGAACACCAGCACGCGCGACCCCAGCAACTGCTCCTCGTCGTACGTGCCTGCCGCCAAACCGTACTGGTTAACGTTACATCATAGAATACGGCCTTTTTCGCAGAAACACCCAGGGAAGGACATAGGCTACTTTTATCCCGGAAATTGTTCCCACGGGATTTAAAAAAAACTTTATGTTCATGGACAACTTTGCGAATATCATCTAGTTTAGTTTTAGGAGGCGATCACAAATCACAATGGATCGGAGACGGTCCAAGTGACACAGGGTATTAAAGAACCCAATAGCCCCAAAATATAATAAGATAAGAATCATCTAGTTTATAATATTGATAACAATAATAAAGTATTAAGTATGAATTATGTAGTAGGGATAACACCACTATAATATAGTAGGTACGTATAAATAACCAATAACATTTTATCACCTTTAAAGGGCTGCGGCGTGACGTCCTCCGTGACGGTGTAATAATCCGACGCGCTGAGCCTGTCCACCGGCCTGTCGCAGTCCGGCGTCCTGTGCCTCAACTCCACGTCGGGCGGCGGCGACGGCGTGCGCGTGTCGGGGCACGGCTTCTTGTCGCGGCAGGGCGAGGCGGGCGACGTGTCGGGGCGCGGCTTCTTGTCGCGGCAGGGCGAGTCGGGCGCGGGCGCGGTGCGGCGCGCGGGCGCGGAGAACATGCGCGTGTAGTCGTTCGCGCGCGGAATCACGTACGTGAACCCCTCCCGTCGCAGGATCTCTTCCGGTCGCGTGCTGTTTGTCTGTGACAACACCTTCTATTGTAATTTAATACTATTATTTTAATTTAGCCTCAAGGAATTTATCACACTGGCGTGGCGAGCTTGTTCCCAGCGAGGACATTTTTCCGACGCGTTCTTAAAATCTCGCTCGCGTGGTTTTTTAAACGAGTCTTGTTACAAAACTTGAGCTTGCTGCACGCCCTATGTTCGCTTATATTCGCGCTGGCAACACGCTCGTAAAACTCCAACATAATATTAAGGTTCTTACGAAGATACACATCTGACCACTATTCCTGCCCGGGCCAGTGCGGAGGACAAAAGTCCGTCATCTTTACTTTATTTTATTTGTTTTACTACGATGTTTCCCCGTACTAAGTCGTTATGCGATGCAGTTTTTTAAGTGATTCAGTTTTGTCCTCCACGGACAATGGTCTGTCAGCGCAGGACTTCACGATCACCAAGAAATAAAATCGTAAGGGCGTGAATACGTATCCAAATCCAATTCTTCAGGCGATATAGAATGGTCTCTAATATATATGGCGCGTACTTAACATAACATCTGGAAGGCGTATGGTACCTACTACTATATTTTAAAGAGACTACAGTAATTGTAGTAAGAATTAAGATGATACCAAACTCGCGCAGTCCGAGTCTTAATGTCAAAGACGATTAGTGAAAGTTTCGGCATTCTCTCGTAAAATTGTAGGTTAATATGGTTCCTAACATTTAGGAATGTGGGTCAATAAATGACGCGTAGTGTGGACAGCTGCAGGTCGTACAACACTTTATTATAAACTAGCTGATGCCCGCGACTTCGTCCGCGTGGAATTAGGTTTATAAAAATCCCGTGGGAACTCTTTGATTTTCCGGGATAAAAAGTAGCCTATGTCACTCTCCAGGTCTTTACCTATACCCATGCAAAAAATCACGTCAATCCGTTGCACCGTTGCGACGTGATTGAAGGACAAACCAACAAACAAACACACTTTCGCATTTATAATAAGGGTACTGATAGGTATCTATATTTTACTAAATGAGTAAATATTGCTTGGATTTTTTCCCTTTGTTTGTCCCTCTGTACGCTTAGATCTTTTAAACTTCGCAATGGATTTTAATGCGGTTTTCATAAATTAAGAGGAAGGTTTATAAGTATAGTTTATTTAATACTAGCTGATGCCCGCGACTTCGTACGCGTGGATTTAGGTTTTTAAAAATCCTGTGGGAATCCTTCCATTTTCCGGGATAAAAAGTAGCCTATGTCCTTCCCCAGGATGAAAGCTATCACTCTACCAAATTTCGTCAAAATCGGTTGAACGGTTGAGCCGTGAAAAGCTAGCAGATAGACACACTTTCACATTTATAATATTAGTATTGATTGTTCTGTGTTAATTTGTTGGAATCATCTTAAACAATCATCGTCATGACGATTGTTTAAGAAGATTGTCGGAAGAAATCAAGCCGACTGAGAGCTTTTATCGAAACGAATCTTATTCTTTTGAAATATTCTCGTAACAAAATAACCACACTGATATCATATTAGTATCTACATTGCACGCATACGAAGCTGGGGCGGGTCGCCAGTTGTCAATAAACAAAGGTGCAACTTACAGGGAACGCTCCGCCGAGGTAAACATCGTGCGTCGGTGCAGCCAGCATGGACGGCAGCCTCTCCAGCCGCCGCTCCGTGCCCGGCGTGAACGCAGAATCGCCGCTGCTGCCGCCCGACGTGCCTTCCTCCACTCCGCTTCTGTTACCACCGTTCTGTAAATAAACAGTGTTCTAGCTTATGATCTTTAAGGCCCACTCCACAACTCTACGCGGACGAAGTCGCGGGCATCATCTAGTAATTAATATTTAATGTGGTCTAGAGAAAATATTATAATCTAGAGAAAACGGACACAATCGTAAGCGAATATAGAGTACGACATCCTGACGCAACTGTCAAAAACCAGAGGGATGGACAAGGCAAAATATCTCTAAGGTGCGTTCGGAAACGCTTCACACCAGTTGCCCATGGGCACATTGGTTACATACCTTAGGTATCTTCAAGGAGAGTTTCTGCCCGTATGCCCGTAACCTAGGGTTGTGCACTCGCAAGCGGCTGTGCTCTCGTGGCGAGCTTGAGACACGTTCCGCCGCACTCGGTGATACAGGTTCCGTAGTTGCAGTTTCCGTGCCGTTACGGCTGTGATATTCTGCAAAAAAAAATACACATTAATAATAACATTATTATTATTAAAACCTTTAAAATCTTTGATATTCACAAAATACAGTAAAAATAAAACATCACAAAAGACTTTTGCAACATAAACATAATTTTAATAAAAAATACGCTGTAAACCAGAAATAAACCAAACAACAAATAATTTTGCGAGAAAAACCTTGAGAAAATTGCTCTCCTTGATATGAATAAGGAAATCGAATTATGATAGGTAAAACCCTCATCATTTCCAACTACAATTTCAAAGGTTTCAAATTAAATGCATAACAAAGGCCACACAGAAAGAAAAATAATGGAAAATGTTTACATTTTTATGAAGATAAAAAGTTAGAGAGAATAAAAAAACCAAACTGTAAAACGAAACAACAACAACAGTTGTCTAGATGGCAGAAATTAATAGGAATGCAAAACAAAAAACAATCACACTGAATGGGAACCAATCGCAGAATGAAACCTGAGTGATGATTTTCTTTCCTCACAGTGCAGAGATGATAAGAAAGCAATGTTTACAGATATATGTAGTGCCGACGGATTACAATTCACATTTTTATCGGCGAGGGAAAATGGTGATAAGGAATTAACCACAACTCAGAAGTGAATGAGATGATGTATCTACGAATAATGTCTGTAATATCGCCGTCGCCAAAGCGCACCGTTTTCAAGTATCGTGTAATATGTAGTTAACATTTCGAACTAATTTACGATTACCAACGCTACATTACAGGCTAAATCCGTAGTGCACGGGCTATTTTTACTTTTTAGTCGAATCTCTAACAAATCTGTGTTATATGACAAGGTTGACTACGTCAAGGTCACATTTGCTTCCAAATATTTCTTACTGTATTCGATATTTTATTTTTAGGATTCCGTACCTCAAAAGGAAAAAAGGAACCCTTATAGGATCACTTCGTTGTCGGTCTGTCTGTCAAGAAACCTATAGGGTACTTCCCGTTGACCTAGAATCATGAAATTTGGGAGGTAGGTAGGTCTTATAGCACACGTAAATGGAAAAATTCGAAAACCGTGAGTTTGCGTTTACATCAAAAAAAATTTGAATGTGTTCATGAACAAAGAATTAGAATTTTCAACTTTCAAAGTATGATTAATATACCAAGTGGGGTATCATATGAAAGGGCTTTACCTGTACATTCTTAAAGAGATCTTTAATCATTTTTATGCTTAATAGCTTTCGATTTATCGTGCAAAATATCGCAAAATCGATGCGCGAGTCTGACTCACACATGTTTATTTTTCTGCTTTAATGGTTTATAAAACGTGTACTGATTTAAATTAGTCATATCAATAAGTTTTTCAGAGTTATAAACCATGCAAAAGATTAGGCACCTATATGATGGATGTGATCTGCATTGGCCTTGTGTTAACTTGCAGAATTTGTTAATGACATTATTTTTTAAGTAGATACTCTCCGAGCTTTCGGAGGTATCAATGTGTGTTTATCAAAAATAAATGATTTTATTATAAGATGAAAGATTAGATTATTTAACTAAGGCAAATCGATTACAAATTCATTCATAGCCATGATTAGTCATTCAATAGTTTTATTTATGTAACGGTACGCTTAGGGTTTTTATAGGCTGACAACTTCTGTAGCGATTAGTCTGCGGGAAACTTACGTAGGTACATCTTTATAAGAATGCATTCAAGACATGAAATAAAATTATTGTGTGCTTGCCTTTCAAGGTTATATACAACATTTCAAGGTCCGGCCCAAGCACAGTCAGAGAGTTAACGCTTTCTCGCTTGATGATACAATAACCACGACAGAGCATTGTCGCACTGATTGTAGGTACTTGACTAAGTACAATCAGAGCGACAATGAGCAATCAATGACAATGATCCTCTGGAGTTTCCTGCATCTTTTTGAAAATCGGCAATTCAATCGCGATTAGTCATCGCTGTCGAAAACTTAGCGACTATTTTGTTAATCATGATTCTTGTACGGAGATGACAATTCACACCCGAGTAGCCATATGACATAAACCCCCTGCAGTTTATGGGGTAGATATTGTGTACTAATCGCATGAAAAGTGGACGACCTATATAGCGCGGTAAAGCGTGGCGTGCATGACGCACCGGGGGACATGGTAGACGAGGTGAGCAAATCACGCAGCGAGCGAAACGCACGGCGAATGCGCGCCGCCATACTCGACCCTGATGGAGTGCGCGGTGATTGCCCTTTAACAAACATCACTTTTACTCAACCGACTCTACATGAGGCCGAGCTGCAAATTACCTTCTGTTATAACCTATTCTAGAAAGTTATAATGAAAATCGGAAACCGAAGAATTGATTTTGGGAATGTTTGGTTTATGTGCACTTCAATAGATACCAGTAAATAGTTTTGCTTCATAATTTATTACCTACTCAACGCATAGGTAGAGTCATTGAACTCAATCGTAAGCCCGTCAACTTCCAAAACGTAATTGTATGGCAGTTGCTGACACCTGTTACCTGTATAATGTGGATTCTACGCAAAGATACAGACGTAATGTTTCACATTACTGCTTCATTGAATATTCAAATAATATAATATTAATCCATACTAATATTATAAATGCGAAAGTGTCTGGTATGTCTGATATCTTTTCACGGCCCATCTGTTTATCCGATTTTGATGAAATTTAGTAGAGGTAGCTTACATTCCGGAGAAGGACGCAGACTACTTTTGATCTCGGAAAATTATAGTTTCCACGGGATTTAAAAAACCTGAATCCACGGAGACGAAGTTGCGGACATCATTTAGTATTTACTAGCTTATGCTCGCAAATTCGTCCGCGTGGACTACACAAATTTCAAACCCCTATTTCACCCCCTTAGGGGTTGAATTTTCAAAAATCCTTTCTTAGCGGATGCCTACGTCATAATAGCTATCTGCATGCCAAATTTCAGCCCGATCCGTCCAGTAGCTTGAGCTGTGCATTGATAGATCAGTCAGTCAGTCAGTCAGTCACCTTTCCTTTTATATATTTAGACTAAGGTTTTCAGACAATAAAGGAAAAAATAGCAATTTATATTAATTTAGCTCGAAACCAGTTTATTATAATTGAATCTGGAAATTATTTACGTCGATTTTGCCATGATTATTATTGCTATTGTGATCTTAGTTCTTACCTGAATCAGCAGCAAACTCGGCGACTCGACAGAACGTTTCAAAGTCGATGGTATCCGCATTCGGTGGTAAACAATGTTCCGCAAGGTCGCGCGGTACCCGCGTCGCATCCTTGAGCGCTTCGACGGCCCTGGCGCGTGTTAACCGCCCGTTTCTGCCGCCGGCCGCATCGTACGCGCGTTTTAACCTTAGGATTGTGTGGCCCAAGGGATGACGCGGGTGCGTTCGCGCGCCCCGAAGAACAGTGCGAGCGCATCGTAACGCTGTGGGGATGTCTGTGAACGCGGGCAACCCTCGCCTTTCTACCGCTTCTTGTAAAGTTGCACGAGCTCGCGATAGCTCAATGTATTCCCTGAAATAAAATAAATTTCCTCCATTATTTGATATTAAATATTAAAATATTCTTACTACAAAAATAATAATAGATAACTATCTTTCAACTAACCTAAACAGAACGAATAAACACACATTAAAATAATGAGATATCTATTGGTACCATACATGATGAATTCTTTTGAAGACTCAAAAGCACTTGTAAAAGTTTATTTAAATTTAAATCTATTCTAATCTATTCAAATTTCAAAGGTCTTATCTTGTATGTCAAGGTGGAATTATCTCTTAGGGAATTATTTCTCATTTCGCCTATTGCTTTCGCGGGAACCAATATTAAACGTCGTTTATTTCAGAACTATAGGACTCAAAAGTAAATCAGATCCGTATAAATATTGTCGTGTAGGAGATAAAATTAGTAGGTACTAACTGGTCAGAGATGGTCTCCGATCCGATGGTCTGATGTCGTGAGTAGGGGCGCAGCACCAGCAGAAGGTCCCTGGGAGCGGCGGCTAGATGTGCCGCCTCCACACAGGCTGCGACAGCTCGCGTCTCGCTGTCCAACACGAATAACAACGCCCGTGCCTCCGCCTTCGCCCGGTGCTCTACCTCTATCAACTCCGTCGACCAGTCGTCTACTTGCTATGTGACAAAGTATATACTAGTTAAATTTTATTTCAGCTTCAATAGCTCAACGGTTAAGGAGCGCACTGAATTCCGACAGATCGCCGCCGTTTCGAACCCCACCCGTTGCACTGTTGTCATGCCTACTCTTAGCACAAGCTTAATTACGCTTAGTTGGAGGGGAAAGGGAAATATTAGTCATGCTTAACATGGCTAGTATTTAAAAAAATTGTCTTTACCCGACAGGCAAACTCTAGTTTGTCGTATCGTAATAGTCTCAAGACTTCTGCGCTCCACCTCAAAGAAAGTCGTTTATAGGAATGTGTGTAATCTTTTATAGTAAAATTCCACAATCAATTTGAGACTTGCTTTTACACAATTTGTAATATTGTTACTTTAATGCACAATTTTATTATAGCATATATTATACAATCGAAGATTATGTAAAAGATGCCATGCTTTTTATCATTTGACAAATCCATATTTGACTCGTTCTAGCAATGTGCGGGATTGCAATTATTTACAAATAGGTACTGGGCATAATATTGTACATCGAATATTTGAAAAGAGCAATCGCCGAGTTTCTAGTTTCTTGCTGGTTTTTCTTAGTAGGTAAGGTACTAGGAAGGGCATATAAGTTCAATGCAGTGCAGTTCAATGCAGACTATTAAAAAGCACTTTTAAGGATCTGTATTGTTGGGACTGTTCGATTGTTAACTACTTACTATTTAAAAATAAAACCTTATCGTTATCTTGATATTTTTTTTACGAAAAACGTGCTATATCAAAACCTATTTAAGTAACAATGCAATCACGTAGTCAAGTAGTACACAGAAAGTAACTGAAAAACATGCGTTATCTTCTTCGTTGGACCATATAAATGAACACGTAGAAAGGTTGTATAACCTTAGCCCGAAAACGTAAATACATATTAAAATGATATTATAAATTTTAACACATAAGTTGGTACTTTGAGCAGGTGCTATTATAATAAGAATGAGTCGTAGTTTTTTGCATAAATGAATGAGGGATGGCACGGCTCATATTATTATGTAGTAGGTACAAAAATATTAGGTAGGTCTCTACAATACAAAAAATCCATTTGTCACAGGCTATATGTTTAATATGTCGACGTGTTAGAATTTCAATATATTATTCAAATTCAAAGGTCTATGGCAATTGGCACCTTAAACGAAAAATTGATCACACAATATCATTGGATGTGATATATTATATTCATCAGTAGCGAATGCAATACTAGTATAAATTGTATACTAGGTAGATAAGTGTATAAGCTCATTATTATCTGAACAAGATAACAAACTGGAATTATAAATTATAATTTCTACAATATTTACTTTTAGATTCTCATGTAGGTGAAATTTTGTTCTTATTTATTATAGTTACACTAGAGTGCGTTTTGAAAACTCAATAGAAACTGTTTTCTTAACCGGTCGCGGTAGTAGAGTTACTACAAAGAAACACACTCTATGGCCATTGACCTGTATGAAAGAAAACGCTAAACTAAGGGCCCTTCCAAAATACTTGTAAATTCCCACGATGCGTTGTGCGTTGTCGCTGAATTTTTCGATGCGACGTCGCACCGCTGGTATTGTGAAAGGGCCCTAAGTCTGCATGAAAATTAAACAAAAAATATTTCGATTATGATACTTACAGGATTGAAATATGTGATGCCCATCTTTTCAAGCATAGGTATAGCGATGTCCGATCTCCATGTAGTGGGGTTGCACGATCCGCCCAGGAACACCTCGCAAGGAGGTGGCGACGCCTCGCTGCCTGCGCAACATTTCATTAGTTAGTACAATTTCTTAGTATATAAGATAAATAATTTATAAGTTTAGGTTAACATAAAATTACTTATTAGTCATACATTAGGCTAGATCGTAATATAATTGAGTAGCTAATAATTGGCACTCAACAATAAGGAGAAAAAAAAATCGTTAGATACCATTATACTCGACAAAACACTTTCTATTTTCTATAAGAATTTTGATTGCTTACAAATTATAATGTTTTGACGGCAAACTCAACGACAAATTTGGAATTTCAACGATGAAGCTTAACATTTTGTGCCTTTGTTTGGTTAGTAAGTAGTCATTTGCGCATACATTGCGCATTGTGATCATTGGAGATTCTGAGTGAATTCTTTTGGAGAGGACAAGTTCATTGAAAAAACGGAACAATCTCATCATACTGACTGAGATATCCTCACAAGTCACAACACTCATCTTTGGCCATTGAACTTCAGTTTCAATCAGGACTAAAAAGCAGCATGTCCCGTGCCTTCCTACAAGAATCCAGCTTCAAACCCTGAACCTGAACTCGATTTTTTACGACAATTTATTTCAGATAACTATCAAATAAACAAACCACACGAGCGATGTTCAAACATATACCACTCAACTATAATAGTCAATAAAAGTTATATGACTTCGTTCCTAAAAAGTGGCATTATTTTCGCTGATCGATTTTTGATTACAGAATCGAGCACTTGTATCTGGAAATAAACACTTTCATCATTTCGTTTTTCTGAAATGATTCCTTTTACGATACCACTTTTTACGTCGTCGTCGCCCGCGGCGGGGATATAAAGGTCAGCGACATTTTCTGGGTGATATCATCAATATAATAATATGTATTCTACAATGAATGCTAGCTTTTATAATAATAAATGTTATGTGAACTATTCAACTGATAGTATTTTATCTAAGGTAAAGGTATCCTTTTTGTTAGAAGATTTAAAAGGCAAATAAGCTATTCAAATTAGAAGTGGCGACCAAATCGAATCGGCAATATTCAAAAATTTAACTCTAGTAAATTTTAATAATAGGACAATTTGAGAGAAACTAATTGTATTTTTTCATCATTCAAATTCCATAGTAGGTATATCTACTATTATAATTTAGAACTCGATATCTTGACACTACCTATGTATATTAAAATTAGGTGTAGGTGTGGTAACGGGCAACCGATTTTGTAATATATGGAGTAGATTCTATCACGTGATCGAGTATAAGCCCACGCTCTTAAATCTAACAACAACCATCGTGTCTAACGTAGTTCTACGTCAATACCGTGAATAATGCCATTTATAGTCCTAACTACTAACATTATGGAAGAAGACAACGACGACGACACATTTGCATCTGAATTATACTTGTTTCTAAAGCATTTTTGGATACTCATAATATCCAATGTTGCTACGCAACGTGTGTAGTTAAAGTGTATTGTGTGTCCTGAGTCCTGACCCTATTTCTCAGATATGATTGAAGCACGCAAAAGAAGTACAGTTAATTATTAACAATTGTACTGTGGATGAACACGCAATAGAGCGGCAGCAATCATACAATAAAGAAATAGAGCTAAACTATTCAACTTTCTTTAAGACTCTATAAATGTTTAAGCTAAATTTTTATAATGGTTCGAAAGTAAATGGATCTTCAAACTTATTTTAGAGTAGCATTACTATTTACTATATTGATGAATTTATTGAGTATACTAGGTACTATTTATTATTAATATGCCTGCTCTGAAGGTGAACTGAAACAGACTGCTACTACTAAGGTTACCTTATTGATTGATTCATTTTAATATTCTTTACCGGTGCACAGTACGTGGTATACAAAACCCATTATTCGAATTATTAATAAGCTTAAGTCAAAATAATTTTAGGATGTAAAAACATAGAAAGAGAACATTGAATTTAAAGCCAAGATATACAACAGTCCATTATTCCATTTTTACCGGAAGGCATGCGAATACGAATTTAGATAGCTATAAATAATAATGACTAATGTGATGATACACCTTCATTTAGAAAGTGTTCCATAAAGGTGAACGGTCTGTACAACCTGGTGTCCGTGGTAATGATTGATGGGCACAGCGTGGGTTGCGAACACGTTGGCGAATACTTGATCTACAAAAGTCTCCTACTTGACGATTGATTGTTCCCAAACAGCGTATAACTGGGCGGAAGTTTCATCGACCATTTGTTCAACCCAATGACTATACTGCGATAGGACATTATACAGTTTCACCAATAGAAAATAAAAATGCTGAACAGCCACACCATGTCAGCAAATTAAAAAGAAATCCAACTATTTGAATGAAACATATGTTGATGTTGACATTTAGGAGCACAAAAACGTGGCCAACACAATCCGATTCGGGATCAACATTCATTGCCAGAATGAAAACGTAAACACAACGCGTGGTCGCGACAAACGCACTGAATATCCCTTCATTCGCCTTCACACAGAAACAGATGTATAGGAAATGCCTTTAAATCTACGCGGTTGTAGTAAGCGTATTTACGTCATTCTATAGAACCACAAATTTTGCACCGTACTATGTTACATTATGGAGCCGTGTAAGTCTGTTATTTGAATTGTTGATTCTTTGCGTGAATAAAGCGTACCGTTTGTATTGGAACTAAGTAATTTAATAGAGAAGTAATGTTGTTTACGAGGGTTAAAGACAGCAACGCACAGGGCACTATCATGGTCGTGGGCGGCATGGCTACGGCTGCGTTTTGTTCTTGACACTCGCGCCAGTACGCGCTGTCCCGGCGGACGGTCGGCGACGGACTGGCTTCAAGGCACCACAGCTGCCAAGTCAACTCTACGTCCGACTACTAGCCAATTCCGCATTTTAAAATATTCCGTTATTTCTATACCATCACAAAGACATGACACACAATCATCATGATGATGATCCATCCCATCAACCAGTTATTTATTACCTGATTGATTTGTTCCACATTAACTCTATAACACGATAATTTGTGCTTAATCTGCACGCTCGAGTCGGCCACTTTGCGTTAGCTTGCCAATACAATCTTGTGTTATTTTTAGCTATAATTTAGCTTATCCTTACTTGCATATTTGATAAGTTTTAATATTGTAATTTTAACGACTTTGATGCAAATTAGCCGATAGAGGAATCTCATCTAAAATATATTAGACACAGTATTGAAATTCATACAAAATAATACCAGAATTTCTGGCGCAGCCAGATAATTGTACATGCTCTACGTAAGGACTAGGACTATTATCGATAAATATAACTTCGTTAATAGCAGGGAACAATGGCCTTAATTGATTACATGTAGTTATATATAATTCATGATGTCATACATTACTTGTGTCCTAGTACAGCACTTGATATGGTAACTAGTAAGCCGTATGAAATTGGCCGAGGCAAGAATAAATTATCTTTTAATAAAATAACGACTAAGTATGTAGTTATAATCAACCTTTACATTCTACCAACATACCTATATAATATGACAATATCTGCGAAATAACGACTTTACAATCACTTCTTTGAATTCAATTCATTGGACGTTGAAAAACTTGTTTTCAGTTTTCACTGAATATCTATTAAAATAAATAAGATGTAAATAAATAAATAATTCCACTTTGTTTCGTATCTTCCGGGCGATAAGGAAGCGCGGCGTGCCGTAGTGCCGACTCATACTGGTCGACAGACAAGGAGTCTCACAGTCGCTCGTGAGATACTTGCTTCAACTATGATTTAAACGCACATAATATAATAATACTAGCTTATGCTCGCGACTTCATCCGCGTGGACTACAAAAATTTCAAACCCCTATTTGACCCCCTTAGGGGTTGAATTTTCAAAAATCCTTCCTTAGTGGACGTCTACGTCATAATAGCTATCTTCATGCCAAATTTCAGCCCGATCCGTCCAGTAGTTTGAGCTGTGCGTTGATAGATCAGTAGTCAGTCAGTCAGTTAATCAGTCAGTCAGTCAGATACCATCAAAAAGAGTAACTTATTACCTATTTTGAATAAATTATTTGACTTGACTTTGACTTTGTAGTATGTTCAATTTTTAAAGTAAGATAACTATACATCAAGTGGGATATCATATGAAGGGGCTTTACCTGTAAATTCTAAAACAGATTTTTATTTATTTTTATGCATAATAATGTTTTAAAAAAATACCCAACTTGGTGTGCGAGTCTGACTCGCACTTGGCCAGTTTTTTATATCAAGTAACGGCTCGAAAAGCAGATTTTACTAAGTAGAAGCCATCAAATTCAACATTAATTGCTCTTTTTAAAAGTATCATTGTTTATTTCACAAATTAACGATATCTTTATAAGTTACTCTGTCTAGGCTTCGACATTATTTTTCATATGCGTGACGATCATCGGGCGCCAAAAAGCTAATGTCATCGCACCCAGACGCACGGAAAAGTATAATTAATTTATTCGACCAAAGCTTCGATGGCTTCTGGACGAACAAGACAAATCGTAACCGGAAAAAAATTAGCGCAATTGATAGGGACTGATGAAAAATCTATCGTAGGAGTTCAAAAATGGATGTAGATTGTAGAGCTAGACATTGAGCTAGCTTGAAATTTTTTAAGGTAAAAGAATATTTTTGTTTAGATACCTAAGCAATATTCTGCAGGTAAAGTCGCATATAGTACTACATGCATCGGTTAACCGCGAATAGTACACAAAGTAGTTGTGCAAATCATGACCTCTCCTCGTATTTGCTCGTATCCGAGTGATTGCAGCAATAAAGATTAAGATGGTTGCATTTACTTTAGTAGATACATCTTCTTCGGGCATGCTGCAGTGTTTCCGCACTCTGTTTATAGTTAGTGCGGAAGTGCGGGAAGGCCAAGCCCGCCGTTATTTGACTTTGTTTACATTGCTTTACACGATTATGCGGAACTAAGCCCTACTAAACTAAATTTAGAGTATCTGCATCCTTTTCTTTTTAATAATGCTAAAAAGAGACAGAACATGAACTTTACATTTAAAGACTCTAAATTTTAGTGCACGCTACAAACTTAAACAGTAGGCTCGCGACTCTACGCTAAAATCACGGGTTTTACCATCTAAAAATTAAATTTAAAACTGTCAAACTGCATTAGTAAGAAGAGGATGCGAATGCTCTAAAATTAGGTTGTACTCAGAATCAGTACAAAGGTACTGATTCTGAGGAGTAAAGACTCCGAAACATGGACCAAGGCACAAGGCAACAATGGCAACCAAGGAGGTAACTTATCAAAGGATTTATTTAAATTTCGAACTGGGTTGTAAATATAAATCTGTTTATTGAAATAAAAAACAAATGAACACTTCGCGGGAAATATTATTTTCTGAAAATAATGTAGGTTAGGAAAAACCGTCTACACGCAGAATATTTTAGCAAAACGATCAAAACATAAATAAATGGTCTTATGTACATACAAAATTCAAGCAAGGTTTATACTAACGTTAAACACGTGCGTTTCTGAAAGGCTAAACGGGTTTAACGTTTGTCTAACCGCATCTAAAGTTTTTGTGGTAAACCAGTACATACATGTATAATTTCTGTCAATACGCACATTGCGTAATTTATATGTTTAACAATTATTTTACGCAATCATGATTTCGTTCAATACAAGTGCTTCATACTATACGTATCTATGTAACTTAACTTATGATACGAATATATTATATGATCAAACCGGAACATTGAATACGCAAAATGTACAAATTTAGACATTAACAACAAGGAAACTATATGACAAACCATTTATAACGATCGGTTGTGTCATCGACGTTAGTTAATCAGGCTAGAAGCTTTAGAATTAAAATCGCCTTAAGACGGTCAGATTGCAGATGTTATATAGACTATGGAGAACCGAAGCAGCCAATCTGATGTGACTAAATCTACAGAGAGAATGTGATAAAATTGAAGTCATCATGTAGTACCTACTAAGCCAGTCAAAAATTTCACCTTCGGTAGGTAACAGAAACTGGTCGTTCTCGGTAGCCAAAACCGTAAAAGAACGATAACACAAAAACAAGAGACATGGCGGAGACGCGGAGTACACCACGAGTACACTATGTGTAAACAAAAACATCGTCACATTTTTATGATCATTGTGGATTTAAAAGTACATCCCTCCGTTAATCAACAAAGATGCGCCGCGAGATGACGTAAGTCTACGGCTTCCCTGCAGATCAGATGGTTCAAATTCCAAACTTATTTGAAATACAATAATTGTTTATTGAGAAATATTCAATCACCATATTATTATTATAAATGCAAAAGTGTGTTTGTTTGTTCGTTTGTTGGTTTGTTGGCTTGTCCTTCATCGCAACGGAGCAACTACGGATCGACATGATTTTTGGCATTAAGACCCGGAGGGTGACAAAGGCTACTTTTTATCCCACAAAAACAAAGAGTTCCCAGAGGATTTTTAAAACCTAAATCTACGCGAACGAAGTCGCGGTCATTAGCTTTTGCATACATAAAAGACAGTATATTTTAGACTCCTTCAAAGAGAAAATTTTTGATTTGAAGCTCGATTAAGATGCTAATTAATACAAACTCAGCAAAAACCGAATCTTTAATTAGTTTTATCTAATAATAATCAGACTAAATGATGAGTTTTTGTAGTATATAATATAATATAAGTAATTGAGATTTCTGTTATGATAAAATAGATAGACAGATACGCAAGTCACAATCAATTAAGGTGAACAACACTTCAGTTCTGCAACCATATAGAGCTGGTATTTGTATTGCTACGGCTGACAATTACGAGTGTATTCAGCTTAATCAATCATTTGAGTATGTGATAGATCGATTAAGGATTTAGTTGATTCATTTCTTATTTAACGGCTCGGTAAGACTTATATTTTTGTACTATTTTCGTATACAATCTGATACAAGTTATTGCGAATAATCTCTATATATAAAAATGAATCGCTGAATGTGTTGCTGATCGCAAATCTCGAGAACAGCTGAACCGATTTCGCTAATTCTTTTTTCATAATATTCCTTGAAGTACGGGGATGGTTCTTACGGAGAGAAAAAAAAATTCCTGAAAAATAATCGACTGTTAGGCGGTACGAAGTTCGCCGGGGCAGAATTTTAAAATTTCCCTTGTTTCATTGTATTAAAAGATTGAATTCTTAACGCAGTCCTAAAATATTATTGTTTTAGTTGCTCTTTTTTGTAGGTAAAAAGGTCACTGGTGCCTATAGGTTTACTTAAATTAGGCACCAGAGACCAATACCATCTATTTTGTACAAAATAAGCTGTTGCTTTTGTAAAATTATGGCTGCAATAAACAATTATTTATTTATTTATTCTTATTAATTTCTAACAATAAATAAAAAGTACCTATACTGACGGCTAAATAGGTTTTTATTCGAGGATAACAGTTGATAGCAGCTTCATCAGCTACTGGATGATGAAAATCAAATAAGATGAAACCACATATAGAAGTAGCGGATAACAATTTATTTAAACAAGTGGAATATTATTCTTATTTTATATCTGAAACAGAGTAGGTAACTCGTTAACTATAGTTTGGTAGTTGCTTTAATATTGTAATATATTAATTATTCGTAAGTCTTAGTAAATGATAACAACGTTAGTCTTTCAATGACAACGTGACTCTACTCAACTCTATCTAATTGTTATATTAAACTGAGTGGCTCATTATGATTAACATATTTAAGAGGTATTGTTGACAAACGGATTAAAAAAAGCTCCAGTGCCATATTACTGAATAACCTCTTGGCCTGAGTTAGTAAATAACAAAAAAACACGGTCGTCAATTTTTAACCATATTTTTCCAACGTGATTCCGGAAGAATATTCAGATTTGCCATTGCATAAATTTAAATAACGTGTAACGTTTGACATTTGAGTATTAAATCGAGGTTGTTACACAATTGATAATTTTGTACGCCAAAGTTGCATGGAAACAATCAGCTTTGCATTCAGCTGCCCACAGGCCACAAGATGTGTAATAACTTGATATTATATTGATATAGCAGCTATATCAAAATATGTATATACCAAGTTATTACACTATATCTTGTCGCTATAATAAAGCTAAATATTATTATTGTCTTTTGAGTTTCTCGCCGGCTCAGTAGAATCTGCTTTCTGAACCGATGTTCCTTGACGTACGAGTAATGCATAGGTGGCACAAGTGGACTACATGAAATAAAGTTAGTAGGTATGTACAACTGAGGTACCACAGGCATGTTGAGGCTAGTTTGAAGGATATCTAATCTATTGGTTTATTGAAGGAGACCTACTATTAGTATAATGGTAATTTTTGTCAGAGCCTGTATTGTTTTAAAAACATAACAACATCCGCATCAATGGCTGACAGAGCCGGGCGGCGTGGCGTGGGCGCAACGACAGTGAACTTATGCCCGAACAGGCCACTGCACGCGCACGGGGATGCCGCTGCGAAGTATTTCTGGATTGGTACCGTGCGGAAAGTTAGTCACATTCAATCAAATATTGGCTTAGTAGAGTAGCTGCAGGCCGCATATTAGCCAAATACACGCGGAATATAAATTTAGATATTCGCTAGACCACAATTTCGAAGCTGAGTTGATAGATAAAGTAGTCAGATTGTTAAGTATTGTTTCTTTCAAGACATCTTTTTAAAATTAGGTCAGAAAAGTATTGCCATTGAAAGGTTAATTATTTAAAAGGAAAAGAAATAGTGTTTCAATAATAGAATAAAATCATAATTTTATTGAACTTGAGGAGTATTTCTAGAGGATAAAAGGAGTGATCAAAACTTAACATTTCACAGACTTTTTTCCCTATTATTGTACAAAATTTGCCTTGATTCCTGAACTTTTAAATATCTACTACTACACATCAAATTTTTTTTTTTTTTTTATTCAGATACAAGTTAGCCCTTGACTGCAATCTCACCTGGTGGTAAGTGATGAAGCAGTCTAAGATGATAGCGGGCTAACCTGGAAGGGGTATGGCAGTTTTTATTAAACCCATACCCCTTTGGTTTCTACACGGCATCGTACCGGAACGCTAAATCGCTTGGCGGCACGGCTTTGCCGGTAGGGTGGTAACTAGCCACGGCCGAAGCCTCCCACCAGACCAGACCAGAAATTTAGAAATTATAAAATTCCAAACCCCTGCCAGGAATCGAACCCGGGACCTCCCACTAT
Source organism: Maniola hyperantus (assembly GCF_902806685.2). Taxonomy (NCBI): domain Eukaryota; kingdom Metazoa; phylum Arthropoda; class Insecta; order Lepidoptera; family Nymphalidae; genus Maniola; species Maniola hyperantus. The sequence goes on along the minus strand of NC_048539.1, from coordinate 9,654,246 downwards.
TAAGACCACAGCGCTCACCACTGCGCCAGGGAGGTCGTCGAAAATAGTCGAAACATCTCGCAACACCTTTTAGATTGGCAAGTGTTTTGATGAGAATAGTTTTTAGGGTTCCGTACCTCAAAAGGAAAAACGGAATCCTTACAGGATCACTTTGTTGTCTGTCTGTCTGTCTGTCACTGTAGATCACACAAAAAAAATTAAATTGTGGTCATGATCTAATAATTAGTATTTTCAACTTTCGAAGTGAGTGACAATATCAAGTGGGGTATCATATGAAAGATCATCACCTGGACACTCTAAAACAGATTTTTATTTATTTTTATGCATCATACTTTTTGAACTATCGTGCAAAATGTCGAAAAAATACGACTGTATATATCCTTTATAAAAAGGATACAATATTGTCAAGAGCTCGTAAGTATGAAAATGACTGTCTATAACAAGAAGTCATTGGTCTATAACGTTTGTGGAGGTGATGCGACCTATAGTTCTACAACAGCAGATGGCAAGGGTTACTTACGAATAAGTAGCATTGTTTTTTAAGTTTAGAGATTCTTTGGAATTCCAATAATTGAACATTTTATACAATTACAGTGATAAACATAAATAAAATCCATATTCTTACCGTTAACATGTTTACAAATGGAGTCCTTATCCCGAAATTCTTTTTCTATGCTCCACACAGGTGACTCCGGCTTTGATGTTCTGTTAACAAAAGACGAAAACGTGAATGATGCACAACTTTTCATGAAATTACAGAGAGAGTAACTTGGCAAAACATATTGCTTTGTTGTTCGGAGTTGCCAACACATATTCTAGAATATCACCCTGTTCTTTTTTTTTTTTAAAAAACTAGAGCTTGGCTCTTTGTAGCCAAGTTCCCAGATTTAAATCAAAATATATTTTATGAAGTTTTTGTGCCCCAAATATTTCATCATGCACATGCTACCATCAAGAGTCCATTACTACCTCGACAAAACAGGGTTACATACGCGTGTTAGCGACTAGATTTAAAGTATTTAGTTTATGCGGCGCACGACGTACCTATATGCGTCGATTAAAAACCCACGGTTCGTTTCAAGTGCGGCTTAAATTATTGACTTCTCGGGTTGCCGACTACCTGCTTGAGTAAATGAATTATTGCTTAAACTCGAAATTAGACTTAAAGTAGTGTAGAGTTATTTAGAAGGGACTTATGTTTTAGATTTATTAAGCGCTTGGCGGGACTAGAGGCCAATTGATAACAAATTTATGTAAGTTCGTTGTTTTTATTTTAAGTTGTAAATCAACTTATTTTATGGTAGAAATAAGTGGGCAAAACTTAGTGTGAACAAAGAGGGTTCTCAAAGAGTGTGCATATTGGCGTGGGAATATTCAACTCCTTTATGATTTGTCCTGTATAAATACCACTCGTTAAGCCAAATTAGTCAGTCTAGACTCTAGAGCACTGGTATCCGTAATAACTCTTTTATTTTAATACAACTATCCAGTATCCATTCTTCGTCACTACAAGTACCTACGCTAGGTCTACCTGTCGCGGTAGAGGTGCACGACCGGGGTGCACAGGACGGGACGCCAACCAGCCCATAAGATCAGCGAGTCAGCAAGCCAAACGGACAGGGTACAAATACCTGTTCGCTCACTTGCTGTAACATCAACGAGCCAACGAACCAACTAAGGGACAGGGTGCAAAATAATTACCTGCCCAGTGCCCACTCACTCGCGCCCCGTCAACTAAGTGGGAGAAATTCCCAGGCGTTGTTACGCACGTGTTTTACAAGCGACGCGCCGCAACAACGCGGTTAATTTTATGGACCCTAGTGAGTAGTGACCGATATGCCTAAACTGACGTCCTTAGTAATTAGTTACTTAAGGAATAGGATACAAGCAATCTTTATGATAATGTTGATAATCTCATGATACAACACATACAATACAGATACTAAAAGAGAGAGAGCCAGCGCGTGCCAGATCTTCGTTATCTTATAAAAGCTGAAAGTTTCTCTGCGTACCTATTGTCCCCAACACAGGGAGAAACGATCTGCGACTATGACGTTTGGAACATGGTTTGGAACAACTTTGGGAGATAACAGGTAATAAAGGTGTACAAAATATTGTATTCGGAGTAGTAATTATTTATTAAACTTTAAGGGTGTCTGGCAGGCGATTTCGACCATACTAAGTATCTGGCAATACATGACGTGATTTCTGATACTGTTCCAAAGAAAATATAAAAAAATTAAACTTTATACTTTGACGTCAGATTTTTTGCACCTTTATTAGACACCGTAAGGTTTTTTAAGTTGTACCTGTTATCTCCCAAAGCCACCATGATCCAAACTTCATAGTCGCTGATTGTTCCTCCTTGTGTTGGGAACATAACGCAGATAAACTTTCAGCTTTTATAAAATAACGAAGGTTTGGCACGCGCTGGCTCTTAGTGCATAACGTGGATGTAGAGAAAGGAATGAGTTATGCCTCAGTATTCTGAGGCGTAATTTATCAATCGGCCATTAAAGGGTTTGTAGAAAGTTTATGCATTTATTTACAAATACGACTAACATAATATTATTACTATGCGACATTCAAGGGTCAACGCACGCGTTCGCGGCAACGGCAGCGTTGGCCGCTGCAGCAGTTCAAGACCGGGTACGTTACTACGTAGGTACAACTGCAGCCCATTGTGCACGTCATCGACAGAATTAAGCTGATTCATGTTGCACTTGAAGCGGACACCGAGGACACTAATTACACCATTATACTTAGGTACTATAGTTATTTATATTAGCTGTATACAGGCTATTATTTTAAATTTATTATTTAGCTAGTCCGCGACTTCATAAACGAATAGGTAATTAACTTAGCTTTACTGTCAGCTTTATACGTCATTTATGATACACATTCATTTGCATCATTTCTACATAAATATTTTTTGTTAATAATTATTATTATTATATGAAATTCTATCTTATGCTCAAGACTTCGTCCGCGTGGACTACACAAATTTCAAATCCCCCCTTAAGGATCGAATTTTCAAAAATTCTTTATTAGAGAATATCTACGTCATAATAGCTATCTGCACACTGCATGCCAAATTTTAGCCTGATGCGCCCAATGGTTTGAGCTGTGCGTTAGATAGATCGATTAGATAGAGCGATAGATCAGTGAGTCACGTTTACCTTTTATATGTATATTTAGATACATACCTAATACGAAAATGGACTAAAGCCCAAAATGATTTAAACTTAAGTTAGCTATAAATCTCAAATAATGTAGGTAATAAATACATAATTTTAAATTTTACCAATACATAGAATATGGTAGAGGTAACATATAATGTAGTTAGGCACTTAAGGCCACTCGTGCAATGAATGCCTCGGCGAATCGGCTAGCGTGTAGTTATATTATTCTATTATAATGATCTGCAAATCTTGTGTACAATTTGTTTTGCTGCCAAGACTTTATGCGCAAATCGTTAAAATGCCCGTCTTATTACTATTTAAGCTGTCATTACATCAGAACGAAACTCAAGTGGAAGTCACCTGTACATACATAATAACGTTAAATTTAAACAATGATCTAATCAACTCTACCTAAAGTAGAAGACCGAATTAAATATCTGAATATATACGAGTAAGTAAGTATCCTACCTACTGGACATACAGGTTATTTATTATATTTATTGCACAAACTCGTACGTTTCTTTATTCCGTTCGAATAAAAGAAAATTTCTATGGGTTCTAATGGCATTAGGTACCAACTGTCGTTAATTATACTGCACTTCTTTTCTGTTTTACTGAGCGAAGTAGGTAGGTACCTATAGTTGAAGAGTTCGCAAAAATTCTGCCAAATTTGTCCCTGAAAATATCTACCATAACCCGTTTAAAAAACAACAAAAGCAAACTGTTCTTTTTTAGGGTTCCACACCTCAAAAGGAAAAGGAGATCCTATAAGAATAGGATCACTTTGTTGTCTGTCTGTCTCTGTCTGTCTGTCTGTCGTGCCTGTCAAGAAACCTATAGGGTACTTCACGTTGACCTAGAATCATGAAATTTGGCAGGTAGGTAGGTTTTATAGCATACCTTAAGGGGAAAAATCCGAATACCGTGAATTCGTGGTTACATCACAACAAAAATTAAAATGTGTTCATGAACAAATAATTAGTATTTCCAACTTTCAAAGTAAGATAACAAAAGACCAATTTTTATTTATTTTTACGCAGTTATTGATTTATCGTGCAAGAAGTCGAAAAAATACGACCGCAGTACGGTACCCTGGTGCGCGAGTCGGAATCGCACTTGGCCAGTTTTTTTGGGTTCATTTATTAATATTTCTAACAAGCGAACTTGTTAGCGTTGATAAATCAGTTATGAAATTCATTTATATATTTTATCTTCATCTATATCATAACCATGTATTAATTAAAATAAAAAACGGTAAACAATAATAATCTCATGGTTAATTTGTAACGGACTTACCGGAAGAGAGCAAGAGAAAAGCTCAATTTATGTTTGCGGTTAAACGCATGGTCATTAGGTATTTGCAACTGAATTATTATTGTTGTGTTTCACTTACAAACTTAGTCATTGGGATTCCAGAGACGGATTTACTCTACACAATGCAATGACTTATTATTCTGATAAGAACATTTTTATAATAAGCAGACACTTCAAGAAAATTGTCAGTAGGCATAGGTTGTCACTTGAAGGTTCACACTTTCAATAATTAGTCTTTTATGCGCCTGCACACAAATTACTCATTTTACTTACTACCTCTGAAGAACGAAGGCAATCAATAATAATGTTGTATCAACTGCTAAATGGACAGACCAGTTTCAAAGTAAGGAAGGCTTTCACCTCAGGATATTAATTTTTAGTTAATTCAACATCTCCAGGGCATCATCTCTGTTTCAGACCGTGTAAATATTTCTTCTGTACAGGCAGGCATCACGATCATCAACTTATCGCCGGCTTACTACTGAGCACGTGTCTCCTCTAAGAATGACAAGTCCACCACGCTGGCCATGTGAGTATTGGCAGACTTCACAAACCATTGAGAACATTATGCTGAACTTTCAGATATGCAGGTTACCTCACGATGTTTTCCTTCACCGTTAAAACAAGTGATATTTAATTTCTTAAAACGCACATAACTTGAAAATTCAGCGGTGAGTGCCTGAGATCGAACCCCAGACCTCCCGTATAGGAGGCGGACGTCTTAACCACAATGCTATCACGGCTTCAACTAGGCACTACAGACAGGCATACTTGTGTTTAAATTAGAAAAATTTATTATGCTTACTGTCTTGTCTGCCTCGAGCAGCGGCGCAGTTCCGCTGCGAATACGCAGAACTCTCCAAATGTGAGGATGAGAGATTTTCGCCGCGCACACTGGCGTGCGCATACCAGCATTTCAAAAACTGTAACAAAAGAAATAACTATTAGATTAACTTTCGGTGAAAATAGAATAACCACATATTGAATTAAATTAAAGTTTAAATACCACTGTAGCTAATTCCGTATTAGTTTGTAAGTACGAAAGGCTTATAGCTTTCTTTTTTACTATATTCAAGTCAAATTTATCGTATTATGTATATAATTATTATAAACTATGTAGATAATGCCCGTGAATCGTCCGCGTGGATTTAGGTTTTTGAAAATTCCGTGGGAACTTTTTGATTTGCGAAGCTTCGAGACGCAAGCTATCTCTATACCAAACTAGCAACCCGCCCCGGTTGGACAACAACGGGACGGACACACTTTCGCATTTACAATATTAGTATGGATTATTATTGAGTCATCTTGGAATTTTATATAAATGATTTCCTATATCAACTTATGCAAATTAAAAATCGCGTTTCGAGTATTTTTAATAATATGCTGCGTAAAAGCAAACTTCATTTTTATCTTGCAAAGGTGAGGAAGTATAAATTCACGGAACGATATGATGTGTCACGAAGTCATCATAGAAACGAGCGATTAAGGAAAACCCTTTTATTACAGTTTCATGCGTGTGGTCGTTAAAATATCTTCGTAGTTCACACATTACATTACTTGACGTCGAATCCACTCAGGCTCGACTTTAAAACTAGAAGTAGTAGGTAGAAGGAACTAGGAGTAGGAAGCTTCATTATTCCTGAGTGACATAGGCTATATTTTAATAAGAAAAAAATTTGAGATGCCTTCGAAAATTGCAATAAAGTGAAAAATAGTCTCACCTGTGCGCTTCCTTTTTGATTTTTGGACTCGAGGACGCAACTCTTTAGCCCTGATGCTAAATTGCATTATTAAATAGTGGTGATACGTGGTGATACCATGGGATTTTTAAAGAATCATACGTTTGCATCACGAGGATGGGCTACTATACATCGATGGCTACTACGGATAGGTTAAATAATTCGGATTCCTACCACAGGTGCATTACGCGTGCTCTAACTTCTTAACAGTGGGTGCTCAATTAACATTGTGTAGTGTTAAGTGTACAAGGAAATCAAAAGTTCAAAGCTCTTGTTAACAAGTCACAATTAGGTACGCAACGCCTAGTATGGAAATTATGGTGGAGCGCGAATAAACACCGTAATAAACAAAGGCAATCAAGACTCGCCTGATTAACATGCGTGAGTTGTGTAGTTATAGAGGATAGTAGTAGTAAATAATATAATACAACAATAATCAATAGCACCGCGTCGTAGTAACGACAATAGTAGGTACATAAATTCATTATGCAATCGATATTTTTATATATGATTCCTGTATTTAAAGTAGGCACTTAGTTCCGTGTATTGTTTATTATTTTTAGAGTTCCTTACTTCAAAAGGAAAAACGGAACCCTTATAGGATCACTTTGTTGTCTGTCTGTTGTCAAGAAACCGACAGGGTACTTCCCGTTGAATCCTAGAATCATGAAATTTGGCGAGGTAGGTCTTATAGCAGACATTAGGGGAAAAATCTGAAACTTTTAAACTTTAAGGGTGTCTGGCAGGGGGTCGCCATGATACTAAGTGTCTAGAATGTATGACGTGATTTCCAATGCTTTTCTGAAGAAAATATAAAAAAATTAGCTTTTATACTTTGACATACAAGATTTTTTACACCTTTATTACCTGCTATCTCCCAAAGCCTCCCAGTGTTAGAGACAATACGAAGAGAAACTTTTAGCTTTTAAAAATTTATGAAGGTCTTGCACACTCTGGTTCTTTCTATTGCTACTTATACGGCCGTTCCACTTATAAAACCTAATTAGGTACAACGCGTCGAAATGAGCAATTTAGATGAGATCATTTCGACGTAGCACCTGGTGTAAACGCACATACGAGTACGTAAACAACAAAATCACCACTTATTCATTTAATGAAACACTCGCAAACGCTTTATTTACGCGCAAATCGAGCTACGCATACAGTTAGTAACGTACGGTAGAAATTACAGAGATTGTTGTTAAAGTCACTTGTTTACATACAAAAGATAAAACTAAAGTGAATAAGATAAAAGACTGTTTGTGTTTGTTATTGGTATTGTAGACAGAAAAAGTTTCTCTAAGAACGACCAATAGAGTCATTCTTTGTGGAAAACACGTTGGGATACGAGAAATAGTTTTAATCGTACCTGAACTTCTACGAAATAACTTTAGAATAAGTAGTACCTAAGCTAAACCTAGAGCTGGACAGAGAATATGCTACATGACATAGAAATGTCCAAAATGCATGATTTGATTTGATTTGAACCTATGTATTTGTAGTCCAACCCACTTTGAAACTATTCCAAATGAGTTTTCAAGAGATGGCGTTACTAAAATCTATATCATGCTTATGAAAATTTCTACAATTACCAATCGTCACTCATCTGCATGGAAGAACATCTTTTTTTAGTGGTAAAGCACAAATCATCCAGCTCATTACTTTAATTACATATATCAATAATTGAGGATCCGGCTCCGCTAGGTATCGCGCCCGGAGCGCCATTGACCACTAGGGCACGATTTACTTCCTTCCTTCCTCTGTAAAATTTTCGTGAAGTATAGGTGCAATCATAAAAATTATAAACCCCAGCTTGCACACAGATAAACACGAAAGGGAGGGGTATATACTACAATATTAACATCCATAAAGTAATCGTAATGAGTATTAATAGGCTTATAAAGTGCGAGTGATTGCCGAGATTTATGAGGCCTAAATTAACAATGGGGCGTAACCCCATGCGGCCCATAAATTGTTTTATATGACGTGCATATTGGTCGGGCACTTTGTGATAACATCAGCCGATTGAAGTGTGCACTATTGAGAACAATTCGCTAGCATTCAATACAATGAATGGCAATGACACTGTAGATGGTTTAATAAAAGTAGATTTCTTTTATTACCTGTTAGGGTAACATGCGCACCACGAGAAAATTTTGTCTACGCATTTACTCGTCTTATTTGTATGAAGAAACACGAGATAATGCGTAGACAAAATTTTCTCGCGGGGCGCATGTTAGGCCCTCTGGTTATTATGTTTTTGTTTTATCTTCATTTCTGTTCTATTCACGTTTACATATATTTCGCATATATATACTTACTTCAGTTACGACAGGTAAGAAATAAATATTTTAGAATTGGTCATATAAAGCATTGATTACTCTTTAGAAATAAGCCGAGAACAGAAGGAAAATACTATTGCGTTATTTGAAGACATTTCAATTTTTAATACACATAAACAAAAAAAGTATTCATACAAAAAATAGTAAAAAATTAAAACTACACAAAAGTAACAAATAATATTTATGGCTAAAAATCAGCCAAAAGTTCATTCGCATCAACTAATTTGTGAGTGATGACTGATGATTGATGGTGAAGTTTTTCTTCCTCATACTCCCTAGTCATTAATCATTATAAACCCAAAAATAAATAGCGAATGTTCATATTATACTTATGTTTCTGTCGGTTGCAAAGTCATTTCAATATTATTGTTTTAACCTAGAAATGCACATTACTAAAAACTGTAGGTATCATCATCTTTAGGTAAGAGTTGATGAGGAATTCATACATGATTGATACTTATAGTTTGTTCATGTCAAAGTCTACGACCTTTTACGTCTAACTAACAAAATCACAAAACGAATTAAACGGATAATGGATTCCTCCTACATTGATGAATATAGTTATAAATCGATGAAGTAAAACTTCAAGACACTGCAGAAAGACAAATAAAGCTTTTTTTGTAGAGTCCAGTCTTATAACTGCAACTATAAGGGCTTTATCTGTATATTCTAAAACAGGTTTTTATTTATTTTTATGCATAATAGTTTTTGATTTATTGTGCAAAATGCCGAAAAAAATGCCGCTCCTCCCCCCTTATCTCCAAAGTTAACCAGTCGAAAATTCTGAAATAATCATAATCAATAGAAGTTTATGTATATGTTACAGAAAAAATAAAGCTTTAACTATCATAGTTTTTTGATATTAACAATAAACACCTACAAACAAAGTTAGTTTTGCGGTTCTTTAACAAAGTGATTGTCCGTTTTACTTCTTCTGTAATACGGAACACTTGGTGCACGAGTCCGACTCGCACTTGACCGGTTTTTTTAGAACATTTCGTCTATGATAAAACATAGAATCACCTTTATCTTGACAACGACGTTTTATTTACGACTAAAATCACATATATTTTAATGATAAATCATTAATTAGTATCTACAAACACTATATTATCTGAGCTGATTCAGCAATGACGCCCTTCCTTTATCTAATACTGATCGGTGACCAATCAGTGACCGTTCTTTGGAAGGTTATGGTTAAGCTTGCAAGAATAATTGAGATGAGTAAACAGTTCAACTCTGGGAATCTTCAATTGTTGACGGTAATAAGCTAACGAGTTCAAAATTGGCGCACGTCATGAATGATGTAGAGCCGCAAATATCATGAAATTCAAGTTCTAGATGTTCTTCTTCTTAAGTTAAGTGTTAAATTGTGTCCTTGCAATATTATTGTTTCTAAAAATTAATGAAAATTTCAAGCCTTCAGAATCGCGCATCGGCCACAGCGGCAAGTGGCTAATCATAGTTGAAAATGAAAACTTAATTTTGCCTGATAAAATCAGTAAAATCGATAAATACGTTGCTATTTGCTAGAAATCTTAACAATTTCGCTTTTATGTAAGTAGTTACTTTGAAATGGAGAATGAAAAAGAAATTATTACAGTCCAGACTCTTGACTATCACTCGGCTTATTGTTCATTTTGGAGATTATACGTACACATAATATTATATTATCTACATACTAATAACTTTTTGTTATCGCTGACGTCATAGAACGTACACTATCGATTACATTTATCTGCGGACAGTCGAAAAGTACCTACACAGGATTTAAATATTATTGAGATAAAAATCATAAATGCCAGTTAATTATAACACTATTTAGGGTTTTTAACCGGCTTAAGGAGGTGGTTCTCAATTCGGCCCATTTTTTTTTTAAATTACGATTTTCCAATCGCCAGCCTTAGGGCTCCTTTAATATTCCTCGCTTATTCAATGAATGTTTTTCGCGGCCCAACAGTTTAACCGTATTTGATGAAATTTGGATCGAGTTAGCATACATCCCGGGAAAGGAGGGCTTCTTTTTATAGCGGAAAATTAAAGAGTTCATACGGGATTCGTAGAGGCCCATCCGTTTAACCAAATTATATGAAATTTGGTACAGGGGTAGCTTACGTCACGGAAATAGACATTGATTAGGTACTTTTTATCCCGGAGAATGAAAGAGTTCCCGCGGGATTTTTATACAACCTAAATCCACGCAGACGAAGTCGCGGGCATCATCTAGTTAAAAATATATGACAGCACTTACCCTGCGTTTTAGTTGGATAAAGCTCGATATCGTTGAAGAGGCCCTGTACTCGGTGGGCGGGCGCCGGCTGGTCGGGCGGACCGATGCGGCACTCCCAAGCGTGCGCTACCTCCCTGCAAAAACAACCTTGTCAGTTTTAGCGTTTATAAACTGTCGTGAGCGATACTATTCATTAGGACTAGCCCATGCTCGCAACTTCGTCCGCGTGGACCACAAAAATTTCAAACCCCTATTTTACCCCCTAAGGGGTTGAGTTTTCAAAAACCCTTTCTTAGCGGATGTCTACGTCATAATAGCTATCTGGATGTCTTTCAGCCCGACTCGTCCAGTAGTTTGAGCTATACGTTGATTTGATAGATCAGTCAATCAGTCACCTTTTCCTTTTACATATTGTAATTGAGATAAATATCCATACTTAATATTATAAATGTGAAAGTGTGTCTGTCTGTCTGTCTGCTAGCCTTTCACGGCCCATCCGTGCAACCGATTTTGACCAAAATTTGGTACAGATATAACTTGCATCCCGGGGAAGGACATATGCAAATTTTAATCCCGGAAAAAAAATTTGAAGAGTTCTCACAGGATTTTTAAAAACCTTAATCCACGCGGACGAAGTTGCGGGCATCATCTAGTTAGGATATACTTAAGCGCCTAAGCTTACGTGAATTTTGGTGGGGATATCCCCGACTAGTTTATAATATACAGTATGTTGTGTATATAACCTTAACTAGAAGTGATAACGCCCGCGATTTCATCCGCGTGGATTTAGGTTCTTGAAAATTCCGTGAGAACTCCTTGACTTTCCGAGGTAAAAAGTATTATATGTTTCCTTTGTTTCCATGACCCTTCCAGGTCTTTATACCAATGCAAAAAAATCACGTCGATCCATTGCGGCATAATTGAAAGACAAACCAACAAACAAACTCACTTTCGCATTTATAAAATTAGTATTATAGCGAGATCAATTGCAAGTTCTAATTGCCCAAGAGTTGCAAAGGAATTGATTCCGCCAATTTATCTGTAAATTTTTGTCTTTAAGATCAGGCGGCAGGCTCTTGCAGCACCAAACGTTGACATCTATACATATAAATAACATGAATGTAGGAACTCATAATTCTTAATAAATAATGACTTCTTATTGGTTGACTCATTTGGCTTGAAGATACAGTTGTAGCAATTGTATAGTGCGCGACAGGTCGAGATGGCAATCGGGGCTTGAGGCGGGGGGACGCCCTGTCGACCTGTCGCGCACTATACTATTGCTACAACTGTGTCTTCAAGCCAAATGACTTGGCTATAGGTACCTACCATAAATTCAACCAATAACAACGGTACGATTAGGGAAGCAATCTTGCTTTTGCGAGATCTCATTTTCGGGAGATCTCGTCAATATAATTTTACGGGATTTATCTCGGACGATACGAGATCTCGCAAGATTAACGATATCATGTTTTATGCTTCCTACGGTAGTAATGATGCCTAATTTTTAATTAGTATTTAATGTGATTAAATCGTAACAATATTTACCTAACCACATACAAAGTTCCAAAAACTACTGATTTAATATCTGTCCCGGCTTTACTCACGTGTGTAGTCGACGTTAGCCCGACTAGTTTCGAACCCATACGGGGTCCTTTTTCAAGGGAGTCCGTTCAGATATTATTTAGAATGGAAATCACTCACGGTAGTTTAAACGCTAAAACTACTCATTTACTTTCTTGGTTAGCTACATTTCCTGAGGATGCTCCTGTGTCAGAGTGAAACGTGCGTCGAGTGTGTTTTGGAAGATTTGTGGTGTTGCGTGTTGGTGGTGCGTATTACCTTCTCGGTGGGTTGCGTTTCCTGCATTTTAGGAGATGGGAGGGCAGGCGGTGCATATCGCATGCTGCATGTATTGTACCACACAGATTTGTTTGTTTCAGCGGATTATTGCAAAATTAAGCTTGTGGTTCCTTGTACTAATATATATATATATTTTTAATCTTTATTTTTTTTGGGACTTTTGCCCGACACGGACTCTCATATATTTATTTATTTATTTATTTACACTTTATTGCACACAACACAAAGTAAACATTATCACAAAGTAAACATATATCATGGACTTCCTCAAAGTAACGCCTGCTTCTAATTTCTATACAATGGGGCCGATTCTCTAGGCGGTTTTCTAATTTTAAAATGTCTAATATTAGACTTAGAAAGGTGTGTTATTCTGAAAACCCACTTAAATGACAGGTCTAACCTAAAATTGAATTTGACAGCACTAAACTATTCAATTTAGATTTTAAAGAGCAAAAGTTATTCTGTTGCACGAACTAAATGCCTAAATTAAGAAACGTCAACCTAAAATTTTCTAAAATTAGAGTGGACCTCGCGAGGTGCCCACTAAATTTAAAGAGTCTGCTTAAATGGCAAAATGGACGTGTTTTGAAAGAAATATTTTTATTTGAGTTTAGAATTGTTATATTTAAGATAAAAAAAAGTGTCTTTTAAGTGTTTTAATTTAATTTAAACTTTATAAAATGGAAATATACGTGGTTTCTCTGGCTCGTCGTTAATTCACAAAAAATAATTAGGTTGGTTATCTACTTTGTTGTCTAAGAGTATCAGACACCTCCACAGACATCCTGGCGGCTTCAGCAAGGCAAACCTAAGATCCTTAAGTCTCCTTATTTCTTAACTAGCAAGTGGCAGCTGTTCGAAAATCCTGTGGGACTAGGATACTTTTCTGTAGGTACTTAGCTTACCTACCTACCTAATAAAAGTAGCCTATAAGTATATCCTTCACTAGTATGTGTCCTTGTGAAAAATCTCTGTGCCCAACAAGGTTAGATGCATAAAGGAACATACCCAGAGACAAAAACTTGCATAGGTAGCTACCTAAATATTAGTGTGAACATAAATCTTTGCCAATTAGGTATGCCAAGGTAAAACTTGATGCCTTGTTATCATTATCAATGAGATTAATTCCTACTACCTACTACTTATTGCTAAACATATCAAAAATAAAGCAGAATAAGTGTGGTGGTAGAGTAGGTACTTATAATAAAGTTTAAGTTCTAAAATCTTAATGAGTTCACCTAAAGGTTTATTTATAGGCTAAATTAACAGATTTTACATTTAGTTATGTCTTATACTTACATACCCCTAGTATTGAACTAAGTACTTGAGTAGTACCCAGTTACTTCTTTATTTTCAACTCAGTAGATACCTGCTTGAAAGACTACCTATTACATGCATAAGTAGGTACTTATACTAGCTACAGTACAGTATAGATAACTACAACTAACTGACATAGCCTGGGTTCACTTTAATCATCTGATAAGTTTTAGTTGAGAAGTACCTAGTAGATACATCTTGTAATTCCTAAACATATCATGATAGGATCTTGTTGAGTTTACCTATATAGGTATACCCATACCCATATGGGTATCACATTTCAGGTTAACTAGCTGACCTGCCTGAGTTGTACCTGCCCCAGCTTTGTTCGGGTGGAATAAGTACCTATGTAAGTATCTGAAATTATGTCGTAGTGGTCTATATAGGTACTTAAAGTAAACGTTCCTTACATGCAAATTCTCAAGTTTTTAAACTCAGCAGCTTAATAAATTACTAGACTCAGGAGTCCGCAGCTTATATGCTGATGTCAGTCAGTCAGTTTATATTTTTACATTTACATAATATGTACGGAAGAGAGAGAGAAAAGCTAGGACTTCTCCATAACATCCTCAAAAATGTGTGAAGTCTGCCAATCCGCACTTGGTCAGTGTGGTAGATTATGGCCAAAACACCTTATTCGGAGAGGTGACCCGTGCTCAGTAGTAGTGACCCGGCGATGGATTGATAATGATGATGATGATGATGATGTACTGACCTAGCTACCTGCCTTTAGGTCACAAGAAGTATATAGGGTACTTCTAGTACCTAAAGTGATCCTATAATGGTTCCTTTTGAGGTATGGAACCCATAGTTAGAAGAGAAATAACGTCAAAAAATAATTTGATTTCTTTTATCTTTTCTAGATCTATTTTATTGAAAACGGACTAAAGTTTTCTACACATTCCTATAATTCTACAAATTAATACAGAAATCTATAGACTCAACCTTTATTTAGTTTGAAATCTATAGATCTCTGACTTTGCATAGACTTAAGATACTGATAAAAGAGACAGAGTTATATCATTGGCATAAATCTGTCTCGTTTTAACTGAAACTTACGTCAGAGCAAAGTCAAAGTATGCTCTCTATACATATCTGTGCTTAAAGTATTATGTTTTAACTATGTCTAGTCTGAGCTAATTCAAAGTATAAGTACTCTATAGATTTTAGCCAAAGAATATGCAAACCTCAAAAAATGATTTTATAATAATAATTGTTATGGTGAAGACTGCATTGAAATTGATATAAATAGGGACTGAAAACTAATTTTGAACTATTTATACCTATAGATTATAAATTTCATTTTTCAGGTAGTACTAGTACAACTAAGTCATACTACAGCTGCTCAGTATGATGAAGGCAAGAATTTCCTAACAAAAGCAAGAAAACTTCAATCAGATACTTAATTAACAATTACTTTTATTAAATAAAATAATAAAATATATACATATGTTTCATTCTGTACTGTACATAATTAATATTTATTTCAATAACATTTAAATAAAAATTAAGTTTAGGAAACAACTGTTCATTTTTGGTAGATGAGTGACGGAACATCTTTTTAACTCGCAGACTCCATATACTTGGTTTCATGAAATGGGCTGAAATAAAAATTATCAACGTTGAAAGTTTGTTATGATGATGTGTTGAAAGGTGTAATGTATCCTACACTTCAATTTTTTGCTATGCATACTAGCTGTTTACTATGCAATTAAGCATCACTTTCTTTAACGGTGAACCAAACCATTGTGAGGAAACCTAAATGCCTGAGAGTTCTCCATAGTGTTCTCAAAGGTGTGTGAAATCTGTCAATGTGCACTCGGCCAGAGTGGTGGACAATGGCCAAACTCTTCCCGTTTTGAGAGGAGTCCCCTGCTCAGTAGTCAGCCGGCAATGAGTTGATCGTGTGATGATACTAACTGTTGCCTGTAATTATTATTTTTATATAGGTATGCTACACTTCCATTTTTTGCTATATTATAATATGTACTAGCTGTTTAATAAGCAATTAAGTATCACTTTCTTTAACCGTGAAGGAAAACATTGTGAGGAAACCTACATGCCTGAGAGTTCTCCATAGTGTTCTCAAAGGTGTGTGAAGTCTGTCAATCTGCACTTGGACAGAGTGGTGGACTATGGCCAAACTACATTTTGAGAGGTGAGCTGGCAATGAGTTGATCATTATGATGATACCAGCTGTTACCTGTTATTATTATTATTATACACGTAGGTATATACATTCAATCTTGATCTTGTAGGTACTTTCATGCCTTAAATCACATTACCGCCTTAGTTTGTTGAATTCATAGCAGAATTCATGGATACCTCGTTCCACGTCCTTGCACGCCAGATTTGTAAGTATACCGCCAAGTTTCAGAACTTCCTCGCTGTATATTCCTTTACCTGTATATTCAATGTACTCTGTGGCAGTCAGTTATTTAGGATGATTGCTTTTCATCTGTTTGCATTGATTTCCTAGCAAGAGTTTGACAATTAGGTACCTCGGTGATTTCAAGGTAAGGTAGGTAGGTAAGATTCCAAGCAAAATTCTTTGCTTTTATCTATTTTATGCACATAACCACTATTTTCACAAAGTTTTGTAACAAAAACTAAGATTCTTTAACCACAAAACATAAAGAAATTAGGTTAGAAATTATATTTGCAACAAAAATAATAGATCTGTTTTTTTAACTAGTTTTACGGCTCTGGGTTCTAGCACTTTTGATCAAAGACTTAAGCCTACTTCACACGATAAAATGAACAAAACTTCAATTTTCGACACTTTTATTGTGATTCGACCTAAATAAATCAAGTAAAGTTATTATTTTTGTATTTCAAGTAACATCGTTCGATATTTTTCGCAAAAATAGTTTTAAGATTAAAGGGGAAAATCAAACACAAATTTAGTGCAGTTCTTGTTATCTTAAATAGCAACACTTACTATTCAATTCAAACGTCATTTTAGACGGCCATTTAGGATGTTTAAATTTAGTTGAAGCAAAAAAGCGAATGCAGTTTAGAAATAGAAATCCTAAAATTAAAGAATCTAAAATTTAGTTTAGGTTTAGGTTAGAGTACAACAGAATTAGCGCCAATATATAAGTTTGTCTAGCACACGATTTTTGTTCGGAAGAGCCGATCTATAAATTTAATTAAATGCTCCTGAAGCAATGTGTACATACGATTTTAATGTCATATGCCATACCTATCAAAAGCTCAGGAAAAGCAGTTAGCGTTACTGCTGCACCACGTTCTGACGTCAAAATATACATTCTTAATTGCAGCTGAGTCAGATAGCTGACTGATGTATGATGTAATGCCAATTTATAATATTGGAACAGTAAGCATTAAATGTCGAAAGTCTAGACATTGTTTAGGAATACACATGGATATCATATTTCTATTAGGTAGGTATGACTGTTATTATGACTATCACCTGTTAACGCAGACCAAGCAAATAGTCGAAGGTCGAGTAACCAAAAGTGAATGATATTATAATAAGTGAATCGAGAACACAAAGATGCTGATAAATATTAGAAGAAGGATAAGTTTTCTGACTCGACATTGGGAAAGGTATTAACTATTAGGCAAACAAGCAACAAAAAACCGGCCAAGTGCGAGTCAACTTTAATCATTTTAAATTATGTATTACTATTCGCAGCAAATGTTGATATTCATGTGTAATTTACGAATTTGTTACAATTTAAATATAATCTAAATAAGTCATTTTGAATTACGAAGTTAAATGAAATCAATATAATTTACATAAGTAATAATATTTAAGTAGGTACTTAAGTACGAAGCAGGTAAAATTTTTAATGTTTATTATTGTTAGAAATGCAAAACGATAGACACAATCAATGTGAAAGGGAATATTTAAATATATAATATGAGTATGTCTACCTAGAAATATAATTTCGTGGGACAGTCGTTAGACACAACAAATACTTGGAGTCTAATTACTGCAGGTGTAATTAATGTGCGGGCCTGAGGTGTTCCCACGTGAAAACACTAGTTGGTGTACCATGTATAAGTTCGCGACAGGTCGAGATGGCAGTGGGGGCATGAGGCGGGGGGACGCCCCGCACATCCGCACGTCACCCGCGCTCGCCCGCACCTGGTTGACACGGAGTGTGCGGGGGGCACCCCAATTGCTATCTCCGTCTGTCGCGTACAATACCTACGCTACACAATTGAAGTTGGTAACTTTTAAAGATATAAGCTGTTTATTTTTAAGAATTTTATACCAAAAACTGGATTTCAATTTCTGCGAATATGAAAAGTATAAAATAAGAGTATTTTTATTGATTAAAAAAGAAAGTTTCTTTTAAAATTACAAGGATAGATAAAAATCAACTGCCTACTTAGATAATAATCTACTAATACTTGGGTATATAGTATATACCAAGTTAATAGGTTAAACATTGATTCATCGCAGTAGTAAACAATTACACGAACGTAATATTCTTAGTTCTAACACTCTTCGAGGTTTATGACGAATAATATGATGACGAGGTAGTTTATAAATCCGTGAAATAATTGTAGTTCTAGAATAAGCTAGGATCTATTACAGTGACTCACAAATGTTACAGACATGCGTGCTTGAATTTATAAAATTACCAATAAGTACCACCATGAATGTACATTCTTAGGGTTCCGCACCTCAAAAGGAAAAATGGAACCCTTATAGGATCACTTTGTTGTCTCTCTGTCTCTCTGTCTGTCTGTCCGTCGTGTCTGTCAAATATACCTATGAGATACTTCGCGTTGGCCTAGAATCATGAAATTTGGCAGGTAGGTACCTTGTAGCACAAGAATAGGAATAAATCCGAAAACCGTGGATTACAAATATATAACAAATAATTAGCAATTTCAATTTTCAAAGTAAGATAACTATACCAACTGGGATATCATAATCTGATAGGGCTTTACCTGTAAGTATATTCCAAAAAAGATTTTTATTTCTTTTTATGCATAACAGTTTTTGATTTATCGTCGAAAAGTCGAAAAAAATACCCGAGTACGGAACCCTCGGTGCGCAAGTCTGACTCGCACTTGGCCGGTTTTTTATTTAATGATGCCTTGCCTTCGAATAACGGTCATAATGTCGAAAATAGGTAGGTATATGCATTAGACCAAACCAAATGTAGAGCTTGTTATTGTTTTTCTATATCTAGAGATAGTGAAAACAATACCAAGGTAACGGCCTAGCTCAAATTAATACCTTCGTGTTATTCAAAAAAATCGGTCAAGTGCCAGTCGGACTCACACACGACGAGTTCCGTACCAACGTTCAAGAAATAACACTATAACTTTTTTACTTTTCATGGCGACCATGAAAATGTTAGTAAGTAGGTATTTGTTGTTATAGCGGCAATAGAAACACACATTCTGTGAAAATTTGAACTCTACCTATTACGATTTACGATAATATACAGCCCGCTGACAAACAGACGAACGGAAGGACGGACAGCGGAGGCTTAGTAATAGGATCCCGTTGGCACCCTTCGGGTACGGTTACGGAACCCTAAAAATAAATTAGTTTGTTAAAAAGTGTATTTAGAAAATATTGTTTTTAAGACTAGGTTTTACCATAGTTAACCGTCAGTACTTACGGAACGAAATTGATAGCAGATGACAGTAAACCACAATCACATTGATCTTGAGTCGAAAATTGAATCCTAGCTAGGACACAGTTACAACACATTATAACAATAATTCTTTTAAAAATGGTCATAACTCTTTAATAAATAATATAAAATAACAAGACTGAAGTCTTGACTTGATATCAACAAATTGATAGTTTCAAGTGGATTTGTCAGTCGATAGGGAATGACGCGATTGTGACAGGGCGTTCGTTCTTGACCCGTGAGATAAGAAAACGAGCGTCACTAATGCCTATAGCACACTATCAGTTTGGCACGCGGCAGCGAAAAAAATAACGCTTACTTTTATGCCTTAGGCAAAAAGGCAATTCGTTTTGAAACCGCGTGCGAATGCATATTCGTTGTCGACGTGCTAAAGTCGTAAGTGTTATTCGTATTTTACTACACAGAAGAACAATGAACCAAATGCTTAATTTACTATAATCCGCTGAAACAGATTAAATCTGTACTGTGCAACATGCAGCATACGATATGCACTGTCCGTGATAATCATGCAGGAAAAGCTAGCCACCAAGCAAGCAATACGCACCACCACAACGCAGCACCACACAAATCCCAAAACACAATCGACGCAAGTTTTGGCCCGACATACACTGCAAAATAGCGCCGGCTTCCGTACACGGAAGAATATAGAAATTTAAAATGATTTTTCAGGGTACCCTTCTAAAAGTGAGAGTCGTAAATATGTTGTATACCCCCTCGAAAGATAGGTCCTTCGTTAAATTGATATTTTAAAATCATTAAGTTTAAGGTTCTTAGACGCCAATTTTTCAATAAAAACTTCCGTTTGAAAAAAAAATATGTACATTACCATGCAAACTTCCACCGAAAATTGTGTTGAGCGACATCTAGTAAGTAGTTTTTGATTTATCGTGCAAAATGTCGATAAAATACTATTGTACTACGGAACCCTCAGTGCGCGAGTCTGATTCGCACTTGGCCGGTTTTATCAAGAAAAATCGAGTTCCAATGGGATTTTTCCCTAAATGCACGCGAACGAAGTTGAAGGCCTCATCTAGTAAACTACAAAACTAACAATTTATTATTAGGTTTTTCATAGATTAAGTACTAGCTGATGCCCACGACTTCACGACTTCGTCCGTGTAGAATTAGGTTTTTTAAAAATCCCGTGAGAACTCTTTGATTTTCCGGGATAAAAGTAGCCTATGTCACTCTCCAGGTCTTTATCTATACCCATGCCATACCCATAAATCACGCCAATCCGTTGCACCGTTGCGACGTGAGGACAAACCAACTAAACAAACACACTTTCACATTTATAATAAGGGTACTGATAGTACTATATTTTTTAAGTAATTGTGTTGTCTGTTGATAATTAAGAATTTTAAACATCGCACATCTTGCTCTTGAGTATGTCCTGCTCGTAAATGCAGATTGAATTAACATGCTCTTATGCATAACTTAGATCTAGCGTGGAGAGTACTCTTAAAAAATAAACGTCGTTGCCCCTTGATCTATTAAATGCTCGTTAACTGCAATTTATTGATAATCCTATAAGCCGAGAACAAAGAGAACAAGCCGTCATTGTTCGGTGATTATTAAGAACGTAAAAATGACTGATGAGGTCAGTGAGGCAGTAATTCAATCAGGGTAGAGTCATCGCTCGACTCCTTTATCGGGCGATCTTATGAGAGAACTTGGCGAACAGTTTTACTCATTACATTATCTACGTTATTAGATCATGTTCCAATATAAAAAATTGGTAGGTATGGCTTGGCTTGCCTTTAAAGTTAAAATACACAATAAAGCACAATAGTCTATAGATGTAATTTACTTTATCTAGATAAGACTACAAAATATTATGTAGCAAGTTAGGTATTTTTTGAGTAAAAATATGAGTTGCACCAAAGCTGCAATTAATCATGAATCAGTAGGTACAATCGATGGTTTCCGTAGAAACCATTTTGACCTAGGTATTGTGGGAACTACGTAGTCTGGAAACCTTGAGAATCTATTTTTATAAACTCTGCCAATGCAGGCCATTGACCATACACGGAGTCGTGATGATCAGGCATTTGATAAAAGTTGTACCTATTTGGTCATTACTTTTAAACGCGAATTGTGCAATAAAATATTATCCCATTTCATTTAGGTGCCTTCCTATTGGTGATGAAATCGAGTAATGGGGTTATATATCAATTATATTATAATTTATAAGACTTATTAGGACTCTTAAAAATTCATCTTTCACTCGAAAAACTAGAGCTTCTATTTAAATAAACAAACTTTAACGATTTAAACATACTATTTTTTTTTATACATACTTACTAATAATACCTTTGTATGACAATAGTCAATGCCTATTTATACTTCATCATCATAATCATGATCAACCCATCACCGGCTCACTACAGAGTACGGGTCTCCTCTTAGCGTGACAAGGGTTTTACATACAAGGCCATAGTCTACCACGCTGGCCATGTGCGGATTGGTAGACTTCACACACCTTTGAGAACTTTATGGAGAACTCTCAGGCATGCAGGTTACTAATGGTGTGTAGAGGCCATTATCCGAGATAGAATCAGATTACATCATTGATCAAACGATCCGATAAAATTGAGAGAATGCCAAAAACCCCTCCTTAGCTAAAGCTGAAGTAATTCAGACAACCCGCTCGACTGACTGTAACATGGGACAGCAATCACGCGAAATATGTAGGTAGTAGGTGATGATACAGCCTAAGGTGGTGCGCGCTTGCCTAAAAGGTACCTAATACCTATTCATTCTTCTTTTGAAGGTACCTACCAATATTATAGCTGGTGGGGAACCCGGAAGCTTGAAGGGCATTGCATATTCTAGCAGAAGCGAAACGTTTCGTATACCTACGAGCCCGTGGAACTTCGACTTGATGTGTAGTATACGGTATACTATACGGTATGTAGAGGTGCAGACCTCTACATACCTTCAGGATGCCTCGCGGTACGATAGATAGTGATAAGTTTTAATTTGAATTAGGAAAGCCGCAATATCAATACCAATGTCGTGTAAGAGCAAACTACTACAACACTACGAGTTACATCCACGCATGCGACCCAGCCGGGCGAGCGTCTGTAAAAATATACCATGACATCATGGTGTGCGAGAGAGTTCATAATATGTTTTTGTCTTCTCACTCGCACACTACAAACGTATTATAAATACACTAGCGAGTGCATTTACTCCATTCTCGTTTAATTAAGTAGGTTCGATCTCGTGTTAGGACTTAGCACGAACGCTTATAAGATAAGATACCTAACACGGTAACTGCAAGTAAAATGGCTCTGTATGGGCAATAAATAACGTATCTCTATATATACGAGGAAAAGCTGACTGACTGACTGACTGATCTATCATCGCACAGATCAAACCACTAGACGGATCGGATCCAAATTTTGCATGCAGATCAATGACTTATTATGTAGTATACATATAAGTCATTGATGCAGATAGTTATTATGAGTTATGAGTTATGACGTAGGCATCCACTAAGGGGGTAAAAAAGTGTTTCGAAATTTGTGTAGTCGCGGGAATAAGCTAGTGTACCATAAAGAGTAAAGACCATCTACACGACTAGAGTACCTACGTATGAAGATTCAACGATTACAAAAGGAAACAAAAAATTTGGCTATGCCAAGTGTAATTAAAAACATTTGGTTTACGTGACTCAAGGAGTCATTAAGTAGGTACATTGGGGCCGATTGTCTAGTACACAATCTCTAAACTAAATTAAATTAACAGGTCTAAATCTAGTGCTATCCTTTTTTGCAAGCAACATTATGAAAGGGATAGCAATAGATTTAGACGTGTCATTTTAGTTTAGTTTAGCTTAGTTTAGAGGTTGTGTACAATGGAATTAGCCACATTGACTCTCTTATTACGTGTTTCTACGCGTAGTTCCAACTTCCAATTGTCATATTCTTGCAGATTATATTATTACATTTTAGAATATATGCCTATATTACCCGACAACAAAGAAACTCTCTACGCTCACAGCCAACCAACAAAATCTCAATTAACACAAGATAAAGCCCTACACGGCTTAGATAATTGAGTTTTCAGATTTACTTCAGGCATTTACTTTAGTCAGACTGATATTTTTCGTCTCACTTCTCATGTTCAAGAGATTTTCAAAACCTGGATATAGGAACCTAATATGTAGCGGTAACAAGTTTATACAGAACTGTGCCGAATAACATTAAGAGCTGTAATAATTTATTTTATGCGACATACGGACGAACAGACGCACAAACAGACATGACAAAACTATAAAAGGGTATAAAGGCACCCAAAAATAAAAACATCACTACGGCAACCTGCACAGCCTGCTCCTCTGATGATAACGTCGCATGTTTCATGTCGGGGGATAACGGTAAAACTATATTGGTTTTCGAAGAAATATTTGAAGCGGTCAAGCAGTCATGATGTCATGTTTCAAACGTATTAACGGTATTTTGTTTCAACACTGAACAAGTGAAGTGTTGTAATTTGGTATACTCAGTATCAATGAAATCTTCAATAGTAAAACGATAGTATAATTTGCCCTTTTGCCCTTAGTGTGTACCTACAAGAATAATACTTCTTTCTACAATCCTGTTCTTTATATTCATACTAATATTATAAATGCGAAAGAATGTCTGTCTGTCTATCTGTCTGGTAGCCTTTCACGCCCCATCCGTTCAACCGATTTGACGAAATTTGGCACAGAGTTAGCTTACATCCCAGGGACATAGGCTACTTTTTATCCCGGACAATCAGAGTTCCCATTGGATTTTACAAAACCTAATTCCACGCGGACGAAGTCGCGGGCATCATCTCGGCTTCTATCCATCCATACTAATATTATAAATTCGAAAGTGTGTCTGTCTGTCTGTCTGCCAGCCTTTCACGGCCGATCCGTTCAACCGATTTTGACGAAATTTGGTACAGCGATAGCTTGCATCCCGGGGAAGGACATAGACTTTTTATCCAGGAAAATCAAATATTTCCCACGGGTTTTTTAGAAACCTAAATCCACGCGGACGAAATCGCG
This sequence comes from Maniola hyperantus, assembly GCF_902806685.2. Lineage (NCBI taxonomy): Eukaryota > Metazoa > Arthropoda > Insecta > Lepidoptera > Nymphalidae > Maniola > Maniola hyperantus. The sequence goes on along the minus strand of NC_048539.1, from coordinate 9,629,564 downwards.
GGCGTCATCTAGTCTTAAATATATAAAAGGAAAAGATGATGACTGACTGACTGACTGATCTATCAACGCACAGCTCAAACTACTGGACGGATCGGCCTGAAATTTGGCATGCCGATAGCTATTATGACGTAGGCATCCGCTAAAAAAGGATTTTTGAAAATTCTAACCCTAAGGGGGTGAAATAGGGGATTGAAATTTGTGTAGTCCACGCGGACGAAGTTCCGAGCATAAGCTAGTATTATATAAAAGGAAAAGCTGACTGACTGGTCTATCAACGCAGAGCTCTAACTACTGGACGGATCGGGCTGAAATTTCGCATGCAGATAGCTATTATGACTTAGGCATCCGCTAAGAAAGGATTTTTGAAAATTCAAACCCTAAGGGGGTGAATTAGGGGATTGAAATTTGTGTAGTCCACGCGGACGAAGTCGCGAGCATAAGCTAGTATTATATAAAAGGAAAAGCTGACTGACTGGTCTATCAACGCAGAGCTCTAACTACTGGACGGTTCGGGCTGAAATTTGGCATGCAGATGGCTATTATAACGTGGACATCCCCCTAAGAAGTGATTTTTGAAAATTCAATTCCTAAAGTGTTAAAACAGGGGTTTGAAGTGCAGTCCACGCGGATTAAGTCGCGGATATAAGCTAGTTTTAAGTATAAGTACAAACATTTTCCAGGGTGAATAAGTAGTATGTATGTATAAAAACGGAGTGCGTAATTAGCGACATTACCTCCGTACCGCGGTGTAAACAAGCCACCATGATGTCATGTTGATGTTGTTGACCCAAGCGCAATGTGTGCCGACATTCATTTTCGAATACATACAACGAGATGATGACAGATTAAAATATATACATATCCATATCCACCATCGATATTATACTTATAACATAGTATTATTATAAATGCCTTTGTCTGTTGGCGCTGCTCATTAGAAGTAATGCCCATACTGACCACGCTGGGCAGGCGGGTTGGTCAGCGCAAGGCTGTAGGCCATTTCGCACCAGTGACAGTGCTGGCCGTCTCTGGGCTGTGTTATTTAAAGCCAAGCCATTTGGAATGGTTATCCCGCCATTCGTCGGTCGTCATATTATCCTCGTTCGCTGATTCGCAGGGGGCACCGCGTGCAGGTGAGGTTGACATTTGGGATGTTAAGATGTTAGTGCACCCCCTTACACCAGCCAGTAAGGTGGTGGGGAGCGGGTGGATGAGGAAGGCTGAGGACCGTGTTTGGTGGCGTGCTCTTGGAAAGGCCTATGTCCAGCAGTGGACGCAAACAGGCTGATGGATTATCAATGCGAATGTCTGTCTTTCTGTCTGCTAGCTTTTCAAAGTCCATCATTTAACCGATTTTTACGTACAGGGACAGCTTGTAATGCGGGGACGGACATAGGCTATTTTTTATCTCCAAAATTGAAAGAATTCCGACAGAATTTTTAAGGGCCCATATTATGTTTAACCGATTTGACATTTGGTACAGAGATAGCTTGCATCCCGGAGACGATCATAGGCTAAGTTTTATCCCGATAAATCAAAGAGATTCTACAGAAAAAAAACCTAAGTATATCCACGCGGGATATAAGTCGCGGTCATCAGCTAGTATATGTATGTATAATAGGTATTTTATTAAACACCATCCTGCGCCAACAGAGTCGTTATTAAAATAATTTTATCTGATACTGTAATTTGGTCAGTAATAATGTCGCTTTGATATTATTATTTAGGCAATTTAAATGATTGAGGTTCGTTTAAAGTTAAACACGACTGCCAATGAATATAGGATCAACATTTTCAGATGTTTATCATACCTTAATTCTCAAGAGCTTACACTTGACACAATTTATTTGATGTTTTTATTGGACGGAGTAGGTACAATGCTATTGGAAATGATGTTTTGGCGTGTTATTATCATTATAATATACATATAACGCGTAAAATTTCACGCGCCATTTTAATTTTTGTGTGAAATTGAATGTCAAAAGTACGATTTTAGTCCTTATTTAAAGGTGAACCGTACTTCTGAAATGATAGTTGATCCATAGAATTAAAGTGGCGTGTGAGGAGTTATTTTGTATGGACTATACCCCGTAATTTTTGCGTGAGAGCTACGTATTATGTCGAATCTATAGCTGTATGAAAACTAGTGTATAGCGCGTATTATGAATCAATGTAGGTATGTCAGGTAGAGACTAGATAGAAACGCAAAAAAATGTTTTGAACTTGATTAGCAACTTTGATGAACAAGTACCTACTTACGTTCTATATCGATAATAATTAGCAAATCAAGATTCTTGTCATTGAGGGATAGTTATTTTGCTATAAAATATACTTAGTTAAAAATGCAAACACGTGGACGTATCACTTACCTCGCTAGTGCGCTTTTCAACTTGACTACGCCATTCGTTTTACTGGTCGTCGGCGGGATGACATCATTCTGTACGGCTTCAGCTTGCTTGAACGACGTCGCCTTAGGCACTTCACACATAAAAGGTTCCATTCTGCACGAAATAGACGTTCTCTTGGGCGGAGTTGTACGTGGATAGGTGTGATGTTTTGAACAACTAGCTGTTGCTTCACTGCATTTAGCCTTAGGGAAAGCGCGTGCGCACAGAACCGTTGCCGCATTCTTCAAGTGCGTGCGGAATCTGTTATTACTCTGGGTGCTCAATATGGCACCCTCCATTTTTATGACATAAAATGTCTTCACTTGAATCAGTGTATATTTGACTCCATTGTTTTCAATTGCATTATACTTTTAATGGCAAAGTACGGGTTACGTTTTCAGGATCATGGCAGTTCCACGTGTCTTCCTCACGAAATTTTAAAAACTACTGTTTCTCGTATACTGCTTTTAACAGTAATTAACACAATGTGAAACATTTTCATTTTATTTTACTTCACTATGTTTTGTCCTAAAGGTAAGAGTCAAGTAAATAAGTGACAATATCCACGTTCCACATATAATCGTTTTCGTGCTATGTATATTATGTACGCTACTATACATTAAATTATTAAATTGAAATTCAAAACATTGATTCGTATAATAAAATAAGACTAACCAGTGCTTGTTAAATATTAGATACGGTCTAAGTACTTGGCGGATCGCTCGATCGACCGCATTGCAGTAATGGCTGTTTACTTACGTCTAATTTCTATATGAAATAAATTATAATTTTACCAATAACTTTGCAAACTATATTATCTACATATATATTTAATAACAATTAAGTACCTATAGATGTATATTATGATATGGGTCTTAAATTAAAAATGGAATAAATAATTAATTGATTTTTGATAGAGTTATAATATTATAGTGCATTCATTTTGAGAAAGGTCTCGCCATTTTTGCCCTATGTGTCAATTACTATCATGTCTAAAGTTTTGTACTAACTACTAAGTATTTGTGTGGTCCATGCGGACGAAGTCGCAGTGATAAGCTAGTTATTTATATAAAAGTAAAACTCGAGGAACAACTATCTTTACCCATTCGCTATAATCCGCCCAAATAGACAAATCTGTATGGTACAATGTGCTTCATGTGATACTATTATGCACCGCCCGCCCGCCCCCCAGTAGGAACTAAACACAACACAAACGCAAGTAAGCGAGCGAGTGTGTAGAAGATTGGTGATATGATGTGTGGTGGTGGAGCGTATTTTTTGCAAGTTGCTTGCTTTTTGCGCATGATTAGTAAAGGGAGGGCGAGAATTGCCCGTTGCACTTTATTAAAATATATTATAGCGAATGAAGATTATTGTATTGTATGTAGTACGTAGGTATATTATATATATCATGGACTTCCGCAAAGTAGAGCCTGATTCTATCCAACAATATAATAAATCGAATGGCTAACTAATTGCGGAGTGTAGGAAAGAATGACATTTGATAAGCAAAACAGGTTTATAAATTCTTAATAGGTAAGTAATATTTTTATATAGATTTACGGAAGGCTTTAGAGGGCGCGGGCGGTTGCGGTCAGCAGAGGGGAGCGGGGGCGAGGTGTAGGCGCGCTGACATCACCGTGAAGCCAACCGCTCTTACATCACCGTCGGAGACTCGACTGCCTCCCACCGCTGCCTGACGCCTGCGCGGCCAAGCCCCTTCCACCATACGGATTTACATGGTATTGCCAGATGAAAATTGTAATACAACGAAAGCAACCGATACTTAAACGTTGGAACCTAAGATTCTTCTTATTGGCTTGGCAGAGTGACCGTGTTTATGGGTAATCTTTTACTGCGGCTTTGGCGATCGTCCTTCAGGAAGTTCTGATGGCAGCATTACGTGTAAATTCGGGGCGGGGACGGATGTATTTGTTGTGGAACGGATTAAGTCCGTCTACCTAGTTTGGGAACGACCACATGGATTCTCAAACAGGACTAAGAAAATGAAAGGACAGGACTTATATATTACTTCGTATGGACAGGGTTATTGAACAAACAAAATGGCAACGACTCTGGTGCTTATGCACCAATGCAACCTTAGTGACGTCTGGATTTCAAACGGACCGTTCATTAGTATTCTAAGGTGGCGCTGATTTATTTGGTTTCTAAACCGTGAAAAATTTTGTTCGCTTGACCATGTCTTGTCATTTATACCGATGACAGGAATTCAATTTTATTCTAAAGGAAATAAAAGTTTAAAACCATTTTTCGGATTTGTTGTCTAGACACTGATTAGTAGTAATTCAAATTTAACGGGCACTATAAGCCTCAAGTCTTAGTTCTATAGGTACTAAATAGCTATTAACTATAACAGAAAATTTTAAAACAACAAACCGTGCAATATGACTAAAACCAAGCGAAAGGAAGGCATGAAGTTCATTAAACGTTCAACAAGGCCTTCGCTCTTCTTTACTCATACTTTATGCTTACAATACAATGAATAAATAGCGTTTCATTCGTCGTCATGTGCAGCTTGATGGACATTTTTAAGAACATTATGGAGAACTCTCAGGCATGCAGGTTCGCTCAGGAAGTTTCCTTCACGTTAGTGATCATTTGAAAAACAAAACAAATTGCAGATATTTTCTACGTCTATCTAAATTACATACATATTCGTATTTTGAACTGTTGTAGAAAATATGGGAAACACAAACCTTACAATCAATTAATTTAGATCATATCTTTAGGACATTCGTCTTAAAATGGATTGAGGTTTATCAATCGATAGAGCTTAACAAAATAAGTGCCAGTGGTGAAACAAAGAATATAGTCGCAGGGTAAGTGCAACAGAACAATTTATAAACGCCCACGTTGCGAACCTGACATCTCCGCATCATGGCACCACATATTGTTAGGCTACAGTCAATAAAGTTTTTTTTAAAAAGGGAATAAGGTTTATCAAACTATAGAGCTTATCAAAATAATTGTCAGTGGTGAAACAAAGTATATAGACGTGGATGTAAGTGCAACAGAACAATTAATCAACGCCCACGTCGCGAACCTAACATCTCCGCATCATTGTCACCACATACTGTTCGGCTATAGTTAATAGAGCTTATTGTAAGTCCTATCATGTGCTTATTTATTATGTTAATTTAATATGGCGCTGAGCAAGATAGAGCAAGATGAGTAACCTTGATTTAATAGATTCAACTAAAAGTTTTGACATATAATTTAACTAGCTTATGCCCTCGACTTCGTCCGCGTGGACAACTGCGTTCGCGTTTCGCTGAACGATTTTGGTTATACTTATACAGTTCCGCTTCCTTATTGGCGGTTAAAGATTTATACGATTACCGTTAAATTTAGAACATCAAAAAAGCAGCGGATTGCACAAGTCAGTATTTAGTCAGCATGTTTAAATTTAAAATTGACTTGTTATCCATTTCTCCTTTATTATAGTTAACTTTAACAGCGTGATATACAACTGGTCTTGGTTGTGTGCATCTTGTTAGTACAAACATTAGGTATATGTAGTTATAATATAGTATATAGTCTGCATTCAGTAAATAGCTAGGCATAATGTATGAGCTTGGAATTGTAGGAAACAAGTAATACCGTGGTATTAGCAGTTATTTAACAGGCAATAAGCAAACTCTAGCGAAACCAGTATCGCCAGATCAAGGCCGTGCTGCGTCGCCCACAGTACATCTGGGCTGTAATTAACTATTATGATCGTCAGTTACTCGATTTCATGTTTAGTTAACTAAGGGCCGGTTGTTTCAAACCATTGGTCTTCGTAAGATACGTTCGTTAAAATTTAACAGACGTAGACGAATTTTAACATCTGTTAATTTAAGAGCGTTGCTTCATTGTACAAAAAACTGTTCGTCATTGTTATTCTGGTTACGAAACTAACCCTAAAAATTAACTTACTTTTCCGTATCCTTTTTTATTTCATTTTATATTAAATTATATAGTTATTGATATTGCTACTTCGCATTTTAAACACTTTTTCTTTTTTTTAAATTCTCTTTCATCTTCAAAAAACTATCATTAAAAGCATTGAATTCAATTGATTCCATTATAATTTGTAAATAAAATATTCCGTTTGTAAGAAGTATGAAGTTACGAACTGATTTGACGATCACCAATGGTGTCAGCACTGGTTAACGTAAACGTAACTTTTTAACGAACGTTAGCGCTAATAGATGCCGAATCAACGCTTTTTCTTTTCTTACGTTCGTTAGCGCCATATTTAAAGGTTACGTGTCCGTCAAAATTTGTTGAAACAACCGGCCCTAATAGTAATTGTTCTAATTGCTTTCCGTTACACAATGTGACACCAGTACATTCTACATTTTAAGTTTATAATAACAATAATGAAGATAATAATTATCAACTTGATATCTTGAAGGGAGCTATCACTAAACAATTTGTGTATTTAAAAATGATAGAGTGGGATTACTCTACCATATACGAATAAACGCAGTAAGTATACCCATACAAGCTAGGAAGAATATATGTATTTATAGTTATGTGTTTCGGCTTGAAAATCGAAAACTGGTAGTATTATGGAAATAGAAGTCTTTAAAATTTCGAAATCGAGATCTTACGGTACCGATACACATCCATACACTCATATTGTGAGAATGAAAACCAAAAATACACAATTTAGGTTGACATTATGAGTCTCATAGTAGCTGAAGCGTAAAGATTATTTTAAGTTATAGATATTAAAGATTTCAAGGTCGAAAGGAAAGCTCCCTAATGATTTTTTACAAAAGTCATAGGATCTAAAAAGCCACCTTGTTTCTCATTTACTAAATCATTATAAAGTATTTTTTTACATTAGCGACTAGTTTGACTATGATCTCATCTCATATTATTAAACTTATTATAGTAATATAATGCTGTTAAAACATGCTAACCAGCTAACTTAGAATAATTTGCTTGAATTAACTCTATCCTCTACTTCAAGTTATCATATCCTCTAAATGCCTTTCATAAGACCTTTGCTTTTTGCAATAAATTAGCATTTCAGTATTCATTCATAAACACATTCACAAAACATTCATAAACACGCTAATTTTCTTTTAAAAGATTTTAGGTGACGTTATATTGAACATTGCATAACGAAGATGGTGTCATAAGCTTCTAATGAAGACATTCATATTTAAAGTAGGTACCTACGTATTTTCTTTACACTTTGGTACAATAAAAAAACCGGCCAAGTGAGAGTTGGACTAGCGCACCAAGGGTTCCGTACTACAGAAGAAGTAAAACGGAATCACTTTCCTTAACGAACCGTAAAACTAATTTTGTTTGTAGAAGTTTTATTTTTTCTGTAAAATATACATTATTGACCATAATTATTTCAGATTTTTCGACTGAAAATCTTTGGAGTTAAGAGGCGAAGAACGGTATCGTTTTCGACATTTTGCACCATAAATCAAAAACTATTATGCATAAAAAATTAAAAAATCTGTGTTAAAATGTACAGGTAAAGGTCTATCATATTATACCCCACTTGATAAAGTTATCTTACTTTGAAAATTAAAAACACTAATTATTAGTTCATGAACACATTTTAATTTTTTTTGTGATGTAACCACAAAATGGTTTTTTCTTTACTTGTGCTATAAGACCCTACCTACCTGCCAAATTTCATGATTTTAGATTAACGGGAAGTACTCAATAGGTTTACTTGATAGACACGACAGACCACGGAACAGAAAAGTTCCGTGCGACAGACAGACAGACGGACAGACAGACAGACAACAAAGTGATCCTATAAGGGTCCCTTTTTTCCTTTTGAGGTACGGAACCCTAAAAGTATTTACGTATGTAGATTGACGAGAAATATACGTGAGGTGAGTATACAATATGTATAATAATCTATGTCAATCTACAGTCTACACTAAGTACTAAGTTAGTAAGTACTAAGTTATATACCCTACCTATGTATATAAGTAATACCTATGTTTTATGTCGGTAAACTTTTAAATATTATGTCTAAATAAGACGTATGATAAGACAAATGCAATTTCTATTTTATTGCAGTGAAAGATGAGCGTGTCGCACATTTCCCACGATAATGATGTCAAATTGGTTTAGCAATCACTGCGGACGGATGCGCTGCGGTGTCGCTGGCCGACGACTATAGTGGGTGTTCGGGTCCCAGTTTCTCTACTGAATAATCATATTAACTTCGTAAGTAAAACAAATTAAAAACTGTTCTGCCCTAGAAACTGGATGAAAACAAGATGCAGCGAATACATATATCTTTCTCGTAATAAACTAAATTGTCTGCAACTAATAATAAATATTAATTAATTAATGAAATACAATTGTGTTTTAAGTAGCTCAACATTTCAAATACAATTTGCACTAAATCGTATAACTCTGGCTTATTAATGAATAATATATATATATAAATAATAACATTATAATATGTACAGGATTAAGGATATAGCACGCTATAGGTAGATCCACACTAATATTATAAATGCGAAAGTGTATCTGTCTGTCCGTTTCACGGCCCATCCGTTCAACCGATTTTGATGAAATTAGAGATAGACGGACAAAGACTTTGGGGAAGGACATAGGCTACTTTATATCCCGGAAAATCAGACTTCCCATGGGATTTAAAACAAATCCAAACCCAGGCGGACGAAGTCGCGGACATCATCTAGTCTAGTTGTTTATAAACTATGAAAATTATTTTTGTTTGATGATTTCGCAGAATTTTATCTAGATCATGTTCTCATCTCACTATTTATTAAAGGTCATGAACGAGGATATGGTAATCAAAGTCGTGCATTAATGTACTTATGTAACAAAGGTATCGATGCACGATGTTTAGATGGTTAAAAGCTTATGCATGTAATTAAATATTATATTTTAATGTGATACTGTGGCTAATTCGGTTGTACACAATCTCTAAACTAAACTAAAATGGCACGTCTAAACTAAACTAAAATGGCACGTCTAAATCTATTGCTATCCCTTTCATAATGTTGCTTGCGGAAAAGGATAGCACTGGATTTAGACCTGTTAATTTAGTTTAGTTTAGATATTGTGTACAAGAGAATCGGCCCCATTATAATGTTATATTATTCATTTAGTAATTTAGAATCCAAAGAATAAAGTATGCCGTGCTCTAACATTTAAAGTAAGGGACAGGAATCATGTAATAATTATTACGAGTGTAACTGCAAATAAATAATTTTAAATAACATCTTGTAATTATGGCAATTCCTTTTTGTTTTTACTTTTAAAAGAATACTAGCCAAGTTTATCATGATAACTAATATTCCCCTTTCCCCTCCAACCAATGTTGGCACAAAGTTTATCTGACTATCGATTTAAAAGTTAATCGCGATTAAGGATTAAAATTAATTAATCGTAATCGAAATTGTCATGATTACGATAAAAATATATTTAATTAAATATATAATATTGTTGTACAAGTACAACAATCATTTTTAACCGACTTTAAAAAAAGGAGGAGGTTCTCAATTCGGCGCGCATATTTTATTCTGTTTTTAGGGTTCCCGTACCTCAAAAGGAAAAACGGAACCCTTATAGGATCACTTTGTTGTCTGTCTGTCTATCTGTCTGTCAAGAAACCTGCAGAGTATTTCCCGTTGACCTAGAATCATGAAATTTGGCAGGTAGGTACATCTTATAGCTGACATTTGGGGAAAAATCTGAAAACCGTGATTAATTCATTAAGGGTTTCAATTTTTTTTTATTTAACTGGCGGCCATAGTAAGTAGTCCATAAAAGTTTTTGAAAATACTTAGATGGCATTAGCGCCAATTTTTTATTTTTTTTCAAGTCTTGAAGTTTTGTAACTACTGCGCTCGAACAATAATTTTGAATATTCGATAAAATTTTAGTCATGTTTCATAATGCCTAGGTAAACCGTAATTTTTTAGGCGATAGTTGAGTTTATGGTTACTAATTAGCACAAAAAAACAAATCCAAAAACTTTCTACAGAAAAAGAAAAAAAGAAAAACCATTGACGGATGAAAATTATGAAAAAAACATTAAAAAATTCATATCTCCTAAACTACTAAAAATCGCTGAACATACATAGGGGTGATTTGGATACCCCTTAATATAAGGTATTTAAATTTTTCTTTTAGACCGTCACTTCCCCGGCCATCCTGTATATATTTTTTATCATAGTTTTAAAAAAGAATATTTACTACTTTTTATCCTTGACGTATAAATAAACATGCTTAGTCAGATGCTTTAGCAGTAGGTACCATTTTTGGCACCAATTTACTATATTTATTCTAGATTTACGAGCGACCGTATTAAAAACCTGTGGAAAAAAATTGCAAAAATATAGGTAGACTGGGTACACTTACAACAACAAAAAACGCTAAAGTAACAAATGGTATATGTAACGGCAACTAAATGCCTTTGACCGTACGAAGTACGAACACTAAAAGCGCGCGTTGCTAAGCCGTGCCTAAACAGCTTTTGTAGCCAGAACAAGTTCAATACTTCGCTTGGAGCGATTGTGGAATAACCGGCGATTCCTACCTACCTATTCACACGAGGTTATGAGAAGTCATGTCAGTTGTTGGACAATAGACCGAGGTCAAACGACTCAGCGTATCGATTGTGTTCTCATCTAGAATGGGTTCAAGACATCCTGGCAATAACTAGTCCTCTTTTGATAAAGATATCATTTGTACGTTAGAACTTCCTGTAGTTAGAGACAATAAAATACAATGACCTTTCGTTTTTATATGATGCTTATCATGCTGCAAACATTGCAATCCGGCTCGCGCGCGTATATGATACTAAGTCAGAAATATTCACGCAAGTATAGACAACAGCTGCACACAGTTTCAACTCAATTGGATGAATGAACGAACATACAGACAAAAGCTTTGATATTATAAATGCAAAAAGTGTCTGTTTGTCTGTCTATCGTCTGCTAGTCTTTCACGACCCAACAGTTTAAGCGATTTTGATGAAGTACAGAGTTAGCTTACATCCCGAGGAAGGCCATAGGCTACAATCCCGAAAAATTAAGGAGTTCTCACAGGATTCTCAAAGGCCCATCCGTGTAACCGATTTATATGAAGTTTGATACAGGTAACTTGCATCCCGGAAATTGACATAGGCAACTATTAAGCCCAGAAAATCAAATAGTTGCCACGGGATTTTAAAAAAACCTAAGTTCTCGCGGACGATCGCGTCGCAAGCATTATCTAGTACACTTAAAAATAATTCATCATGAACAATTATAATCTCTCTAAATAGATAACAAAGTTGCATTTATGGTTACTGTATTTCAAAGTGGATTGTAGAATAGGTGCCTCAACATCAAGTGTGCGAAGTAACATGACATTGAATTTTTTTGCAACTACCAAGATGTGGGCGTTGAGTGGGTTGTTTTGGATCTGTCCATCTATATGTTATACGCAAAAGACCACCTCTGCTTACCAGAAATACTAAATGCGGTCATGCTCTATTATGTATCACATGGCCAAACAGCATAACATTGACCTAATGTTATTAAGACTGTTTTCTATATTATAAGTGGGTAATAAATAAGATATATATCGTAATTTATTAATAACAAAACTGGAGAGACGTTAAAACTCCACATGAATTAATTCTAAAAACAATATCAAAAGATATTGGTAGTTGGTTACCTTTAGTACTTTAACTATTATCTAGTAGTTTTGTTAGTTTCAACAGAACCGAAACTGAGAGACAAAGCATGTCTTGAAAACGACCGTCCTTGAAGAAATTTCGAGTTGCTCATCCCGCAGGCAAAGTTATGGCCTCAGTGGACAATAAAGAATCCTTTTTATTGATTTCATGCTGAAAGAACAAACGATCACTAGACCCTATTATGCAGATTTAATCCAAAAAAATCGTCAAAGAAGAACGTCGTCAAACGAACGAACGGGGAAAACCATTGGGCGTGTTGTTTCTTCACGAAGTTGCGCTCAAGGTGTTTAGTGTATTCGCAGTGCTGGCTTTGCTATCTTTGTCCACCTATCATTTTCTCCGGACTTAGCCTCTAGTGATTTTCACTTATTACTAAATTAAAGGAGCATATACATGAAACTAAATTTGACGATGACGATACAGTTTAGCTGATAGACGATACCTAAAGTTTAGTTAAGTTATTTCGCTAATATGAAAAAATACTTTTTGCAGAAGGAAATAGAGAGTTACCTAGAAACAAGGTAGGTATTCTAAATGTATTGAATTAGGAAGTTATATGTAGAAAAATAAAATATTTTTGTTCCTTCTAATTATTTTTATAATAATTCCAAAAAGTTTTTGATTCACCTCGTGTGTTAATAACTACTAGTTTTAACTAGGACGGGATGCCATCGAGAAACCAGTAGAACCTGTGCTTCTATATATGGGGAATATAAAGAACTGATGACACACATCTTAAAATAGTACTTATCATAAACCGGATGTTGTCTTGCATCTCATTATTAGTAGTATATTATAATTATTTAATCTTCCTCAATGTATAAGGTCCTGTACCGAAATGGTCAAAAGGAACCAAGTGCGTCTGTCCATCCGTTTGTTCGTCACAGCTGCTTATACCCGTATTTTAGTAGTTACGGGTATAAGCAGTCCAAATTTCAAGTTGATAGCATTACAGCGGTTAATGTGAAACAAAATGACTCTTTACTTAAGATGCCTATATAATAGGTACAATTAACACATCGGATAATAAGAGTGCAATATTTCATAATACCTCTAGCAGGTATCTTAGTGATAATTTTGATGAGATAACGTCTTCTGTAAACGAGAGGTCCTACAACTTACGTCATAGCAATATGCCTACAACCTACAATATACATAATGCATATTATTATGTGCAAGAAAAGTGACGATTTTACACTAATGGTTCGATCAGAAGTAAGACCTCGCGTGACGCGTCCTATGAATTCGGAACTTCGGAACTAAGCTAAGACGTAATACATATTATTATTTGCAGGGAAGGAACTACTTAGGTACGTCTTACTTGTTTTTTTTCACACAAGCTTGAAGCTTGAATCTTGTTTGTATAAAAAAAATATTTATCACGCCATCTATTTATACCGAGTTACCGGTCCAAGTCATCACACGATTTAAAATGGTCGGTGTATCGTTTTGACTTTTGATCATAAAATAATAATAACAATCTCTTAAATTTTAAGGGTACATGTACCCTTAATACCCAACTCTTAATATTTTAAGAATACTTAGCTACCACACTAATACAAAACTTAGTTTGATATTTCCAAACATTTTAATTTTGGCATTTTGCGTTTTTGGTGTTGTGATTTGTGCGACTAAACATACATAGTCGGTGTTAGGCACCATATACATATATCAACACAATTAATGCAAAGCTTTGAAGAAAAAAAATTGCAGGGAAAAATCAGGCAGGCGCTCTCACTCACTTAGGTACTCACTTTCTCTCCCTATCTCGCTCGCTCTCTCTCTCTCTCTCTCTCTCTCTCTCTCTCATAGAGACCAAGTGTATCAACTATACTTGGCTAATGTTAGTACTTGTTCGGCTTTAAGGTCATTGATTTGACATATTATTGTGAGTTTGAAGTACCTATGTATGTATTATCTACTTATAGTACGTTTTACGTTACGTATTGTGCATTACCGCGGAAGCTATAAGGCTCTGACAGGCGAACGAACAGATGGACGGAAGGATGGATAGACCGTTGGAAAAATGCAAAACCCAAGAAGACTCGGAGACCTCGCTTCGCTCGGTCAATAGCTTTTCGAGCATTTATTTACTTAAGGCCAGTTCATTGAGAATAAAAAAGGTTAACTATTCTACCTCTATGGGCCAGTTGCACTTTAGGCGATCAAAGTTACTGTTAGCTATATTGCCGACCAAAATCGAAGCAAAGTGGGCTGCACATGTATTCGTACCTCCTATAATTATGGTTAAGGTTAAGGATCAAAATTTGTTCAAAAGTTATTGAACCTTGGCTTCTTTAACTACTACAGTGTATTATTTCATCTAAATATTTATTTATTTATGTAACAATAACTTATTACTGAACATAGTATAATATGTACAATGAAAAGACGTCCACAAAGAAGAACTTTTCTCTACTGAAGAAATTTCTCCTTAAATTAAAATTTTACAATGCTGAGTAGGTACCGAATTTAAGATATTATAATCCCTATACATGTTATTATATTATTATTAAGATGAAATATAGATTTCCTCACATTGAGGTATTGAGATCATCCGTATTATCTAATCTAGTTGTACAGCAAAGCTGATAAACAACTGCGACTACGCTTACGGATAGGTATGAAAAATCGAAGATGCGAGCCAACGACATTTCTTGCGTAAAGATGTGACTTGTGAGTAATAAATTAGAGATGAATAATTGTGTGCTTTTTAATATACTGATACAAAAAAAGATTTTAGAGTCATTTTTTTAAGCCACTTTTGACAATACTAAAATGTATGGAAATAACATTATTATTTATCGACAAAACGATAATGATGTAGATTTTAATATATATCATAGACTTTATTAATTAAACATTATAACAAGTTATTATGAATCAGTTCATTGGGTACAATATAATAGAGGATGTAACATTGTAAGTAATGTGTTAAAACTATTATAACCATAAAAGACTCGTTTAAAATTATCTGACAACATTAAAGCTACAAAAAATATAATATAAGTCGAGTGTGTAACGTTCAACACTTACATTATATCCATAAAATGAGTTATACATAGCACGACACGATTCTACGATTTACATATCCCTGTATACTCGATAACGTTCAGGGAATAGGTACAAGGACCAATGTTGTGTACGGGACACCACACCGGTGGGGCTCCTATTTTATTCACCTGTGTACATATTAATGGCAACCTTCCATCGGTAACACCATGATAGTATAGTTCACACAACGTCACTGTAAATAAACTGACGTGACTGTTAAATTAGCGTTCCTATTAGAATACAAGGCGACTGTACCACGCCGCGGCGGCGGTCGCGCAACACTGCTGACTGACGAACGATAGCGCATGCCCGACCCTACGACTCCTACCACGAGACTTCTAACGGCAATAAGCAATGCTGCTTATCGCCTGGAAACCTCTTCAAGCATACTAACTTGATTTGACACAAAACGATCTTGGTACGGGGTGCGCATTGTTTATTTGACACTGATAACAGATACATAATATATATCTTCGTTTCACTCATTAAGGTACACAATAATATACCTACATGAAGTATGTAAACAATCTAGTACAAACTTAATCCCTTGTTGAATTCGACACGAGGCTCTCCGTGTTAATATACCATTTAAAAGTAGATATATACTACCTAGCTTTGGGAAACACTATTGAAAAAAAAATAGATAAGCTAATGGTTGGACATAAAAATAAACATCAAAATGCCACAAGAGGGTAGGTAATCTCAAATTCAAATCAGATTGAGGCGTTAAAGGCACCTCACTGAATAAAGCCAGTCACGTTCGATTCGGAGGAGCCTCAGCGATTCAGCGTAGATTAAAGGACGCAAGTTCCTTCCAATAAACATCAAAGACCTTCCTTGGTAGGTATTAAGTAGCTAGACATTCCATTTGATTTACCATTATCCCTTATATTACATAACCCTGAAGTATTATACTCGATCTACACTACACAATGTAATCTCTATTTCTCTACTAGACCTCTACCACATGCTTGATGTGGTGGGTCTGTGTAGTGTGGTACTACCAACTTATCTATGTGTGCTAGTTACTGCCTACCAACTCGTATCTAAGCTTGTAAGGAAGTAAGATGGATTTCCCCCTCACATTTCTTTTACTCATTTCCTATTCGTACTCTACACTCCATTCACTCCAAAGTGTCATAATGAATTCTTATTTTAATATTTTACACAGATTAGGAAACTGGGTTATCATCACATGGATATGGATGGATGGTATTTTTTGTTATATTATATATTCAACAAATAACGCAAGAGATGGTGTAGGGAGCTGGGAGCTCCATAACATAATATTATGTAGAAACGAACCACGATCACGTTACTTACCTACGCGTAACCTAGGCGTTAAAAAACGCATTTATTATTACCCCCTGTTGGGTACCATTTTACATTTTTTGATCGGTCAGTTAGCGAACGAAGAAACTATAGCAAACACGCGCGAGGTACGCGCCACTCTGGCCGCGCCCACTTTCTTTGCTGATCGCTACTTGTTGCAAATACATAATATGAATCCGTATCCGAAAAAGCTCCGCATTAATTGACGCGGATGCGGATGTCTGAATTATTGCGAATGTTCCGCATTTGCGGATGCGGATGCGAATATCGGTAACACCCCTGCCGTGCATTCATCCTGCACATTATATTTATCATCCATCGTAGCTATCAATACATCGCATGAGGCAGTTTCTGAATCGGAACAATGACCAAAATAAAGTTGATCGCGGGGAGCTCGATGCGATATTTTGGCAGGTCGGTTGTGCGTGTCGCGCGCGCTCGATGATGCCATCGCCGTGGAGGATCGTGACGTCATCGCGCATTTTCCAAACGTGGCCGCCAGACGAAAATAGTCCCCGCCCCACCCCAGGCCCCTCGTACACCGTCACCGACGAATTTAGCGATCTGAACCGGCAAGAAGCGGACAGCCTTCGCTATCAGTACCCGTAGTATAAGATTTTACGTCTCACCAAACGTTGCTAGAATTCGAGAATCGAAACACAATAACATCAAAGTAAAATGGACCTAAAGAGCCTTGAATTGAAGTCAAAAATTCAATGCCACTAATTTTAATTTCGCAACGTTTCCGCTTGGAGCTTTAAAACAAGGCATTTAAGATCCAGTTTACTATAACGCAGAAGTGTTTCGACTCTCGAATTCTAGCAAGTTTGGTGTGACGTAAAATCTTATACTACGGGTACAGTACTGTTAGTACGAGTTTTCACATCCCGACAAAGTTGATAGATTTCGAGAACCGAAACACTGTAACTTCAGGGTAAGATGGACGGTGTGCCTAAGCTCGTGTGGTATTCTGTACTACCGATTTTTTTGACTAAGTGTAAACGTATGGTTGAACTCGCACCTAGCTAGTAGGAACATGAGAGTTAAGCTCCATTTTATTGGGATGTTATAGTCTTTTGATGCTCGAAAACTATTTAGCATGTTTGAGACGTGCAAACTCGTACTAAGCCTACCGATGTTTGACAAGCATCCACTTGCATATTTCCGACACTTTTTACTTCAGAATCGAATTCAACCTTGCATGTTGGCTAATCTTTGCTTGCCACAACTATTTGTCTACACTAATATTATAAAGAGGAAAACTTTGTTTGTTTGTTTGTTTGTTTGTTTGTTTGTTTGTTTGATTGTACTGAATAGGCTCAAAAACTACTGGACCGATTTTAAAAATTCTTTCACCATTCGAAAGCTACATTATCCACGAGTAACATAGGCTATATTTTATTTTGGAAAAAAATAGGGTTCCGTAAGATATTTGGGTTTTTCGGACACAAGGTGTAAAAAATCAACCAGAAAAGTTACTTATTTTGCGTACGCTGCCTAAACTATAAAAGATAGAACCATAAAATGTTCTAATTAATTGTAGATCTTATAAATATCTACAAAAAAGTCCGCGACACACTATACCCATCTATGTCGAGTGAGGCACAGCAACCATTTTTTTATTTAAAAATCTTGAATTTTTTTTGGACTACATTTAAACGCGTTTATTTTACTCATGCTATTAATTCGTATCAAAATAAATGATTTCATCACTAAGAACAGTTTATGGAGATAATATTTGGTCTTTGAATGATTAAAATTGGACGTTTGGTTTTGAAGTTATGGCGAAATTAAAATATTACGATTTCTGCTGCACGGCCCGTTGTATTATATAAAGAGGTAATGTCGTTAAGTTTGTTTGTAGGGGGTAATCTTTAGAACTACTGAACCGATTTTAAAAATTCTTTCACCAGTAAAAAGCTACATTATTCCTGAGTGACATAGGCTATACGGGATCTTTAAAAACCTAAATCTACGCGGGCGAAGCCGCGGGGATCAGCTAGTTAACAATACAATAGAATATTATAATGTTATATTTAAATAATACATGTTCCAATTGTTTTCACGTGAGCGGCAAATCGTTACTCAATTATGTATTTTCATTTGTCATATCTCATTAATTGTCATGTTAATTAATAATTTCACTATTGTTGAGGGTTGCTGGGTGGTTAGAAAATAATTTACTTATTTAGCTTTTAATAGTTTTACTTAGTAGGTATAAACATTTGTTGAGCTCTAACCCCCGTATTCACAATCATTACTATGAGGTCTCACAGTGCGCTTGAACGCACAGTGTGTGCGGTTCCACCAATCGGATTATTTTGTCACGCAAATTTTCGATAATGTGATTGGTGGAATCTACACTATGCGTTTGAGCACACTGTGCGATTTCATAGTAATGATTGTGAATACGGGTGTAAGTATTGTACAATTTTATTAAGTAGTCAATGGTGCCCACGATTTCGTTATATTATTTAGGTTTTTTTTAATAAGAACCTACTGTTAGAACTTTTTGATATTCCGGAATAAAGAGTACCTAACCTAAATCCATTTCCGAGATGCAAACTACCAATCTCTATAATATCTTTGGTCGAAACCGAAACCGAACGCGCGACGCAACGCATGCTTGACCGGTAAGAGGATGGGCCGTGAAAAAGTAACAGAAACGGTGAGATGATAGATAGACAAACAGACACATTTTCGAGTTTCCCATTTTTAATATTAGTATGGAATATGAATATCTACTAAGTATTTACATTTTTAGGGTTTCGTAGTAAACAAGGAACCCTTATAGTTTCGCCATGTTCGTCCGTCCGTCCGTCCGTCCTCGGTTAATCTCAAAGACTATTAGTGCTAGAAATCTGTAATTTGGCATGGGTATAAATATTAATCACGCCGACAAAGTGGTGAAATAAAATTGTGATAAATATTTTTTTTAGGGTAGCTCCCCTACATGTAAAGTGGGGATGAATTTTTTTTTCTCGTCTACCCCATAGTGTAGTGTAGGGTATCGTTGAATAGGCCTTTTAAAAATACTGTGGGTGTGGGAACATCATTTTTCGATTTTAAAGTGCTAATTTTTATTAGAGTCAAGTGTGTGTCCCCCCCGCTCCCTTTATCAGCCAAAAGTATATAGGAACGTGAAAAATTCACAGCAGTAGTATATTATGATCAATTTTAAAGGAAAACTATCATGAAAGTTGTGACTACGGAACCCCACACTGCGCGTGGCCCGCCACGCATTTGCCCGTTTTTTTTATTAACTAAGTACTTAGGTACTTATTGGTAAGAATTACAGTTAACTAAATAATAAAAACCAAACCAAAAACATCATAATATTACCTTCTATAAATTTATCATTATTGGCAAGAAGTTAACCAAAGCTTACGTCAATATCCTCACAAAGACAAGATAAATTGAGATATCTCATAGGTACTATACCAATACAAATTGTTATGTTTACCAATAAGTTGCCAATGTACATTACGCACCAATCAGTTTGATTCGATTTGATTTATAGGCGAACAAAGTTCAGACGAACACTGTAAATTCAATTTTGATTCATTCAATTGGTTCCGACAAAGTGACAATATGCCAGGCCAGACAATCTATAGTCTGGTAAATCTACACTAATATTTTAAAGAGGAAAGATTTGTAATATGTTTGTAACGAATAAACTCAAAAACTACTGGACCGATTTCAAAAAATATTTCACCATTAGAAAGCTATTGCCGAGTGACATATCATACCTCTTCCAGGTTAGCCCGCTTCCGTCTTAGACTGCATCATCACTTACCACCAGGTGAGATTGCAGTCAAGGGCTAACTTGTATCTGAATAAAAAACATCCATACTAATATTATAAATGCGAAAGTGTGTCTGCTAGCTTTTCACGGCTCAACCGTTCAACCGATTTTGACGAAATTTGGTACAGAGATAGCTTGCATACTTTTTATCCCGGAAAATTGAAGTTCCCACAGGATTTTAAAAAACCTAAATCCACGCGTACGACGTCGCGGGCATCAGCTAGTAGGTAGGCTATATTTTTTTTAATTAGAGATCCATACGAAAATTGTAATAAGCTATCCGTGCGAAGCCGGGGCGGGTCACTAATGTACAATAAAAAAGAGGTCTACAAAAATCCACACAGCATGTCTAAATGATAAGACTAACCCACATAAAATAATGAAAAAATAAGAGAACTACGTGAACGAAGTCGTAGGCAAGACATGTATTGCTTGAAATGAGTTCCATGACAATAATATTATAGTTAAAAATCATATTAAGTTAGAAATTAAAATAAATAATTGTTCTAAGTTAATAGAACTACAGGGGTTATGCCGGTTTTTGATATTAGCAGCAGCGATCTTGAACAAAACCTACTTCTGGCTGCCCAATTTTGGGAAACTTTTGTTGATGAATACACCTAGTAAAACCAACTAACTGTTCACAGATTTTTTGTTGGAATTCGTCCATATCAAATGGTCATATTGACCCGTCTACACTACCTACTTAATACTAGGGTAATAAATTACTATGTAGCTTTTATAAGGCATCTACTCAATACTAATCGTGCAGCTATGCTTAAATGACTCCATAAAATCTATTTTGGTTTTATGGAGTTAAGTAAATCAATAAATTAAATCCTTCAATGTTTAATGACTGTATAAAGGATGTTAATTAAAGCGCAAAAAGTGAGTCGGAACCTCCGACTCCGACAGATCGCTCACGAGTCACATTGTGATCGGCCTTGACTCCTGACAGCTCACACCTGGTATTACTTTCCGGAAGTCCATATTAGTCGATGACAAAAACTTGATTCCAACTAGGTATTTTGATGACAACAAGCATAATCCGGCAATAATTGCAGGCATTGCAAGCACAGTCGACTTCAAGTTTACACCATACGTACGCATTTTTCAGTCCGTTCTTCTGTATTACCGAATTTCTAAGACTACGCAACGGAGAAACTTATAATCTACTAGCTAATGCCCGCAACTTCGTTCGCGTGGATTTAGGTTCTTAAAAATCCCGTGGGAACTCTTTGACTTGCTTATTAAACTTAAAAGGTGTCTGGCACGGGGTTGCCACCATACTAAGTGTCTGGCAATGCATGACGTGACTTCTAATTCTACTCCGAAGAAAATATAAAAAAATAGACTTTATACTTAGTAAGATTTTTTACACCTTTATTACCTGTTATTTCCCAAAGCCACCATGATTCTAACAAACATCCGAAAAAACGTGTCCTCCCAGTGTTGGGGAAAATACGCAAGAAACTTTTAGCTTTTATAAAATAAGGAAGGTCTGGCACGTGCTGGCTCTTAGACCATATTAATGACCTTAATAAATTGTCGGCTCTACATTGCATTGTAGAGATTCACGTGACACAATAGAGACCTCTTTACTCCATATTATGCCATTATTTTACCTGATTTAAGCTACAGAGTTTAGTTTGCGTCATAAAAGAACTTGACCTATATCCAAAATCCTCAAAAGTTTCACAATCTTAAATTGTACGCCAGGAGATTTATAGAGGTTTATTTTTTTCTTGTCTCAAAATCAACGCTTTAACATTTTAATGGTTTGCTTCTTTGCTTCTTCGAACTATTAGGTAGGTATCACTATGTTCTCAAGTTTTTTAGACATCACTCCTCGTCCTCATAATAGGTACCTACTTTTCCTATTTCCAGTCACTCAGTGTCCGTGATGAATCGTGCATAGATAATCTGCCTCCATCGAATACTATCACTAACAATACGAAGAGCATCGCAAAATTTAGAGCACCGGCTTTTTAGGGTTTCGCACCCAAAGGTTAAACACGGAGCCCTATTATTTGATTTAGTCAAACCAACAAGTCTGAGATCTGCCTCGTGGCTTTCTTGCCTCCACGTGTCCAACAACTAGTAACTAGATATGTCCAATATAGCTAAGGATGCGATGAAGACACGTGGGGCAAAACGCGTTTTGGCCTTTAGTTAGTTGTGAGCACGAAGGAGGTTGTGAGAGAATTGATACGTATGTGCGTCTGGCAGTCCGGTTTTCGTAGCATTCGTACGCTGCAGGCTACTATTCAATAGGTAATGCACCTTTTTACCATGAAGGTTGTGCATAGGTAATAGCGCCAACAGCTCATCGTACGATTTTCGGATCTGGGGGACTACAACCTATGATTTAACGGAATTTCACTAGGACTTTCAGCGATTGAGATTTATGGTGAAACTAGCCGAGTCTGACAAAATACAAGTAACAAATTTTTTTAATAAACTAGACTGTTTGGGCTAGTAGTCTCTGAGTAAGTAGTTAGTTATATTGAAGTGTAGGTAAAACACTATCATAAAAATTATAAAAATATAGTTA
The DNA here is from genome assembly GCF_902806685.2 of Maniola hyperantus. Lineage (NCBI taxonomy): Eukaryota > Metazoa > Arthropoda > Insecta > Lepidoptera > Nymphalidae > Maniola > Maniola hyperantus. Next base: position 9,606,723 of record NC_048539.1, on the reverse strand, counting down.
CTACATACAAAGTACAAAATAATAAGTCTACCAACAGTCAAACATAAAATGTTTGACTGTTGGTAGACTTTTAAGTTTTTAACTTTAAGTTTTTCGTTCAAATCCAACGAAAAACTTCGAAGAATTTCAAATGCCAGTAGTTTGAGCTGTGCGTTGACAGATCAGTCAGTCAGCCTTTTCTATTGTAGGTATATTACATAGATTGTAGTAAGTAATATGTCGGCGTAAAAATACGAACGAGGGCGAAACTTGTACCTAATCATTTGCTAATAATATAGAGACCGATAAGATAGCGACTCGCGCACTGTGCAAACAGTTTGCATTTCAGCTTGTACCTACCGAAATTCAGCTCTGCAAGCGTCTTTCATGCCATTCATTGCTGAAAACGCGCGCGACATTCAATCGGTTCCGAGAAATCCGCCCGAGTTTCCTGGAAGCGCTACTATTGGCGCACACACGCTCAAGCAGTGTGAGTACAGCACACCGTCGCCCACGGCCCTGATAACACACAACCGTGACGAGACGTATCGGTACAGTACGCAGCAGAAAATATCGTTCATCGACCTTTAGAAAGAGATAGCGGTTTCGTAGAGCGTTGTCTTTGCCGTTGAGACCGACAAAATGTCACATAGACATGAGTGACAGAGACAACAAAGTCGAAATCTCATTCTGAAGATCGATGTAGAGTACCCGACAGGAAATATTGTACATCGACCTTTAGAAAGAGATAGCAGTTTCGTAGACCGTTGTCTCTGTCGTTAAAACCGACAAAACGTCAGATAGGTATGAGTGACAGAGACAACGCTCTACAAAGCCGAAATCTCGTTCCTAAGGTCGATGTAGAATATTTTCTGCCGCGTACTGGACAATATTTCTTGCCGGCTACTGTACTTCATTAACGAACACAATATATTGCGTGCCCGGCTCGGCTTACATGTAATCAAACAATTCGCTCGACACAACTTATGATGATGCAGTCAAAGGAAACAATGCCAGAATGGGACAAAGATTGAATAGCATCTACGCACTACACGCAGAGCCTCATTGGCTAAGCGTAAGACCACTCTAGGAACAATATCTTATTAAACTTTTATCTAACATCTTATACTCATATAACTAAATACAATAGAGAGATAGATTTTTTTGTGTTTCTGTAGCATCGTAGCGCTTAAACGGTTTGACAGATTTGAGTATGTTTTCGGTTTCGGTTCAGCCATTTTTGAGGATTAAAAGCTCCTTTCAAAGTTGGTGTAGGAATTTCAGTCACACATGAAATGGTGGAAATGGTTCACACAGGAAAAATCACACATGGTCCCCTGAGAAAGGTCCTCAGCAGGCGCCGCGTGGCTGGGTTGCGCGAACGTGTTTGGCCCCGTAGCCCAGCCACCAGGCGATGCGTGGAGTCCGACATAACCTCCGTGCCTCCCCGGGCGCGGTGGTATCCATGAGGATTTCCCCACGAAAAAAAGGAATTTCAGTAACACAATTGATAATGTTAAATCCACTTGTCTTATCGACTCGAATACATATGTAGAATAATTCCAGCGATACTGCAATAATATGGTAACCTTGACCTGATGCTGCAACTGACTACCTGTGGACTACTCAACTCCTTGATAACTTACACCCCGCACACCCGCACGTCACCCGCTCTCGCCCGCACCGGGTTAGCGCGGGGGCTGTGCGGGTGTGCGGGGCGTTCCCTGCCCGAATGCCATTTCAACCTGTCGCGTACTATGGAGTTGTTAGTGTCGAGATTTCCGCGAAATTAAACGTCGCTCCGCAGTAAATTAAACTCTGACTCTGGAATTTTATTGCCTCAAGACTCGCGGACGTTTGCGAATTCCTGAGTTAGATAACATAGTAAATGAGTAGGTACTTAGGTAGTTAGTCGGTGACGTAACCAACGAGGAAGGGCTCAAGTCAATAGAACGATCGCGGATCAGCGGGGTCAGGGGAGTAATAGCATCGGTCAATAGTGATGATTCGACATTATGAACTCATGCTAATAAATATCAATTGACTAACCTTTCTGCTTTGAAGTTGTTTTTATTAAAATTCTTAGTTTAGCTATCCATAGTCCATACTAGGTATATGTATTTTATAACTAAATGATGCCCGCTACTTTGCCTGCATGGATTAATGTTTTTTTTCTATCCCGTGAGAACTCTTTGATTTTCCGACATAAAATGTAGTCTATACCGTCTCAGAGATGCAACCATGTAATGTGTACCTTACGTCAAAATCGGAAAAACGTATAGGCCTTTGAAAAGTCCCGTGGGAACTCTTTGATATTTCGGGATAAAAAGTAGCATATGCCCGTTCCCGAGGTGTAAGCTAACACTGTACCCATCAAAATCGAATAAGGAATAGGTCGTGAAAAGTAGCAGACAGACACACTTCGCACTAATAGGCTACTTGACTCATATCTAATTTCGTCCAATAAATGATTATTTATTATAGTATTTTGCTTAAGACAACGAAATATATCAATAACAATTATTAAAAACGCAGGATGGATATATAAATCCAATTTAAAAAAATACAGTTTTTATTTTTATTTGAAACTCAGAAAACGCTGTCAGCCATGATGTGACGTCATTAAATATGTAAACAAACAAATGTCATCCCTATTGACTAACGTAGTATCCATATATATAAAATTTCAAGTCCTACTGACTAACTTATATATCAACGCACAGCCTAAACATCTAAACAGCTGGTTCTAGATACATGAAATTTGGTGGGTGTGTTCTTTGTAGGTAAAGATAAGGTATACTAGGAAAGGATTTTTTGAAATTCCACCTCTGAGTGGGTTAAATGGGGGTTTGAAATTTATGAAGTCCACGCGGGCGAAGTCACGAGCATAAGCTAGACTTTATATATTTCTAAAAACTCATAGTAAACGTAAAAAATTATCGTTTTCTCTTGATAAATTGAATAAGTTATTAAGTAAGACTTACAACAAAGTGATCTTTGCAAAAATAAATTTGGGTTGCAGTCGTTAGTGATATAGGATCCCTTTAAGCAAGTCTTCGCGTGTTACGTATATTTATTTCACTGGGCACAACTTCACTAATCCACAACTTTCCTGTGGTCTTTATCGATGCGTTTTTACATTCTCGGATGATACAATAACGATAATTACTATATTTTTCATGTAAACTAGTATAGAAGTCATGTTTATTAAACTTTGGGAGGTTATGCTGTTGTTTACAAATGCATGACATCAGAGCACAGATAATCAATCTATCGGCCAAATATGGCCGACAGTGTTTTCACCTGTCTAAGAAAAATATATTTTTAAATTAAAGTTTTACGGTTTTTAGGGCGCAAAAAAATATAGTGTTAATTTTTTTGATCTAATAGGACAAATATAAACCATTTAAGACCTACTTAAAAAAAGTGTCAACTAGCCTATTATAATATTAAGTAGTATGGACTACGGATGTTTAAAATCCGAAAGCGCACTCGCAAGAAATGATTTTCAGATCTATAACGGAGACCCACATTCGCAAGGAAAGATTTTTACTACAAGAACGGAGATCCGCATTAGCAGCAAAGGTTTTTCCGATATATTTCCGAGACCCACCCCAGTTTCGCTAGTCGGCTAGTCTATATAGGTAGCACAGCTCAAACTACTGGACGGATCACTCTGAAATTTGGCATGCAGAGCTATTATGATGTAAGTGGACATCCGCTTAGAAAGGATTTTTGAATCCCTAATGGGGTCAAAAAGGGGTTTGAAATTTGTGTAGTCCACGCGGACGAAGTTGCGGGAAAAAGCTAAGTTTCTTATAAATATATTTCCATCAGTAAGTTAAAAAACCTTGAAAGGTTGCTCTTTCTTGAAAAAAATATTTAAGTACCATAAATGTATATTACCTATATAATATATATATACAAGGTGAAATCGTGTTAAAAATATTGTGTGCCAAAAGCGTCACTTGTCTTTTGTAACTTATCAACGGGAATGACGTCAATACCTATGCGAAGTTCTCGTTGATGTCACCGTGTAAAAATTTAGGTTTGATCAGGGTAGGTACTAGGTAGGTACCTACCTGCTTCGTATTCGTATCACTACTCAATACTCATATTATTATTATAAATGCGAAAGTGTGTTTGTTTATTTGTTAATCACGCCGCAACGGACCCACGTATCGGCGTGATCTTTGCATGTATATACTTAGTTAAAACCTGGAGAGTGACGTAGGCTACTTTTATACCGGAAAACCTTCAAAAACCTAACGGGGACGAAGTTGCGGGCATCAGCTAGTGATATATAAAAATATAAGACCTGAATGGGAATCGAAAAAGCAAAACGATTTTATATAAGTACCTAAATAGTACATATACCCTACAGTAAATATATAAACGTAAGTTATTATGTAAATAGTTATATGCTATAGTCCAAAGTTGAAATGCCGGTAAATCGCGATTGGCTTTTATCAATCCTCAGGTGCCCACAGCACTTAGTCTGAATGTCCGAATCCAAAACTTCGGATTTTGCCTAACACGTTTTCAGACCAATCTAGAAGCCTCTAAATTCCTCGTCCAAAGTCGAATCATTGTGATTATCCCTTGCTGCAAAACTCGATTATTATAATAATTGGCTTAGGATTGGCTGAATTTATGATATAGGCAACGTCAAACAAAACTATAACATGAGGGCTGAACGGAAGTATACAAGCGGCCTAAGACTGAGATCTATAGATCAATAAGAGCGTACCTTATATTGTTGAGTGCGCTAATACTTATGAGTTAAAAGTAAAACCAAACCGATTCATATAATTCATAACAAACTCGTTTTAACGCAAGTTACGTTACGGTTAAACGTTCACCGTTAATAACAGCAAAGTGGTTATCCAACTCTTTGTTTTGTTCTCTGATCTCTCACAACTTTGGACCTGAATTTTATAATACAACTTTAATCTTAATCATGGAAGTATGAAAATTGAAAATATGAAGTTAAACTGACTTGTCCAACCCACTTTATTTTATATTGGCAGTCAAAGTTTAACGGAAACCGTATCGTAACTTTATGCGCCTGTCATGCAACTGAGTCTGGATTCTGGAACTTAGTCTGAGCAAAGTCAAAGTACGCTCATCTCAGCTTAAGCCTTTAAAGTTATTAAAAATCCTTACTTGGTGAAACTGGAGGTAGCTGCATGTCCCGCGGCTTCGGCCGGCTCCGCAGCCGCGTCCACCATGCCTCAGCATCACGAGCATCACTGACTGTCACTACTCACCACCACCGCACTGTCACTACCACACTGACACAACGCATTTACCTACAAACCCTCCCTTTATTAACTAATGTGTCTATTGATATATCTGAAGGACGGGTCGCAATTGCTTGCGGTTTACTATAGTCAAATGTGTAAACAGGTGATAGCTATCACCACAACTATCACTACCCCATATGAAGAATTACAACGTGCCATTGTCGATAGTAACTTACTATATATGCCATGCCATGGTACCTAACTAGTAATTAATTATTGTCACTACCCACATGACCACCACCTTGCGGTTACTGCCGCAACCAAACAATAATTGTTATTTTCTCATTGCCAAATTCCTACACAGCACACTCCGATACCTGATAAATACTCCGTCACTTAACAACTTTGACAGTATAACTGATGAAGTTCAATAGCCATCAGTACTGGAGTCGGATCTGAAACAATTGAGATGTATTTTAGAGTGGAGTCATATAAAAATTTTAAAGATATGGGGCAGACTATTATGCATAAAATAAAGAAAAATCTTTTTTAGAATATACAGGTAACAGATACCCCACTTGGTATAGTCGTCTTACTTTGAAAATACTAATTATTCGTTTATGAATATAATTTTTTTTGCAGTGATAGCCTCGTGGTTAGGACGTCTGCCTTCTAATCGGAGGTCGGGGGTTCGATCCCGGGCTCGCAACTCTAACTTTTCGGAGTTATGTGCGTTTTTAAGTAATTAAATATCACATGCTTAACGGTGAAGGAAAACATTGAGAGGAAACCTGCATGCCTGAGAGTTCTCCATAATGTTCTCAAAGGTGTGTGAAGTCTACCAATCCGCACATGGCCAGCATGGTAGACTATGGCCAAAACCCTTCTCACTCTGAGAGGAGACCCGTGCTCTGTAGTGAGCCGGTGATGGGTTGATCGTGATGATGATGAACACATTTTAATTTTTTTTGTGATGTAACTACAAATTCACGGTTTTTGAATTTATTCTTTTACTTGTGCTATAAGACCTACATATCTGACAAATTTCACGATTCTAGGTTAACGGGAAGTACCCTATAGAAATTTAAAAAAATACTATTTAGTGCTTAAAGTAAGTAATTGACATTTCTGCTTTCTTGAAATCAAAAGAAAAGTTGGCAATTTGTATTAGTTTTTTTTTTAAATTTAATTTTAAAGCAACAGGACATTTTATTTTCTAACACAAAATTAATCAATAATTCTAAAATAGGCCATTTTCAACCACAGTTAGTGTATTTAACTATTCTTTCACAGCATTATTATTATTTTGACTTCGGGTACAACTGCTCAACAGGATTGTGACACTGGTCGCCCCCTAGCACTACAGCCTACTAGCCCTTTAGCTTCTATACCAACCATTGATTTAGAAAGGGAGTGTTTACAAATTATATGTAGGTATCTTGCTTTACTCTGTATCTTAAATAACAGAGAAGACATCCATTATTTAAGTATTAAAATTTTTTAGACATTAGACATTAGACTCTAATCTATTGGAAATTATGTGTGTGTACATAATATGGTTAATGTTATAGCATTGATTATAGATCAATGAAATTATTTTATAGGTATTAAGTACATGACGTTGACCTAAGTTAAGTGTTCACTTTAATATTTAAATACGTAAATACTTATCTACTTTTTTACGTAATTTGTGCGTAATTTCATTGGATATAATAAGTAACTAAAAATCGATTTTTTCTACTTTGCTAGTGACAAATTCGCTATCGTGGGTAGGTCTGCACTACCTGGTGGACTAGTCGCAGAGTAGGATATACTATATTAAATAGTTGTAATCATGGCAATGATGTTGATGTCCATTACGTTAATTACCTACCTATTATTATGAGATCATCAATAGCGCAAATAAATTTAAATATGACTCACCGTTTATATAGGTACTTGCTACAGAAAGACCGTGTAGGTTATCATATTATTATCACTAACACATTGAATATAAACAACACACGTTACAGAGACCACTATTAAAATAAAATATTGATTATGATATTGATCAAGAAGTCAGCTCAAATATGTTATTGTTACTTTACAACGCAAGTTCATTGTTCCAAACAAAATTTATTGATGCACTTTCATGTATTTTTTTACACAAGGGAGCAAAAGAAACAATAAAGTTAAAATAAAATTATAATTATTTTCTCGAGTACCTACGTAGAAATTCTGGAAATTAAATTGAAAAATTCAAAAACAGTCTACGACGTTTAAAAATTATACAACTGCTGCCATCTGTCAAAGAGTATATAATATGATAATCCTATATCACTACGTCTGTGTTGATTTAAAAAATTGCTGCTGCCTTCCCACAGAGGTCACTGTCTGCTAGTGAGCACCAGTGTTACCATCAGGAAAATAAAGAATCTGCCTTTATACTTGCCTCTTTTTAACCGACTTAAAAAGAGGAGGTTCTCAATTCATTGCGTGTTTTTGGTGATATGACTCCCTAACTTCGTCAAATCTAAATCAATTTCAATAAAAAAAATTGCGAAAAACGTTTTTATTTTTTTATTTTTGTGTTTGCGGTCACAAGTCCCGCAAATTGCTCATGCGCGTGGCCGCCATTTAAGTGACGTCAGCACTAGACTGAAGTTTCGAGCTGATGGTATATTTTTATTTCGGCTGACGTCAAAATGACGTCACGCTGATGTTAATGAGACATGGTTCCAGAGCGGGACTTATATTAAAGTATAACCATCATAGATGAATGATTACCTGGATGGATACTAAGCTCCAAATGCGTGTCAATTCATTTATGTGTGCGTGCGTCATCTTGTCACTGTGTGCACCTATATACGGTTGGGACGACGAATTTTTTAAGGATATCGATATTACAGCTAAATTAATTCTCTACGTTCAGATGACGGAACACTTTCATTAAAAAACAGTAAATCTCTTCGAATATTTTTTTATTTATAAATGCGAAAGTGTGTTTGTCCTTCCTTCACGCCCTAACTAAACAACCAATCGAATTGATTTTTGGATATATTTGAAAGGACGGAGAAGTAACAAAGGAAAGGTACTAATCCTCGCGGACGAAGTCGCGGGCATCAGCTAGTACTTAGTATAAAAGGAAACACATTTTAATTAATTCAAATCAATTTATTGAGTAAAAAGAAGATAGGCAAACAGTTTGTTGGTTCTACTTCCCACCGCTTCAAATGTAGGTAGATAAGAAATGTGACTTGTTTTAGGATCGTCTTTATACGTGAAACAAATCAGATCTAAGTTGAGATCAGCTGGCATATTATAGCTGCTCGATACTCTCTAGGATAGGATTTCCACACGCCACGGTCTTGCGCCAACACCATCCGACTCCCTGCGACTCTCTTTACAATCTGTTAAAAAAAACAAGTAATGAAATTAAAAAGCTATATGACTCACTATGAACTACAGTGGCCCTGGTAAGTTTTATTTTCCTTATTACTGACCAAAAATAGATGTATTTGACGATTCAAAAGTAAGAACTTCTAAAAGTTTATAATTGAATAAAAAATTATCCTCAATAACAGTATTTACCAACTACTTACCTACTCCTGCAACATGACATTGAGGAGTTGGATTAGTGATTAGTTGTTACAAAGTTTATACCTACCTGGCAGCCAGCCTGGGTAGCCTAGTATCTATTCACAATCAGCAGACCCAAGGCTTCTAAGGTAGATAAAGTTCGACTCGTTTTGGTTTCACTATTAGCCAGCTCTTGACGTGGTTTTAGTTTCTTTATAACCTGAAACAAAATTTTATTTGTCATGCAACATGCAAACATGCAAAAATACTTATGATCGTCATAGGGATTTTTGCATTTTTAACAAAAATTAAAAAAAAAAACTAAAACATAAGAAATAATTTACTTGCTCAAAACTGCAAATCAATAGTTGGTCTCTTTTTGTTTAACTATGGTCAAGGACATTTTGGAAATCTACAAAAGTATGCAAATATTATTAAAACGATAAATTTGATTTTATCGATAAAGTATGTACACACATCACTACAAATGAGGCCTAAAAGAATGCATTAAATAAATATTAAATTACGCTATGAAACGTGATTTTGTTACTTTGTCACGAGATGATTACACTTATAAGATGCAAATCTTTAATTTTCAGCAATTTTCGGAGTAAAAATCGCGGTTGGAAGCGATGAAATAATTATTAAACACTTACCCTTGAAAATACAATTCTGGAGCTTTTACGCCCCCTTCCGTAGATCTGGAGGTAAAAAACACACCGTCACACATTTTGTTTTCGCTTTTAAGCTTACTTTTGAGCCAGACTTATGTGCTTTTTAAATATTTTTAATAAATATTGCATCAAACCCCAATGTTTTGTCTGCTTAAGGGGGCATCTGTCAACTATGTCTATACTGCACTATTTTCACCGATGGAGCGACGTTGCCAGACTTTTATGAGCTATCGCTTTTACACGAATGGAGGTTCTCTGAAAAAGACTGAGATAACAATACCTCTTTGACACATAGATGTACAAGAGCGGCAACACGTTATGGTTACCTCTATGTATACTATCTCTATGATAACCATAAACATTAAAAAATAAAAACAACCTGATACGATTTGCTATAAACTCTCTTTTACAGACTTAGGTAATAGTTACCTACCACCAACCTTAAATTTGGGACACGAAACTTGACCGTACAATAATATTGCTTTCTGACACTGGTTTCAAGATATCCGATGTTTCTAGTAATAGTCTTAGGTTGTGATTCAGTTGTGATTGCAAGACTAATAACTATTTACAATTGGGAAGAAAATAGAACGAATATTTGCGTTACAAACCCAGACATTCCACTATGTGAAAAATTAGAAAATAAATTAAATTAATTTTTCAGATTTAAGTTTATAAATTTTTTTTAAGTCGGGTTTTATTTAATTTTTTCCTGAAAATACGCTAATAAAATCTGCCAGAGTGAACATAGAGTAGTCGAATCTGCCCAAATGACAAAAATCTGCCACAAATGGTCACACTGGTGATTGATTGACAGTGTCACCTTGGTGTTACCTATTACTAAATTAAATTTGGAGTAATATGCACAGACTATTAAAAAATCCAACTCAATAGCAGTTTTAGTTTTAGGTTTTAGTAAAATCAAATAAAATTCAAGGAGAGAAGAAAACGAAGAGATATTATATTACTCGTAAAAAGAAAAATGAATATCGATAGAAAATAACGATGTTCCGATGAGTTTTTTAGAATATGAAACAGAAAAAAAGTCTTTGCAAGGTTACTGCGAAGTGCGACAATGCAAAGTTGAACACTTTGCAACCAAGAAGAACAACCTTTTGTGACAATGTCTGCATCTGTTGACTAAATTTTGAAACCTATAAGCTTTTAACAAGGTCAACAGTTTTCATCAACTCGTAGTCGACAAAAATAATTAAGAATCGGTACATACAATCGCAATTATTGCAGTCAAACTGTTTTAAATAAAGATACAGTGCTAGTGTCCGCGAAAATGATCTTTACTTTGTTTTTCGCAATCACAACGTTACATGAACATGGATGACCTAAAATGCGAATACGTAAAGAAAAAAAGATGCTTTGGATTGTCTCAGAAAGTGCGAGTTGTAAGGCATAATAATGATAGGTACATCGATTGTAGATAATCAAACGTAATCGTTGTATCAGCGAGTGATCAATGAGTGTCTCAGCATCAAAAGTGAAAATGTGATGTGTCAAACTGATTGTTTACTTCACGACGGACAGGTGACGGTGAGCGGTTTGTAGAAGTGGTACGCGAGGGCGGCGGGAGGCGGGCGGCATGTCGGACCGTTCGAGTCCCATAAACGGCGGCTACGAGGCTGCCGAGCCCGCTATGAGACTCTCGGTCCGCAAGGATCTGTTCCCAGATGCCCGGGTGCCACAACTAGCCACCGACTCGGACTCCGAAGAGGACGAGCTCATATCCTGCGTCAAGCTGGAGACAGACTTCGAGCAGAGCATCGACGCCATCGCCCGCCAGAGGATGCAGGCCAATGGAGTGCTTCCGCCCTCGACACGGCCTCGTCACAGAAAGCACAAGCAGCACTCCAGACGTGACACTGACCACTCCACTCTTAACGGGTGTCTCCCGAAAGAGAGAAAGCGGAAAAAACGTTCTCGTGACTCTCACAAAAGGACATCAAATAGTGTAGTGTCACAAGTGAAAGGTGGGAAGAACTTAAGTTTAGTTAGTAGTAGTGAGTGCCACGAGGAGGAAGTTGAACATGCAGTAGAAGACAGTGAAAGTTCAGAAGATGAAGTGCTCGGGCATAGTGTAAAGTTACCGTTAATTAATGTGCCGCGAGCGAGCGGCAAACCTTACAGTCATAAACTTAGTCAATTATCCACAAAAAAGAGTAAATCAAAAGAATCTTCCAAGCAAGAAAGGACTCATATAGTCATACCTTGTAGCGGTAAACCCCGATCCATGTTGGACCTCTGTAGTTCCCGTAGCAAAAAGAAATCCAAGAAATCTGACAGTAGTGCGCCCACATATAGAAGTCAAATAATGGACACAAATACTAAAATCAAAATTAAGATAAGAAGAACAAGTTTTCAAGAAGTGGTAAGTTTTTTAAAAATTGAGCACATAATGTGGCTGATTCCGTTTGTACACAAACTCTAAACTAAAATGACACATCTAAATCTATTACTATCCCTTTCATTATGTTGCTTGCGGAAAAGGATAGCACTAGATTTAGACCCTTTAATTTAGTTTAGTTTAGAGATTGTGTACAAGAGAATCGGCCCCAATATCTCACATATTAAATGGTTACTGTGTGTAGTGAAGAATATGTGGAAATTTGACATTTGGTATTATTTATGTAGCACTTAATAACATTTAATTATTGTAATTTACGTTTGGCTTCTACAAATCCTTACACTGCCGTTATGGTAATATTACGAAAAGGAAAGAATTGTGTCTGTATTCGGTAAACTCCTGAACTGATTTTAATCATTCTTTCACCATAGACTTAAGTACCTATAATATAAGTAACAACTGTCTAGAAATTCAGATGTTACTCCTTCAAGACTAAATTGACCTATCTATAATATAAAAATGAATCACTAAATGTGTTGCTCATTGTAAATCTCGACAACAAAAGCTGAACCGATTTCGCTAATTCTTTTTTTATAATATTCCTTGAAGTACGAGGATGGTTCTTACGGAGAGAAAAATTTAAAAAATAGAATCGACTGTTAGGCGGTGCGAAGTTCGCCGGGTCAGCTAGTTCTTATACATATATATATCTTTATACAGTACCCAGCTGAAAGTAATGTACTTCAACCTGTAGAAAGTCTTTCTCTGTCACTCATACCTATATGACGTTTTGCCGGTTACAACGACAAAGACAGTGCTCTACAAATTTGCTAAAGGTTGATGTACATCACTTTCGTCCGCATACTGTACTATCTTGGTTGTATGCTTCTTCTTTCTTAACTGTTTTAATTTAAGAGACTGAATGATGTCTGCCACCTTATCTGTGTGGATTTAGGTTACTATTAACCTATGGCAACTCTTTTTCTGGGTTAATTACATCCTATATCCTTCTTTCCAATCTTCTATCTCCAAATTTCATCAAAATTGGTTTATTGAATGGGTTATAAAAATCCAGTGCAAACTCTGATTTTTCGGGTCCAAAAGTATTCTACATCCTTCCCCAAGCATGCATGCTATGTCTGTACCAAATTGATTCAGCCCACCTATAAGGTTCCTAACAGATTTTATTCAATTTGTGACAAATAGGTAATAATTATGTCTCAAAGCGAAAATTCCTGTGTAGGTCCAGCAAATTGCTAATGCGCGTGGCCGCTATTTTAGTGACGTCAGCACTAGACTGAAGTTTCGAGCTGATGGTATATTTTCGGCTGACGTCAAAATGACTTCATTTCGATGTTAATGAGACATGGTTCCAGCGCAATAGCAATTTGCGGGATTTATACACCTAATTCTGTAGACTACTCACGCAGACAATTATTATATTTTTTGGAGCAGACAAAGCGTGGCATTGTTTATGGACTAAGAGCCAGCGCGTGCCAGATCTTCGTTATTTTATAAAAGCTGAAAGTTTCTCTGTGTATAAACCCAACAATGGAATGTTTGTTTGGATTGTCACTTTGGGAGATCTGTAACTTTAGTTGACATAACTTTACATATAGTGCAATGGTCGCAACCTTTTATCTCCATACCAAAGTCAAAATAATGCAAATTGTTATTTAGTGACAGAAGAAATGCAATCAATCATAATCATCATCATGATCAACCCATTGCCGGCTCAATACAGAGCACAGGTCTCCTCTCAGAGTGAGAAGGGTTTTAGCCATAGTCTACCACGCTAGCCATTTGCGGATTGGTAGACTTCACACACCTTTGAGAACATTATGGAGAACTCTCAGGCATGCAGGTTTCCTCACGATGTTTTCCTTCACTGGTAAAACGCACACAACTCCGAAAAGTGAGAGGTGCGTGCCCGTGATCGAACCTGCGGCCCCCGATTAGAAGACGGACGTCCTAACCACTAGGCTATCACAGCAATACAATACAGGGTGCTACTTAAATACTTACTAATTATGAGCCAAGCAATTGGTGAAATTTTCTCATAATCATGTTTTTGCATGAATGATGTAGGAATTGCTGAGGACTTAAGATGTTAAGCTATGCCCACAGTAACTGAAAGTAAGAATCAATACATGTATACAGTAACTACCTAGTTACCTCTAAATATACAATGTGCCCCAGTGTTAAGTGACTGACCAGCATTTCTTAAATATTTGTACAAAATTATTAAATATTAAAATTAACTTTAAAATAGAATTCTAATCCATATAGTTTTTTTACAGGATATTTTGTTTTTTTGGTAGATATGCCTGACTTGCTGCATTTTTTAAAAAGTTTTTACAAATTTTTCATTTTGTCGTTTTTATTTACTAGCTGTTATCATAGTTTATCAATTGAAAGTTTTATATAATTCTATCTAATCTATCCGAAATCAAATGAAACAATTTAAAAATTAACAATTAATTAATCAATCACATTTCAAGAGTTTGTATTTTGGCACGTGTTTGAGATATAGCTACAAACATTGTTCCGAGATATTGTAGGTAATGTCATGTAGTTTGCATTTTTTGCATGGGTATAGATAAAGACCTGGAGAGTGAGATAGGCTACTTTTTATCCCGGAAAATCAAAGAGTTCCCAAGGGATTTTTGAAAACCTAATTAAACGCGGACGAAGTCGCGGGCATCAGCTAGTAATTTATAACATAATTATATTCATTGGGCATTTTTCGAGAAATTAAAAATGGGATGATTTTTTAATTTCTCTAATAAGAGGTAAACCAGGGATTTGAAGCATGTGTAAGTCCACGCGGACGAAGTCGCGGGCATAAGCTAGTATTAAGTATATTATACTTGTTTTTTTATATACTTATGTACAAGTATTTTTATTTTGTTATTTCAACAGTTTGTGGTTTATCAACAAAATTTTGAAATTAAATAATGATGTCCACTACTTCTTCCATGTGCATTTAAGTATTTAAAAATCCCTTCTGTGGTGGACGTATGTGGTTTTTGAAATGGTCGATTCAGTTATATTTTCCATCTACAAGGTTCTCACTGCTTATTTATTTACAAACTTAAAAACATTTGCCTTACTCAAGTTATAGGCAATGTTGTAGGCAGCTGTTTGTTTTTAGTCCAAAAATAAGTATCAATAAGAAGTAACAGAGTTGAGGTCTGACATTAAAATTACAGGTAGCTCCAACACCAGTATCAATAGCTGATATTGGTCAAAGGAAATCTAAAAAGAAGCGAGCAGCATCGCCGGTCGCCAGTGCTAGCTCCGGAGAGGAGTACGATCCTTCCCGAGGGGACACCGCGGCGGTCATGAGTGTTGCGGCACCCAAACCGCGCGCACCCAAACCTAAGACTAAAAAATCTAATAATAATAACTCCAAAACTAAAGGTAAGAACAAAAAATCGACCAAGTGCGAGTTGGACTCGCACATGAAGGGTTCTGTAACATCGTACAAGAAATAACACTTTTAAATTTTTTTAACTTTCATGTCTGTCATTTTGAAATTTTTATTATAATGTGGTTAAAACATTGAAAAAACTCTCTACCCATTATGGTTCACGAGATACATCCCCGCTAACAGACGGACTGACGGATGGACAGCGGAGGCTTAGTAATAGGGTCCCGTTGGCACCCTTCGGGTACGTAAGCCTAGAAAAATATTTTCTTTGTGTAAAGGGTGCTACACACCGAACCCTGCGCAGGCCTGTGCCGGCCGGCGGCTTGGTTGTTGAGTCAGCCTGGCGGCGGCTTTGTCTTTTTATCCGCAGACAAGCCACTGCGGGCGTTGGGTAGCCTGCGTTGCATTTTTTTTTACAAAGCAAGCTTGACGCTAAACAACAAAACTAATGTGATTATCGTAAGGTTGTGAGAGAGCTTATATTATCATCGTCTACAGTAGACGAGGACGTGTCTCTTGGAGTTCGCACTTCGAAGACTGGTCTTCAGGAACGGAGGAATTTTGGATGAGAAGATATCTCGAAGCTTCCCAAATGCTGCCCTGCCAAGTTTGATCTACAAGTTTGAGAGCAAAGCTCTTAAAGATTTCTGGACCTAGGACATGACTCTTAGCACATGATTTTCGTCTTATTCATGTTGATTAATTCCTGAGCTCACCATACCAGCTGAAACTTAATAGGATACTTGATTGTGTGTGATGCTTTCGATGAGAAGAATTGTGCATTTAGAATTCTGTTGCGTTCGCAGTTCCCTTTACGCTATAGGCGTTATCGACGTGCTAAAGCCGCTAGAAGTGCAAACTTACATTGAATATTTTTCTTAATTTACTCCTAATACTTTATGCTTTAAGTGCAGATTTCACCGATATCGAGTGACGTTTAATCAAGGAATAAATTGGGCGTAATGACAGTTTTTGTACTGAAAACCTGCCAAAATATCAAATTTATTCGCAGATAAGACTTATTTTACGTTGGTGAAATCGGCCCTAAGTAAAGTAAATTAATTGAATTGCAGATAAAGCTCAAAAGACTGAAAGAACTAGAAGTAGTGGAACAGAAAATAAGGAAAGTGGACCACAAAGTCCATGGGCGCATTCCATGCCTGAAGAGATTTTAGTGAAAATTTTTGAAAATGTTGTACAACATGGCACATTACCTACTGTTATCAGGTGAGTTTGAACCTGCTAGATTTCTCTAACTTTATAAATCACATAATTGTCTCTAATATTATAAATGCGAAAGTGTGTTTGTTTATTTATTTGTTCTTCCTTAAACAGCCTAACTAAAGCAGCTAATCGACTTGATTTTTGGCATAGAGGTATGTGAGAGAACAGAGAGTAACATAGACTACTTTGGAACGTATTTTCACGGATTCGGATTGGATACAGTGCCTAACCGCTCTTAAGGTATCATCTGAGAGACGAAGCAAATGCATCATCTCGATTCCGAAGCACCCACCTGTCATGCCTGAGACTCCACTTTTAATTTTTGTAACCCTAAATTATTTAATACAAACCACTATATTAAAATATTTCGTGATCTTTTTTCAGATTGGGTAGAGTGTGTAAATTATGGCACAGTGTCAGTTGTAGGCCCGAGCTGTGGAAGAATGTAGATCTTGCGCAATACACTGTTGAAAAATGCAAAACGGACTACAAACTGGTCTGGCTTCTCGAAAATCGTTTATCTCAATGTCAGAGTTTAAATATTGGTAAGAATTTTTTTGTTTACTATATTTTGTTGTCATTTTAAAAGTGGAACAAAAGGCAGTGTGTAGCTTGCCAGAACTGGTCTTATTATAAAAATAACTATCGTGCCACGAGTAAAGCTATTATTAGCTTTTAAAAGTTCCATAATATTAACTGAGTGATAAGTTTCAATTTTCAATGGAAGTGGCAAAAATGCTTTCTAGTGACAAGTGAGCCGGTAATGGGTTGGTGATGATGATGCGCAGCTATTATCAACATTGTTCCCAGCTCAATGGAAGGTGTGCAACGTGTCGTGGGTGCTGGCGTGCGTGGTGGACTACTGCCCCGCGCTGGTGGAGCTGAGCGTGGCGGGCTGGAGCCGCATCACGCCGGACCAGCTGTTCGACGTGGTGCAGGGCCTGCCCAAGCTGCAGAGGCTCGATCTTTCGCTTACGGTAAGCACTCATTGGTTTTGACGATCTTCCTGGTGCAGTGGTGAGCACTATTCTTTGTATTTGTATTATTTTACTTTGTACAATACTGGTTATGTAGAATGAGTTAATTGGTATCGTACAACTTGAAGCCTGAAGTCAAGAGTGAATAGGCATCTTAGCAGGCGCGTTCCATCTTAGGCTGCATCATTACTTGTCAGCAGGTTTGATTGCAGCCAAGCTAGCGCTTGTCTATATATTTTTTTTAAATGTAATATTATATATAATAATATAAAATATTGTATTCGTACAACTTATAAGTTATAATATAGTCCGCGACAGGTTGAGATGGCAGTCGGAATATGAGGACGCCCCACACCACCCCGCACAGGTGCACGTCACCCGCGCTCGCCCGTACCGGGTTAGCGCGGGGCTGTGCGGTTTTCGGGGCTTTCCCTGCCCGATTGCTATCTCAACCTGTCGCGTACTATAACTGGTTTCGTAGTCGGCTGAATAGTCTCTTTTTCATTTTGAGATATGGAACCTTAAAAATGAAGTAACCTATCCTATTATGTTGGTAGTCGGAGACGGGTGGGTCGAGCACGTGCCTGTCGGCCGCGTCCATGGCGCGCGTGGCGAGCAACTTCGGCGCGCGCCTCACGCACCTCACGCTCGCCAACAACAAGTTCTCCGCCCTGCCGCAAATACTCTCTTCTGTTGCCGTAAGTTGTACCTTTATAACCGTCGACGTAAAATAAGATGATATAAGGGCACACCAGTGTCGGTGCAACTAGTCCCGCTACCAAGAAAATGTATACTTGGTATCCCCTTGGTGGCGACTGCCGGGATCACCCGCTAGTGGCGCATTGCGCACTCTCTTATACATATATGTATAGCGCTATTTGACGTCTCATCACTCGACCACCTCGTCCCCTGCCGCCATGTTGGCACTGATGCCTTGTTAGCTTTATTCCTTAGGACGTAGGGTTTATTATTGTGTGATTTGCAATGGTGCCAACATAACGTCAGGGGACAAGCTATAGCGAACGGTCTGTAGTTCCAGGGACGCCCCTCTCGCTCACTGCTCATGCGTGATGACTGATGATGTCATTCGCACATGTACACTGTGGATGTGCAGTGATTGTTTTCATTGTAGTATGATTATTTTCGATCGGAAAGTAGTACAATATGTTTCTTGATGACTCTGGTGTTTCTCGTTTGGTAACTCAAGACACCACGGTGGCGTCGTCATGGTGTCCTGGTGAGGTATTGACCGGTGTCTGGCATCGTAGCACTTAAACGAATGGACCGATTTGAGTGTAGTTTTTTATTTAAAGAAGTTCTCTGCTATGTTTGATGAAAAATCTGTTCAACTTTTTGGTGAACAAAAGATTTATTTTGGCAGCGTTAGTCTTAACGACCCAAGGATGGATTTCAGGAGTAACACTATTGCCAAATTTACAAAATGTCTTCAGAGTTATGAGCTGGTTCATATGATATATCATGTAACATGAATCTAAACCAAAAAGATTCAGTTCATTCGCATGTGTGCATCGCAACACATATACGCAACGATTTATAAAAATAAATATAAGATACATAATTGCTGATCAATCAATATATAGTCTGCGACAGGTTGAGATGACAATGAGGTCGATTGTCATCTCACACCCGCACGTCGTCCGCACCGGGTTATCGTGGGGGCTGTACAGGTTAGCGGGGCGTTCCCTGCCCGATTGCCATTTCGACCTGTCGCGTGCTATTTTATTTTATTTTATACTATATATAGCTCAATTACCACTGACTCACTGACTCACTGATTGACATAATTGTTCTCCTAGAAAGAGATAGAAAATGATATAATAATGTATGGGAGATATGTTCAGAAGTGGGATTCGAGTAGGGAAAAATTATGACATTTCAGAAAAACAAGATGGCGGCCGACCTGACTTTTGTAACTTTTTTGTTTTCCAACCGATTTTGTTACAACTTGCAACTATTGAAGATATTAGTAAACAATTTTTAGAAAAAGTGAAAAAAATTGGAAAAACAAGATGGCGACCGAGATTTTCAAAAAATTTCCTCCTGTAAAATTTTGTATGAAACTTTTTTTTTTCACTTATAGTTTCATATAGAAGACAAAAATTCCTTTAGGGCAACATATGGAGGGAGTTGATGATTGAGGATTTCGGAGGCGGGTGAAGGGCACGCTCAAGGTATTGAAGATAGGTGGGAGGTGCTCGACCAAATGTCATTCGAAACCTCATCCAATTGCCAAAAATTTGGAAAAAAATTCAAAATTCCGAAAAAAAGATGGCCGCCATACAAATTTCATCGGCGTCCATCTCGGAGGGTACGAAAGATGGAAGAATGGTTTCTTGGCAAGAGATGATCAGGATCCGAAGGTCTACTCGACGGATGGAAAAAAAATTCAAAATGGCGGAATTTATTTTTTCATACAAAATTTTTTATTTTCTAAATGGCGATTATAGACCTCGAGAGCTGCTTTAGCAGCTCGAGCAGCGAGCAAAATACTAGTTATCTACACTAATATTATAAAGAGGAAAACTTTGTTTGTTTGTTTGTTTGTTTGTTTGTTTGTTTGTTTGTTTGTTTGTACTGAATAGGCTCAAAAACTACTGGACCGATTTTAAAAATTCTTTCACCATTCGAAAGCTACATTATCCACGAGTAACATAGGCTATATTTTATTTTGGAAAAAAATAGGGTTCCGTAAGATATTTGGGTTTTTCGGACACAAGGTGTAAAAAATCAACCAGAAAAGTTACTTATTTTGCGTACGCTGCCTAAACTATAAAAGATAGAACCATAAAATGTTCTAATTAATTGTAGATCTTATAAATATCTACAAAAAAGTCCGCGACACACTATACCCATCTATGTCGAGTGAGGCACAGCAACCATTTTTTTATTTAAAAATCTTGAATTTTTTTTTGGACTACATTTAAACGCGTTTATTTTACTCATGCTATTAATCCTTATCAAAATAAATGATTTCATCACTAAGAACAGTTTATGGAGATAATATTTGGTCTTTGAATGATTAAAATTGGACGTTTGGTTTTGAAGTTATGGCGAAATTAAAATATTACGATTTCTGCTGCACGGCCCGTTGTATTATATAAAGAGGTAATGTCGTTAAGTTTGTTTGTAGGGGGTAATCTTTAGAACTACTGAACCGATTTTAAAAATTCTTTCACCAGTAGAAAGCTACATTATTCCTGAGTGACATAGGCTATACGGGATCTTTAAAAACCTAAATCTACGCGGGCGAAGCCGCGGGGATCAGCTAGTACTATATATAGCTCAATTACCACTGACTCACTCACTGACTGACTGACTCATTGACATAATTGTTCACCTAGAAAGAGACAGAAAATGATATAATAATGTATGGGAGATATGTTCAGGAGTGGGATTCGAGTAGGGAAAAATTATGACATTTCAGAAAAACAAGATGGCGGCCGACCTGACTTTTGTAACTTTCTTGTTTTACAACCGATTTCGTTACAACTTGCAACAATTGAAGATATTAGTAAACGATTTTTAGAAAAAGTGAAAAAAATTGGAAAAACAAAATGGCGGCCGAGATATTCAAAAAATTTCCTCCTGTAAAATTTTGTATGAAACTTTTTTTTTTCACTTATGGTTTCATATAGAAGACAAAAATTCATTTGGAGGAAAACATGGAGAGAGCTGATGATTGAAGATTTCGGAGGCGGGTGAAGGGCACGCTCAAGGTATTGAAGATAGGTGGGAGGTGCTCGAGCAAATGTCATTTGAAACCTCATCCAATTGCCAAAAATTTGAAAAAAAAATCAAAATTCCGAAAAAAAGATGGCCGCCATACAAATTTCATCGGCGTCCATCTCGGAGGGTATGAAAGATGGAAGAGTGGTTTCGTGGCAAAAGATGATCAGGATCCGAAGGTCTACTCGATGGATTGAAAAAAAATGCAAAACGGCGGAATTTATTTTTTCATACAAAATGTATGACTTTTTTAAAATTGTTCAAAATGGCGATTATAAATCTCGAGAGCTGCTTTAGCAGCTCGAGCAGCGAGCAAAATACTAGTACTTATATATGCTTATTTGTCAACAGAGCCATTGTCCGAATCTCGAAGTGCTAGACATATCTGGTGCTCTAGCAACGTCCCACCCGGCCCCGATTCCCCTGGAAGCCCTGCAGAAGGGGTGTTCTAAAATGAGGGTGTTCCGGGCTGCCAATGCTCAGTTAGTATTGGCTACTGCAACAACGTCACAGCAGGTATAAATATCTAAATATATAAAAGGAAAAGGTGACTGACTGACTGATCTATCAACCCACAGCTCAAACTACTGGACAGAGTGGGCTGAAATATGGCATTCAAATAGCTATTATGACAAAGACATCCGCTAAGAAAGGATTTTTGAGAATACAACGCCTAAAGGGGTAAAATAGGGGGTTGTAATTTGTTTAGTCCATGCGGACGAAGTTGCAGGGATAAGCTAGTCTCACAATTAAAAAAATTGCGCACAAGCGCATCATCATTATCAACCGATAGACATCCACTGCTGGACATAGGTCTCCTTGTAGGAACTTCCACACGCCACGGTCTTGAGCTGCCTGAATCCAGCGGCTCCCTGCGACTCGTTTGATGTTGTCTGTCCACCTAGGGTAGGTTCAGGGCGCGTCTCCCAACGCTGCACTCTTAGGTTCGAGATCGCCATTCCAGTACCTTGGGACCATAAGGGCACCCCTACATACATATATATGCTTAGTCAATAATGTATGAAAGTATAGATGTCAATATCAGTTTGTAATCGCAGATGGAGACAGAAGGTTGGAGCCAACTGGAGGAGGTTTCGATCGCTTGCAGCGCGGCCGAAGAGCGCGCAGCCGTGGGGGACTATCGGCTAGGGGACGATGCTCTAGCACGGCTCGTTAGAGGCGCCACGCGTCTCAGCCTGCTAGACCTGCGTGGATTACAACGCCTCACCGATTCTGGTCTCGTGCGAGTACCGGCTTGGGATCTTCAACATCTGTTTCTCGGAGGTATGTTTATAGTTTCAAATAGAAATAGGTAGATTTTTTATTGAATTAAACATTTGAAAGAGCTTTTGAATCTATTATTGGTTCGGAATGCTCTATCTGTCGAGAAGAGTCAGGAAACTCGGCAGTTGTTCTTTTGCTTTTGTTGTGCGCGTGGATTTAGGTTTAGGAAAAATATTTTGATTTTTCGGCACAAAAAATCTTATGTCCATCCCTGGGATGCAAGCTATATCTGTACCAAATTTCGTCAAAATCGGTTAAATGGATGGGCGGGACACACTTTCGCATTTATAATATTAGTATGGTAGTATGGATCAGATGCTTGGACATTAACTCATATGGCTTTGTAAAGTTTTGGGTTATAGACGTTTCAAATCCTGTCTTCTCATCTGCTGCCACTTGCACTGCATGTTTGCATCCACTTCTTGATTCTTAAAGCCAGCAAATGAACTGTCGGATTGCTACTGCTGTCGTGTTGCTGTCGCTACTGCAACTTTTTACGTAATCACCCTGCCGGATGGCATGGATGACCGATTTAACCAGCACAATTGAGTGACACTATGATGCCGCTAACTAAGCGCCACCTTCCTCGAACTAGTCTAATCCCGCCATATTGCTGTAGGTTGTAACGTATTGCGGCAAACCAACGCGTGCCTGGAGCTCATCTGCGAGAAGTGGTCGCACAGCCTAATCGAGCTAGACCTGTCGTGGGCGTCCGCCGCCAAGGTGCTGCACGACGCCGTCTGCGCGCTGGCTGACTCGCCTACCAGCAGACTGAGGTAAGTTGGCGTGCCTACACCTGCGACACAGTTCACGAAAGTTAAGAAACTTGTACCAAGACGTCGAAGATTCACCTACACTATATTTGACGCTAGGTAGGCTATAAAATGACTAGATATCTTTAATTTATCTTGCGGGGAATCGAACAAAAAGCCACCGCCACAGCACAACCCACTGCACATGGTCAGTTATTGGACGTGTGTAAAATAGCGGGCCGCTCAACACATTGTTTCAGATTATTTCATCATCATCAACCAATAGACGTCCACTGCTGGACATAGGTCTCTTGTAGGGACTTCCAGATTATTCAGGCTATTCAGATTAGACAGATTAATCAGATTATTTAGACTGATTTAATAACAGTCAGGATTTTGTTTTTACAGATCACTCAATTTGTGTGGGTCATCTGTCTCATATGAAGCTATCAAGAAAGTACTATTAAAGTGCCCTCATATAGACTCGCTAAACCTCAGTTCGTGCCGCGCTCTGCCGAGAGGCATGAAGCGTCTCTACACAGGGAAAGAACTACAGGACCTTAAGGACAGCTTAGATCCCGAGAAAGTAAAAGCCAAAGAGAGCAAAGCTGAAGAATCAAACAAGAAAAAGTCGAAGGCGAAGACACCAAAACGGGACGAAGAACAACAACCTACAAAGAATGACACAGCTGAAAGTTCTAGTAGTAAAGTAGAAATGAAATCTCCAGATAAGTCTTCCGAGAGTGTGTTTCAGGAACCGAAAAGCATACCCGACTTAACTACTAGTGTACCTGATAAACGCGCCTCTGCCGAAAAACAAGAAATGTCTTCTCCTAGCAATAACACCTTAGAGCAATCAAGAAATACGCCAGAAAATGTAACTTCCGGTGCTGAGACTACGCAACTTCCGAAAGGCTCGACCACTCCTAAACTTTCGAGTCCCCTTGCTCAATTGAAACCAGACTCGTCGTCGACGCCCCGGTCAGATTCCGTCAAAACTGACACAGGAAGTCCCCACTTCAGCCCCGTCCAGAAACCCGATAGTCAGGTGCCCAATAGTCCTGATGTACAACCAGATATAGCTAAAGGCAATTCTTGGAATTTAGGCCAGTTCAGAAGTACTCCCTCTCATAAATCTGAAGCGAGTCCTCTCAATAGATTAGAAAGTTACACAAAAATACGACACGGCAAAGTGATGGAGCAGTGTAGCCCTACAACTTCTCTGGAGAACAAACCTAGTCCCGAAACCGTAGGAATGAAACAGGATATAAAGAATCCTAATAATTGGAATTATAGTAGCTACAGCCCCATGCCTAGACAGGATAATCAATTCTCCTCTCAAAGAAGTCCATATTCGACTCAACCGAGCCCCGCCCAGCCGAGTCCGTACTCAACCCAGCCCAGCCCCTATTCCACTCAACCCAGCCCATACTCATCACAACCTAGTCCTTATTCCGCTCAACCGAGCCCTGACACGAGTCAGATTGTCAAGTCGGACCTGCAGAAGACGGGAGCGTGGAACTCCGACAACTATAATTCTATGCCTAAACATCACGCTCCGTTCTCGCCACACCCTTCCACTCATACCAGTCCCGATGCTGGATTGGGAGTCAAGAACGACAATATTCGCAACAACCCCAACAGAACCCCCGGCCAATACAGTCCCATGTCGCGGCAGCAGCACCACAGCCCCTACTCGCCCAGGCCGAGCGTGGAAAACAGCTACAGCAACAAAAAGAGCCCCGGAGTCGGGAAATACACTCCCATGATGCGCCCCGACTGTCACCTGCCCAGTCCCGACCGAGGGCTCGCCTCTCGACCGCACCTGAACGCGAGGCCGCAGGACGTGTACGGGCGCTCGGTGTCCAAAGCCCCCGAAATAGCCCCGAACGTCCCACCGCCTGAAATTCCAAACACTTGGGGTTTCAACAACATGAACACTTCGACGTCTGGCATCGAGTCCTTAGTGTGGGGAGCGCCGTCGTTCGGCGCGGATCCGCCACTGCAGTCGCCGCTGCAGGCGCGTGTCGACATGCCGTCGATGCTGACCACGCCGCCGCCGCAGCCGTGGGGCGAGCTGGGCCCCTTCGACAGCGGGCGGCGCGACACGAGCGACCCGTGGACGCTGGGACAGTTCCGCGTGGAGCCGCCCGGCCCCGGCGCGTTCGAGGCGGGCTTCGAGTCGCTGCCGCTGGGCGCGCTGCACGGCTATCTTGACGACGGCTACTCCGAGCCCAGCCGCGCCGACTGACGCGCCCGTCCGCGGTGCGCGAACGAATGTGCTCCTCGACCATCCTGACGATGACGGGACTTCTCCGCGGAAGCAGACTTGGAGTGATGTAATTATAGATTTGAACAATTATTGTTAGTGATTGTACATAAGATTATCTAGCTAGATGTAAGTGTAATGAAGCTAGGAATGCATTCAAATTATTTTGCAGCCGATAGTTTATGAAAGATACAGATTAATTATATTAGAAGTTAGCGGGTTCTTCGTTCGAGATAATATAGATAGTTGTTTTATACTCGATTGTTAGGACGTTCTCTTCGATCTGTGCTTTGTTGAACAATTTTGGTAACTGTTTGAAAGAAACTGTCTTTATACTAACCGATTTCCAAACGACTGTTCTTAAGTTTTTACAAAAAGTATAAAACTAGATTTATCATTTTTATTTTACGTAGTTTATCTTGAGGTTATGATCTAATTAGAAAACAGCAAGTCTATAGTGGATACTACAATGCAATCCAGGCCTATTGAGGCCTTTGTTATGTGTTTGTTGTATAAATCGGTCTTATGAAAAGCAATAACAATACTAATAATATAAAAACAGTTAATATTGCTACCCTGTAGCTTATATTGGATTATTTAAAAATACATTATTTTATAGAAAATTGAGGCCATAATTTGTACTTGTTGTCTCAAATAGCTCAATAAAGTTTAACTCAATATTAAAATAATCTACATTCCTTTTTAAATTTTAATAGATATTTTATACATTTAGTTTCAGGAAAATGATAATCAAACTTTATTTGCACTGCTGAACAATTATACCAGAAATCAATTTTTGTATTGTTGATAATTAATGAAATAAGCAAATGGTCTAAATGATAGTTGAGCAGCTATGTTAGTGAATTTTTATTTTGAAAGTGTTACTTGTAAATCGATCGGAATTTAACAAGT